>NW_028270140.1:160481449-160781449 GCF_037043375.1 Chiloscyllium plagiosum | reverse complement strand
TTAATCAATATACACCATCATCACACAGGAACACAGTGCTCATTAATCAGTATACACCGCCATCACACAGGAACACAGTGCTCATTAATCAATATACACCACCATCACACAGGAACACAGTGCTCATTAATCAGTATACACATCGCCATCACACAGGAACACAGTGCTCATTAATCAGTATACACCGCCATCACACAGGAACACAGTGCTCATTATCAATATACACCGCCATCACACAGGAACACAGTGCTCATTAATCAGTATACACATCGCCATCTCGCAGGAACACAGTGCTCATTAATCAATATACACCACCATCACACAGGAACACAGTGCTCATTAATCAGTATACACCGCCATCACACAGGAACACAGTGCTCATTAATCAATATACACCGCCATCACACAGGAACACAGTGCTCATTAATCAGTATACACCTCCATCACACAGGAACACAGTGCTCATTAATCAGTACACACCGCCATCACACTCGAACACAGTGCTCATTAATCAGTATACACATCGCCATCACACAGGAACACAGTGCTCATTAATCAATATACACATCGCCATCACACAGGAACACAGTGCTCATTAATCAATATACACCTCCATCACACAGGAACACAGTGCTCATTAATCAGTACACACCGCCATCACACTGGAACACAGTGCTCATTAATCAGTATACACATCGCCATCACACAGGAACACAGTGCTCATTAATCAGTATACACATCGCCATCACACAGGAACACAGTGCTCATTAATCAGTATACACCGCCATCACACAGGAACACTGTGCTGATTAATCAATATACACCACCATCACACAGGAACACAGTGCTCATTAATCAGTATACACCGCCATCACACAGGAACACAGTGCTCATTAATCAATATACACATCGCCATCACACAGGAACACAGTGCTCATTAATCAATATACACCTCCATCACACAGGAACACAGTGCTCATTAATCAGTACACACCGCCATCACACTGGAACACAGTGCTCATTAATCAGTATACACATCGCCATCACACAGGAACACAGTGCTCATTAATCAATATACACCTCCATCACACAGGAACACAGTGCTCATTAATCAATATACACCGCCATCACACAGGAACACAGTGCTCATTTATCAATATACACCCCCATCACACAGGAAAACAGTGCTCATTAATCAGTATACACATCGCCATCACACAGGAACACAGTGCTCATTCATCAGAATACACATCGCCATCACACAGGAACACAGTGCTCATTAATCAATATACACCGCCATCACACAGGAACACAGTGCTCATTAATCAGTATACACCGCCATAACACAGGAACACAGTGCTCATTAATCAGTAACACATCGCCATCACACAGGAACACAGTGCTCATTAATCAATAAACACCACCATCACACAGGAACACAGTGCTCATTAATCAGTAACACATCGCCATCACACAGGAACACAGTGCTCATGAATCAGTATACACCACCGTCACACAGGAACACAGTGCTCATTAATCAGTAACACATCGCCATCACACAGGAACTCAGTGCTCATTAATCAGTAACACATCGCCATCACACAGGAACTCAGTGCTCATTAATCAATATACACCGCCATCGCACAGGAACACAGTGCTCGTTAATCAATATACACCGCCATCACACAGGAACACAGTGCTCATTAATCAGTATACACCGCCATCACACAGGAACACAGTGCTCATTAATCAATATACACCATCATCACACAGGAACACAGTGCTCATTAATCAGTATACACCGCCATCACACAGGAACACAGTGCTCATTAATCAATATACACCACCATCACACAGGAACACAGTGCTCATTAATCAGTATACACATCGCCATCACACAGGAACACAGTGCTCATTAATCAGTATACACCGCCATCACACAGGAACACAGTGCTCATTATCAATATACACCGCCATCACACAGGAACACAGTGCTCATTAATCAGTATACACATCGCCATCTCGCAGGAACACAGTGCTCATTAATCAATATACACCACCATCACACAGGAACACAGTGCTCATTAATCAGTATACACCGCCATCACACAGGAACACAGTGCTCATTAATCAATATACACCGCCATCACACAGGAACACAGTGCTCATTAATCAGTATACACCACCATCACACAGGAACACAGTGCTCATTAATCAGTATACACCGCCATCACACAGGAACACAGTGCTCATTAATCAGTATACATCGCCATCACACAGGAACACAGTGCTCATTAATCAATATACACCGCCATCACACAGGAACACAGTGCTCATTAATCAGTATACACCGCCATCACACAGGAACACAGTGCTCATTAATCAGTATACACCTCCATCACACAGGAACACAGTGCTCATTAATCAGAATACACACCGCCATCACACAGGAACACAGTGCTCATTAATCAATATACACATCGCCATCACACAGGAACACAGTGCTCATTAATCAATATACACCTCCATCACACAGGAACACAGTGCTCATTAATCAGTACACACCGCCATCACACTGGAACACAGTGCTCATTAATCAGTATACACATCGCCATCACACAGGAACACAGTGCTCATTAATCAATATACACCTCCATCACACAGGAACACAGTGCTCATTAATCAATATACACCGCCATCACACAGGAACACAGTGCTCATTTATCAATATACACCACCATCACACAGGAACACAGTGCTCATTAATCAGTATACACATCGCCATCACACAGGAACACAGTGCTCATTAATCAGTATACACCACCATCACACAGGAACACAGTGCTGATTAAACAATATACACCACCATCACACAGGAACACAGTGCTCATTAATCAGTATACACATCGCCATCACACAGGAACACAGTGCTCATTAATCAGTATACACATCGCCATCACACAGGAACACAGTGCTCATTAATCAGTATACACATCGCCATCACACAGGAACACAGTGCTCATTAATCAATATACACCTCCATCACACAGGAACACAGTGCTCATTAATCAATATACACCGCCATCACACAGGAACACAGTGCTCATTTATCAATATACACCTCCATCACACAGGAAAACAGTGCTCATTAATCAGTATACACATCGCCATCACACAGGAACACAGTGCTCATTAATCAGTATACACATCGCCATCACACAGGAACACAGTGCTCATTAATCAGTATACACCGCCATCACACAGGAACACAGTGATCATTAATCAGTATACACCGCCATCACACAGGTACACAGTGCTCATTAATCAATATACACATCGCCATTACACAGGAACACAGTGCTCAATAATCAATATACTTCGCCATCACACAGGAACCCAGTGCTCATTCATCACTATACACACCGCCATCACACAGGAACACAGTGCTCATTAATCAGTATACACATCACCATCACACAGGAACACAGTGCTCATTAATCAGTATACATCGCCATCTCACAGGAACACAGTGCTCATTAATCAGTATACACCGCCATCACACAGGAACACAGTGCTGATTAAACAATATACACCACCATCACACAGGAACACAGTGCTCATTAATCAGTATACACATCGCCATCACACAGGAACACAGTGCTCATTAATCAATATACACCTCCATCACACAGGAACACAGTGCTCATTAATCAGTATACACATCGCCTTCACACAGGAACACAGTGCTCATTAATCAATATACACCTCCATCACACAGGAACACAGTGCTCATTAATCAATATACACCGCCATCACACAGGAACACAGTGCTCATTTATCAATATACACCTCCATCACACAGGAACACAGTGCTCATTAATCAGTATACACATCGCCATCACACAGGAACACAGTGCTCATTAATCAGTATACACCGCCATCACACAGGAACACAGTGATCATTAATCAGTATACACCGCCATCACACAGGTACACAGTGCTCATTAATCAATATACACATCGCCATTACACAGGAACACAGTGCTCAATAATCAATATACTTCGCCATCACACAGGAACCCAGTGCTCATTCATCACTATACACACCGCCATCACACAGGAACACAGTGCTCATTAATCAGTATACACATCACCATCACACAGGAACACAGTGCTCATTAATCAGTATACATCGCCATCTCACAGGAACACAGTGCTCATTAATCAGTATACACCGCCATCACACAGGAACACAGTGCTGATTAAACAATATACACCACCATCACACAGGAACACAGTGCTCATTAATCAGTATACACATCGCCATCACACAGGAACACAGTGCTCATTAATCAGTATACATCGCCATCACACAGGAACACAGTGCTCATTAATCAGTATACACCGCCATCACACAGGAACACAGTGCTGATTAAACAATATACACCAACATCACACAGGAACACAGTGCTCATTAATCAGTATACACATCGCCATCACACAGGAACACAGTGCTCATTAATCAGTATACACATCGCCATCACACAGGAACACAGTGCTCATTAATCAGTATACACCGCCATCACACAGGAACACTGTGCTGATTAATCAATATACACCACCATCACACAGGAACACAGTGCTCATTAATCAGTATACACCGCCATCACACAGGAACACAGTGCTCATTAATCAATATACACATCGCCATCACACAGGAACACAGTGCTCATTAATCAATATACACCTCCATCACACAGGAACACAGTGCTCATTAATCAGTACACACCGCCATCACACTGGAACACAGTGCTCATTAATCAGTATACACATCGCCATCACACAGGAACACAGTGCTCATTAATCAATATACACCTCCATCACACAGGAACACAGTGCTCATTAATCAATATACACCGCCATCACACAGGAACACAGTGCTCATTTATCAATATACACCTCCATCACACAGGAAAACAGTGCTCATTAATCAGTATACACATCGCCATCACACAGGAACACAGTGCTCATTCATCAGAATACACATCGCCATCACACAGGAACACAGTGCTCATTAATCAATATACACCGCCATCACACAGGAACACAGTGCTCATTAATCAGTATACACCGCCATAACACAGGAACACAGTGCTCATTAATCAGTAACACATCGCCATCACACAGGAACACAGTGCTCATTAATCAATAAACACCACCATCACACAGGAACACAGTGCTCATTAATCAGTAACACATCGCCATCACACAGGAACACAGTGCTCATGAATCAGTATACACCACCGTCACACAGGAACACAGTGCTCATTAATCAGTAACACATCGCCATCACACAGGAACTCAGTGCTCATTAATCAGTAACACATCGCCATCACACAGGAACTCAGTGCTCATTAATCAATATACACCGCCATCGCACAGGAACACAGTGCTCGTTAATCAATATACACCGCCATCACACAGGAACACAGTGCTCATTAATCAGTATACACCGCCATCACACAGGAACACAGTGCTCAATAATCAATATACACCATCATCACACAGGAACACAGTGCTCATTAATCAGTATACACCGCCATCACACAGGAACACAGTGCTCATTAATCAATATACACCACCATCACACAGGAACACAGTGCTCATTAATCAGTATACACATCGCCATCACACAGGAACACAGTGCTCATTAATCAGTATACACCGCCATCACACAGGAACACAGTGCTCATTATCAATATACACCGCCATCACACAGGAACACAGTGCTCATTAATCAGTATACACATCGCCATCTCGCAGGAACACAGTGCTCATTAATCAATATACACCACCATCACACAGGAACACAGTGCTCATTAATCAGTATACACCGCCATCACACAGGAACACAGTGCTCATTAATCAATATACACCGCCATCACACAGGAACACAGTGCTCATTAATCAGTATACACCACCATCACACAGGAACACAGTGCTCATTAATCAGTATACACCGCCATCACACAGGAACACAGTGCTCATTAATCAGTACACATCGCCATCACACAGGAACACAGTGCTCATTAATCAATATACACCGCCATCACACAGGAACACAGTGCTCATTAATCAGTATACACCGCCATCACACAGGAACACAGTGCTCATTAATCAGTATACACCTCCATCACACAGGAACACAGTGCTCATTAATCAGAATACACACCGCCATCACACAGGAACACAGTGCTCATTAATCAATATACACATCGCCATCACACAGGAACACAGTGCTCATTAATCAATATACACCTCCATCACACAGGAACACAGTGCTCATTAATCAGTACACACCGCCATCACACTGGAACACAGTGCTCATTAATCAGTATACACATCGCCATCACACAGGAACACAGTGCTCATTAATCAATATACACCTCCATCACACAGGAACACAGTGCTCATTAATCAATATACACCGCCATCACACAGGAACACAGTGCTCATTTATCAATATACACCACCATCACACAGGAACACAGTGCTCATTAATCAGTATACACATCGCCATCACACAGGAACACAGTGCTCATTAATCAGTATACACCACCATCACACAGGAACACAGTGCTGATTAAACAATATACACCACCATCACACAGGAACACAGTGCTCATTAATCAGTATACACATCGCCATCACACAGGAACACAGTGCTCATTAATCAGTATACACATCGCCATCACACAGGAACACAGTGCTCATTAATCAGTATACACCGCCATCACACAGGAACACTGTGCTGATTAATCAATATACACCACCATCACACAGGAACACAGTGCTCATTAATCAGTATACACCGCCATCACACAGGAACACAGTGCTCATTAATCAATATACACATCGCCATCACACAGGAACACAGTGCTCATTAATCAATATACACCTCCATCACACAGGAACACAGTGCTCATTAATCAGTACACACCGCCATCACACTGGAACACAGTGCTCATTAATCAGTATACACATCGCCATCACACAGGAACACAGTGCTCATTAATCAATATACACCTCCATCACACAGGAACACAGTGCTCATTAATCAATATACACCGCCATCACACAGGAACACAGTGCTCATTTATCAATATACACCTCCATCACACAGGAAAACAGTGCTCATTAATCAGTATACACATCGCCATCACACAGGAACACAGTGCTCATTCATCAGAATACACATCGCCATCACACAGGAACACAGTGCTCATTAATCAATATACACCGCCATCACACAGGAACACAGTGCTCATTAATCAGTATACACCGCCATAACACAGGAACACAGTGCTCATTAATCAGTAACACATCGCCATCACACAGGAACACAGTGCTCATTAATCAATAAACACCACCATCACACAGGAACACAGTGCTCATTAATCAGTAACACATCGCCATCACACAGGAACACAGTGCTCATGAATCAGTATACACCACCGTCACACAGGAACACAGTGCTCATTAATCAGTAACACATCGCCATCACACAGGAACTCAGTGCTCATTAATCAGTAACACATCGCCATCACACAGGAACTCAGTGCTCATTAATCAATATACACCGCCATCGCACAGGAACACAGTGCTCGTTAATCAATATACACCGCCATCACACAGGAACACAGTGCTCATTAATCAGTATACACCGCCATCACACAGGAATACAGTGCTCATTAATCAATATACACCATCATCACCCAGGAACACAGTGCTCATTAATCAGTATACACCGCCATCACACAGGAACACAGTGCTCATTAATCAATATACACCACCATCACACAGGAACACAGTGCTCATTAATCAGTATACACATCGCCATCACACAGGAACACAGTGCTCATTAATCAGTATACACCGCCATCACACAGGAACACAGTGCTCATTATCAATATACACCGCCATCACACAGGAACACAGTGCTCATTAATCAGTATACACATCGCCATCTCGCAGGAACACAGTGCTCATTAATCAATATACACCACCATCACACAGGAACACAGTGCTCATTAATCAGTATACACCGCCATCACACAGGAACACAGTGCTCATTAATCAATATACACCGCCATCACACAGGAACACAGTGCTCATTAATCAGTATACACCACCATCACACAGGAACACAGTGCTCATTAATCAGTATACACTACCATCACACAGGAACACAGTGCTCATTAATCAGTATACATCGCCATCACACAGGAACACAGTGCTCATTAATCAATATACACCGCCATCACACAGGAACACAGTGCTCATTAATCAGTATACACCGCCATCACACAGGAACACAGTGCTCATTAATCAATATACACCTCCATCACACAGGAACACAGTGCTCATTAATCAGTACACACCGCCATCACACTGGAACACAGTGCTCATTAATCAGTATACACATCGCCATCACACAGGAACACAGTGCTCATTAATCAATATACACCTCCATCACACAGGAACACAGTGCTCATTAATCAATATACACCGCCATCACACAGGAACACAGTGCTCATTTATCAATATACACCTCCATCACACAGGAAAACAGTGCTCATTAATCAGTATACACATCGCCATCACACAGGAACACAGTGCTCATTCATCAGAATACACATCGCCATCACACAGGAACACAGTGCTCATTAATCAATATACACCGCCATCACACAGGAACACAGTGCTCATTAATCAGTATACACCGCCATAACACAGGAACACAGTGCTCATTAATCAGTAACACATCGCCATCACACAGGAACACAGTGCTCATTAATCAATAAACACCACCATCACACAGGAACACAGTGCTCATTAATCAGTAACACATCGCCATCACACAGGAACACAGTGCTCATGAATCAGTATACACCACCGTCACACAGGAACACAGTGCTTATTAATCAATATACACCGCCATCACACAGGAACACAGTGCTCATTAATCAGTATACACCTCCATCACACAGGAACACAGTGCTCATTAATCAGTATACACTGCCATCACACAGGAACACAGTGCTGATTAATCAATATACACCGCCATCACACAGGAACACAGTGCTCATTAATCAGTACACACACCGCCATCACACAGGAACACAGTGCTCATTAATCAGTATACACATCGCCATCACACAGGAACACAGTGCTCATTAATCAGTATATACATCGCCATCACACAGGAACTCAGTGCTCATTAATCAATATACACCGCCATCACACAGGAACACAGTGCTCATTAATCAGTATACACCGCCATCACACAGGAACACAGTGATCATTAATCAGTATACACCGCCATCACACAGGTACACAGTGCTCATTAATCAATATACACATCGCCATTACACAGGAACACAGTGCTCAATAATCAATATACTTCGCCATCACACAGGAACCCAGTGCTCATTAATCACTATACACACCGCCATCACACAGGAACACAGTGCTCATTAATCAGTATACACATCACCATCACACAGGAACACAGTGCTCATTAATCAGTATACATCGCCATCACACAGGAACACAGTGCTCATTAATCAGTATACACCGCCATCACACAGGAACACAGTGCTGATTAAACAATATACACCACCATCACACAGGAACACAGTGCTCATTAATCAGTATACACATCGCCATCACACAGGAACACAGTGCTCATTAATCAGTGTACATCGCCATCACACAGGAACACAGTGCTCATTAATCAGTATACACCGCCATCACACAGGAACACAGTGCTCATTAATCAGTATACACATCGCCATCACACAGGAACACAGTGCTCATTAATCAGTATACACATCGCCATCACACAGGAACACAGTGCTCATTAATCAGTATACACATCGCCATCACACAGGAACACAGTGCTCATTAATCAGTATACACATCGCCATCACACAGGAACACAGTGCTCATTAATCAGTATACACATCGCCATCACACAGGAACACAGTGCTCATTAATCAGTATACACATCGCCATCACACAGGAACACAGTGCTGATTAAACAATATACACATCGCCATCACACAGGAACACAGTGCTCATTAATCAGTATACACATCGCCATCACACAGGAACACAGTGCTCATTAATCAGTATACACATCGCCATCACACAGGAACACAGTGCTGATTAAACAATATACACCACCATCACACAGGAACACAGTGCTCATTAATCAGTATACACATCGCCATCACACAGGAACACAGTGCTCATTAATCAGTATACACATCGCCATCACACAGGAACACAGTGCTCATTAATCAGTATACACCGCCATCACACAGGAACACTGTGCTGATTAATCAATATACACCACCATCACACAGGAACACAGTGCTCATTAATCAGTATACACATCGCCATCACACAGGAACACAGTGCTCATTAATCAGTATACATCGCCATCACACAGGAACACAGTGCTCATTAATCAGTATGCACCGCCATCACACAGGAACACAGTCCTGATTAAACAATATACACCACCATCACACAGGAACACAGTGCTCATTAATCAGTATACACATCGCCATCACACAGGAACACAGTGGTCATTAATCAATATGCACCACCATCACACAGGAACTCAGTGCTCATTAATCAATAGACACCGCCATCACACAGGAACACAGTGCTCATTAATCAGTATACATCGCCATCACACAGGAACACAGTGCTCATTAATCACTATACACACCGCCATCACACAGGTACACAGTGCTCATTAATCAGTATACACATCGCCATCACACAGGAACACAGTGCTCATTAATCAGTATACATCGCCATCACACAGGAACACAGTGCTCATTAATCAGTATACACCGCCATCACACAGGAACACAGTGCTCATTAATCAGTAACACATCGCCATCACACAGGAACACAGTGCTCATTAATCAATATACACCGCCATCGCACAGGAACACAGTGCTCGTTAATCAATATACACCGCCATCACACAGGAACACAGTGCTCATGAATCAGTATACACCGCCATCACACAGGAACACAGTGCTCATTAATCAATATACACCACCATCACACAGGAACACAGTGCTCATTAATCAGTATACACCACCATCACACAGGAACACAGTGCTCATGAATCAATATACACCGCCATCACACAGGAACACAGTGCTCATGAATCAATATACACCGCCATCACACAGGAACACAGTGCTCATTAATCAGTATACACCGCCATCACACAGGAACACAGTGCTCATTAATCAATATACACCGCCATCACACAGGAACACAGTGCTCATTAATCAGTATACACCGCCATCACACAGGAACACAGTACTCATTAATCAATATACACCGCCATCACACAGGAACACAGTGCTCATTAATCAGTATACACGCCATCACACAGGAACACAGTGCTCATTAATCAGTATACACCGCCATCACACAGGAACACAGTGCTGATTAATCAATATACACCTCCATCACACAGGAACACGGTGCTCATTAATCAGTATATATCGCCATCACACAGGAACACAGTGCTGATTAATCAATATACACCGCCATCACACAGGAACACAGTGCTCATTAATCAGTATACACACCGCCATCATACAGGAACACAGTGCTCATTAATTAGTATACACATCGCCATCACACAGGAACACAGTGCTCATTAATCAATATACACCGCCATCTCACAGGAACACAGTGCTCATTAATCACTATACACATCGCCATCACACAGGAACACAGTCCTCATTAATCAGTATACACCGTCGTCACACAGGAACACAGTGCTCATTAATCAATATACACTGCCATCACACAGGAACACATTGCTCATTAATCAGTATACACATCACCATCACACAGGAACATCATAGAACATAGAACATAGAACAATACAGCACAGAACAGGCCCTTCGGCCCACGATGTTGTGCCGAACTTCTAACCTAGATTAAGTACCCATCCATGTACCTATCCAAATGCCGCTTAAAGGTCGCCAATGATTCCGACTCTACCACTCCCACGGGCAGCGCATTCCATGCCCCCACCACTCTCTGGGTAAAGAACCCACCCCTGACATCTCCCCTATACCTTCCACCCTTCACCTTAAATTTATGTCCCCTTGTAACACTCTGTTGTACCCGGGGAAAAAGTTTCTGACTGTCTACTCTATCTATTCCTCTGATCATCTTATAAACCTCTATCAAGTCACCCCTCATCCTTCGCCGTTCCAACGAGAAAAGGCCGAGAACTCTCAACCTATCCTCGTACGACTTCCTCTCCATTCCAGGCAACATCCTGGTAAATCTTCTCTGCACCCTCTCCAAAGCTTCCACATCTTTCCTAAAGTGAGGCGACCAGAACTGCACACAGTCCTCCAACTGTGGCCTAACCAAAGTCCTGTACAGCTGCAACATCACTTCACGACTCTTGAATTCAATCCCTCTGCTAATGAACGATAATACTCCATAGGCCTTCTTACAAACTCTATCCACCTGAGTGGCAACCTTCAAAGATCTATGTACATAGACCCCAAGATCCCTCTGTTCCTCCACCTGACTAAGAACCCTACCATTCACCCTGTATTCCGCATTCTTATTTGTTCTTCCAAAATGGACAACCTCACACTTGGCAGGGTTGAACTCCGTCTGCCACTCCTCAGCCCAGCGCTGCATCATATCTAAGTCCCTCTGCAGCCGACAACAGCCCTCCTCACTGTCCACAACTCCACCTATCTTCGTATCATCTGCAAATTTACTGACCCACCCTTCGACTCCCTCATCTAAGTCATTAATAAAAATTACAAACAGCAGAGGACCCAGAACTGATCCCTGCGGAACTCCACTTGTAACTGGGCTCCAGGCTGAATATTTACCATCTACCACCACTCTCTGCCTTCGACCGGTTAGCCAGTTTTCTATCCAATTGGCCAAATTTCCCTCTATCCCATGCCTCCTGACTTTCCGCATAAGCCTACCATGGGGAACCTTATCAAATGCCTTACTAAAATCCATGTACACTACATCCACTGCTCTTCCCTCATCCACATGCTTGGTCACCTCCTCGAAGAATTCAATAAGACTTGTAAGGCAAGACCTACCCTTCACAAATCCGTGCTGGCTGTCCCTAATCAAGCAGTGTCTTTCCAGATACTCATAAATCCTATCCCTCAGTACCCTTTCCATTACTTTGCCTACCACAGAAGTAAGACTAACAGGCCTGTAATTCCCGGGGTTATCCCTATTCCCTTTTTTGAACAGGGGCACAACATTCGCTACTCTCCAGTCCCCTGGTACCACCCCCGTTGCCAGTGAAGACGAGAAGATCATTGCCAACGGTACTGCAATTTCCTCTCTTGCTTCCCACATAATCCTAGGATATATCCCGTCAGGCCCGGGGGACTTGTCTATCCTCAAGTTGTTCAAAATGTCCAACACATCTTCCTTCCTAACAGGTATCTCTTCTAGCTTACCAGTCCATTTCACACTCTCCTCTTCTACAATACGGTCCCTCTCGTTCGTAAATACTGAAGAGAAGTACTTGTTCAAGACCTCTCCTATCTCTTCCGACTCAATACACAGTCTCCCACTACTGTCCTTGATCGGACCTACCCTCGTTCTCGTCATTCTCAGGTTTCTCACATACGCATAAAATGCCTTGGGGTTATCCTTGATCCTATCCGCCAACGATTTTTCATGCCCTCTCTTAGCTCTCCTAATCCCTTTCTTCAGGTCCCTTCTGGCTATCCTGTATCCCTCCACTGCTCTGTCTGAATCCTGTTTCCTCAACCTTATGTAAGCCTCCTTCTTCCTCTTTACCAGACATTCAACCTCTCTCGTCAACCAAGGCTCCCTCACACGACCATTTCTTTCCTGCCTGATAGGTACATACATATCATGGACACGTCGTATCTGCTCTTTGAAAAAGTTCCACATTTCCACCACATCCTCCCCTGACAGCCTATGCTCCCAACGTATGCTCCTCAAATCCTGCCTTACAGCGTCGTAATTTCCCTTCCCCCAATTATAAAATCTACCTTGTTGTGCGCACCTATCTCTCTCCATAACCAAGGTGAAAGTCACAGAATTGTGGTCACCATCACCAAAATGTTCACCCACTAACAAGCCCACCACTTGTCCCGGTTCATTACCGAGTACCAAATCCAATATGGCCTCCCCTCTGGTTGGACAATCTACATACTGCGTTAGAAAAGCTTCCTGGACACACTGCACAAACACCGCCCCATCCAATCTACTTGATCTAAAGAGCTTCCAATCAATATTTGGGAAGTTGAAGTCGCCCATGACTACGACCCTGTGGCTTCTGCACCTTTCCAAAATCTGTTTCCCAATCTGTTTCTCCACATCTCTGCTGCTATTGGGGGGCCTATAGTAAACACCCAACAAGGTGACTGCACCTTTCCTATTTCTGACTTCAGCCCATACTACCTCCAGAGGCAGATCCCCCTCAAACTTCCTTTCTGCAGCCGTTATACCATTTCTAATTAGCAATGCCACCCCCCCTCCTTTTTTCCCACCCTCCCTAATCTTACTGAAACACCTGTAACCAGGAACCTCCAACAGCCATTCCTGTCCCACATCTATCCACGTTTCCGTAATGGCCACAACATCGTAGTCCCAGGTACCGATCCACGCCTTAAGTTCACCCACCTTATTTCTGATACTCCTTGCGTTGAAGTATACGCACTTGAGCCCCTCTCTGTGTCCGCAAGTAGTCCCTGTCAGTGCTACCTTCTCCACAGCCTCCCTACAGTCTTGGGCATCCTGACAAACAGCTAACCTACTTGCTGGACTACAAGTCCGGATCCCATCCCCCTGCCAAATTAGTTTAAACCCCCCCGAAGAGTGCTAGCAAACCTACCCCCCAGGATATTGATGCCCTTCTGGTTCAGGTGCAACCCGTCCTGTTTGAACAGGTCCCACCTTCCCCAGAATGCAGTCCAATTGTCCAAATATCTGAAGCCCTCCCTCCTACACCAGCCTTGCAGCCACGTGTTCAACTGCACTCTCTCCCTATTCTTTGCCTCACTGTCACGTGGCACCGGCAACAACCCAGAGATGATGACTCTGTCTGTCCTCGCTTTTAGCTTCCAGCCTAACTCCCTGAGCTCTTGAATGACCTCCCCACCCCTCTTCCTACCTATGTCATTGGTGCCAATGTGCACCACGACTTCTGGCTGCACACCCTCCCCCTTAAGGATTCTGAAGACACGGTCTGAGACGTCTCGGACCCTAGCACCGTGCTCATTAATCAATATACACCTCCATCACACAGGAACACAGTGCTCATTGATCAGTATACACATCGCCATCACCCAGGAACACAGTGCTCATTAATCAATATACACCTCCATCGCACAGGAACACAGTGCTCATT
Organism: Chiloscyllium plagiosum; assembly: GCF_037043375.1. NCBI lineage: Eukaryota > Metazoa > Chordata > Chondrichthyes > Orectolobiformes > Hemiscylliidae > Chiloscyllium > Chiloscyllium plagiosum. The sequence continues at coordinate 160,765,959 of NW_028270140.1, read as the reverse complement.
AATCAGTATACACCGCCATCACACAGTAACACAGTGCTCATTAATCAATATACACCTCCATCACACAGGAACACAGTGCTCATTAATCAGTATACACACCGCCATCACACAGGAACAGAGTGCTCATTGATCAGTATACACATCGCCATCACCCAGGAACACAGTGCTCATTAATCAATATACACCTCCATCGCACAGGAACACAGTGCTCATTAATCAGTATACACCGCCATCACACAGTAACACAGTGCTCATTAATCAATATACACCTCCATCACACAGGAACACAGTGCTCATTAATCAGTATACACATCGCCATCACACAGGAACACAGTGCTCATTAATCAATATACACATCGCCATCACACAGGAACACAGTGCTCATTAATCAATATACACATCGCCATCACACAGGAATACAGTGCTCATTAATCAGTATACATCGCCATCACACAGGAACACAGTGCTGATTAATCAATATACACCGCCATCACACAGGAACACAGTGCTCATTAATCAGTATACACATCGCCATCACACAGGAACACAGTGCTCATTAATCAGTATACACACCACCATCACACAGGAACACAGTGCTCATTAATCAGTATACACCACCATCACACAGGAACACAGTGCTCATTAATCAGTATACACATCGCCATCACACAGGAACACAGTGCTCATTAATCAATATACACCGCCATCACACAGGAACACAGTGCTCATTAATCAGTATACACACCGCCATCACACAGGTACACCCTGCTCATTAATCAGTATACATCGCCATCACACAGGAACACAGTGCTCATTAATCAATATACACCGCCATCACACAGGAACAGAGTGCTCATTAATCAGTATACACCGCCATCACACAGGAACACAGTGCTCATTAATCAATATACACCGCCATCACACAGGAACACAGTACTCATTAATCAGTATACACACCCCCATCACACAGGTACACCCTGCTCATTAATCAGTATACACACCTCCATCCCACAGGAACACAGTGCTGTATAATCAATATACACCACCATCACACAGGAACACAGTGCTCATTAATCAGTATACACCGTCATCATAAAGGAACACAGTGCTCATTGATCAATATACACCGCCATCACACAGGAACACAGTGCTCATTAATCAATATACACCGCCATCACACAGGAACACAGTGCTCATTAATCAGTCTACACCGCCATCACACAGGAACACATTGCTCATTAATCAGTATACAAATCGCCATCACACAGGAACACAATGCTCATTAATCAATATACACCGCCATCACACAGGAACACAGTGCTCATTAATCAGTATACACCGCCATCACACAGGAACACAGTGCTCATTAATCAGTATACACCGCCATCACACAGGAACACAGTGCTCATTAATCAGTATACAAATCGCCATCACACAGGAACACAATGCTCATTAATCAATGTACATCGCCATCACACAGGAACACAGTGCTCATTAATTAGTATACACCGCCATCACACAGGAACACAGTACTCATTAATCAGTATACACACCGCCATCACACAGGAACACAGTGCTCATCAATCAGTATACACCTCCATCGCACAGGAACACAGTGCTCATTAATCAGTATACACATCGCCATCACACAGTAAAACAGTGCTCATTAATCAGTATACACATCGCCATCACACAGGAACACTGTGCTCATTAATCAGTATACACCGCCATCACACAGGAACACAGTGCTCATTAATCAGTATACATCGCCATCACACAGGAACACAGTGCTGATTAATCAATATACACTGCCATCACACAGGAACACAGTGCTCATTAATCAGTATACACCGCCATCACACAGGAACACAGTGCTCATTAATCAGTATACACCGCCATCACACAGGAACACAGTGCTCATTAATCAATATATACCGCCATCACACAGGAACACAGTGCTGATTAATCAGTATACACCGCCATCACACAGGAACACAGTGCTCATTAATCAATATACACCACCATCACACAGGAACACAGTGCTCATTAATCAATATACACCACCATCACGCAGGAACACAATGCTCACTAATCAGTATACACCGCCATCACACAGGAACACAGTGCTCATTAATCAATATACACTGCCATCACACAGGAACACAGTGCTCATTAATCAATATACACTGCCATCACACAGGAACACAGTGCTCATTAATCAATATACACCACCATCACACAGGAACACAGTGCTCATTAATCAATATACACCACGATCACACAGGAACACAATGCTCATTCATCAGTATACACATCGCCGTCATGCAGGAACACAGTGCTCATTCATCAATATACACATCGCCATCACACAGGAATACAGTGTTCATTAATCAATATACCATGCCATCACACAGGAAAACAGTGCTGATTAATCAGTATGCACCGCCCTCACACAGGAAAACAGTACTCATTAATCAGTATACACATTGCCATCACACAGGAACACAGTGCTCATTAATCAATATACACCATCATCACAGAGGAACACAGTGCTCATTAATCAGTATACACATCGCCATCACACAGCAACACAGTGCTCATTAATCAGTATACATCGCCATCACACAGGAACACAGTGCTCAATAATCAATATATACCGCCATCACACAGGAACACAGTGCTCATTAATCAGTATACACACCTCCATCCCACAGGAACACAGTGCTCATTAATCAGTATACACCGCCATCACACAGGAACACAGTGCTCATTAATCAGTATACACCGTCGTCACACAGATACACAGTGCTCATTGATCAATATACACCGCCATCGCACAGGAACACAGTGCTCATTAAGCAGTACACACATCGCCATCACACAGGAACACAGTGCTCATTAATCAGTATACACCGTCGTCACACAGGAACACAGTGCTCATTGATCAATATACACCGCCATCACACAGGAACACAGTGCTCATTAATCAATATACACCGCCATCACACAGGAACGCAGTGCTCATTAATCAGTATTCACATCGCCATCACACAGGAACACAGTGCTCATTAATCAGTATACATCGCCATCACACAGGAACACAGTGCTCATTAATCAATATACACCGCCATCACACAGGAACAGAGTGCTCATTAATCAGTATACATATCGCCATCACACAGGAACACAGTGCTCATTAATCAATATACACCGCCATCACACAGGAACACAGTGCTAATAAATCAGTATACACACCGCCATCACACAGGTACACCCTGCTCATTAATCAGTATACATCGCCATCACACAGGAAAACAATGCTCATTAATCAGTATACACACCTCCATCCCACAGGAACACAGTGCTCATTAATCAGTATACACCGCCATCATACAGGAACACAGTGCTCATTAATCAGTATACACATCGCCATCACACAGGAACACAGTGCTCATTAATCAATATACACCGCCATCACACAGGAACACAGTGCTCATTAATCAATATACACCGCCATCACACAGGAACACAGTGCTCATTAATCAATATACACCGCCATCACACAGGAACACAGTGCTCATTAATCAATATACACCACCATCACACAGGAACACAGTGCTCATTAATCAGTATACACCGCCATCACACAGGAACACAGTGCTCATTAATCAGTATACACATCGCCATCACACAGGAACACAGTGCTCATTAATCAATATACACCGCCATCACACAGGAACACAGTGCTCATTAATCAGTATACACCGCCATCACACAGGAACACAGTGCTCATTAATCAGTATACACCGCCATCATACAGGAACACAGTGCTCATTGATCAATATGCACCGCCATCATACAGGAACACAGTGCTCATTAATCAGTATACATCGCCATCACACAGGAACACAGTGCTCATTAATCAGTATACACCGCCATCACACAGGAACACAGTGCTCATTAATCAGTATACACCGCCATCACACAGGAACACAGTGCTCATTAATCAGTATACACCGCCATCACACAGGAACACAGTGCTCATTAATCAGTATACACACCGCCATCACACAGGTACACAGTGCTCATTGATCAATATACACGGCCATCACACAGGAACACAGTGCTCATTAATCAGTATACACCGCCATCATACAGGAACACAGTGCTCATTAATCAATATACACCGCCATCACACAGGAACACAGTGCTCATTAATCAATATACACCGCCCTCACACAGGAACACAATGCTCATTAATCAGTATACATCGCCATCACACAGGAACACAGTGCTCATTAATCAATATACACCACCATCACACAGGAACACAGTGCTCATTAATCAATATACACCACCATCACACAGGAACACAGTGCTCATTAATCAGTATTCACATCGCCATCACACAGGAACACAGTGCTCATTAATCAGTATACATCGCCATCACACAGGAACGCAGTGCTCATTAATCAATATACACATCGCCATCACACAGGAACACAGTGCTCATTAATCAATATACACCACCGTCACACAGGAACACAGTGCTGATAAATCAATATGCACCACCATCACACAGGAACACAGTGCTCATTAATCAGTATACACATCGCCATCACACAAGAACACAGTGCTCATTATTCAGTATACACACCGCCATCACACAGGAACACAGTGCTCATTAATCAGTATACACCGCCATCACATAGGAACACAGTGCTCATTAATCAATATACACCACCATCACACAGGAACACAGTGCTCATTAATCAGTATACGCCGCCATCACACAGGAACACAGTGCTCATTAATCAGTAACACACCGCCATCACACAGGAACACAGTGCTCATTAATCAGTATACACATCGCCATCACACAGGAACACAGTGCTCATTAATCAATATACACCGCCATCACACAGGAACACAGTGCTCATTAATCAGTATACACCGCCATCACACAGGAACACAGTGCTCATTAATCAATATACACCGCCATCACACAGGAACACAGTGCTCATTAATCAGTATACACCGCCATCACACAGGAACACAGTGCTCATTAATCAATATACACCTCCATCACATAGGAACACAGTGCTCATTAATCAATATACACCGCCATCACACAGGAACACAGTGCTCATTAATCAGTATACACATCGCCATCACACAGGAACACAGTGCTCATTAATCAGTATACACCGCCATCACACAGGAACACAGTGCTCATTAATCAATATACACCTCCATCACACAGGAACACAGTGGTCATTAATCAATATACACCTCCATCACACAGGAACACAGTGGTCATTAATCAGTATACACATCGCCATCACACAGGAACACAGTGCTCATTAATCAGTATACACCGCCATCACACAGGAACACAGTGCTCATTAATCAGTATACACCGCCATCACACAGGAACACAGTGCTCATTAATCAGTATACATCGCCATCACACAGGAACACAGTGCTCATTAATCAATATACACATCGCCATCACACAGGAACACAGTGCTCATTAATCTGTATACATCGACATCACACAGGAACACAGTGCTCGTTAATCAACATACACCTCCATCGCACAGGAGCACAGTGCTGATTAATCAATATACACCGCCATCACACAGGAACACAGTGCTCATTAATCAGTATACACCGCCATCACACAGGAACACAGTGCTCATTAATCAATATACACCGCCATCACACAGGAACACAGTGCTCATTAATCAGTATACACCACCGTCACACAGGAACACAGTGCTCATTAATCAATATACACCACCATCACACAGGAACACAATGCTCATTCATCAGTATACACATCGCCATCACGCAGGAACACAGTGCTCATTCATCAATATACACATCGCCATCACACAGGAATACAGTGTTCATTAATCAATATACCATGCCATCACACAGGAAAACAGTGCTGATTAATCAGTATGCACCGCCCTCACACAGGAACACAGTGCTCATTAATCAATATACACCATCATCACAGAGGAACACAGTACTCATTAATCAGTATACACATCGCCATCACACAGCAACACAGTGCTCATTAATCAGTATACATCGCCATCACACAGGAACACAGTGCTCAATAATCAATATACACCGCCATCACAAAGGAACACAGTGCTCATTAATTAGTATACACATCGCCATCACACAGGAACATAGTGCTCATTAATCAATATACACCGCCATCACAAAGGAACACAGTGCTCATTAATCAGTATGCACCGCCCTCACACAGGAAAACAGTACTCATTAATCAGTATACACATTGTCATCACACGGGAACACAGTGCTCATTAATCAATATACACCATCATCACAGAGGAACACAGTACTCATTAATCAGTATACACATCGCCATCACACAGCAACACAGTGCTCATTAATCAGTATACATCGCCATCACACAGGAACACAGTGCTCAATAATCAATATACACCGCCATCACACAGGAACACAGTGCTCATTAATCAATATACTCCGCCATCACACAGGAACACAGTGCTCATTAATCAGTATACACACCGCCATCACACAGGTACACCCTGCTCATTAATCAGTATACATCGCCATCACACAGGAACAGAGTGCTCATTAATCAGTATACACCGCCATCACACAGGAACACAGTGCTCATTAATCAATATACACCGCCATCACACAGGAACACAGTGCTCATTAATCAGTATACACACCGCCATCACACAGGTACACCCTGCTCATTAATCAGTATACATCGCCATCACACAGGAAAACAATGCTCATTAATCAGTATACACACCTCCATCCCACAGGAACACAGTGCTCATTAATCAGTACACACCGCCATCACACAGGAACACAGTGCTCATTAATCAGTATACACCGCCATCATACAGGAACACAGTGCTCATTGATCAATATACACCGCCATCACACAGGAACACAGTGCTCATTAATCAGTATACACCGCCATCACACAGGAACACAGTGCTCATTAATCAGTATACACCGCCATCACACAGGAACACAGTGCTCATTAATCAGTATACACCGCCATCACACAGGAACACAGTGCTCATTAATCAGTATACACCGCCATCATACAGGAACACAGTGCTCATTAATCAATATACACCGCCATCACACAGGAACACAGTGCTCATTAATCAATATACACCGCCATCACACAGGAACACAGTGCTCATTAATCAGTATACACCGCCATCACACAGGAACACAGTGCTCATTAATCAGTATACACCGCCATCACACAGGAACACAGTGCTCATTAATCAGTATACACACCGCCATCACACAGGTACACAGTGCTCATTGATCAGTATACACCGCCATCACACAGGAACACAGTGCTCATTAATCAGTATACACATCGCCATCACACAGGAACACAGTGCTCATTAATCAGTATACATCGCCATCACACAGGAACACAGTGCTCATTAATCAGTATGCACCGCCATCACACAGGAACACAGTGCTGATTAATCAATATACACCGCCATCACACAGGAACACAGTGCTCATTAATCAGTACACACACCGCCATCACACAGGAACACAGTCCTGATTAAACAATATACACCGCCATCACACAGGAACACAGTCCTGATTAAACAATATACACCACCATCACACAGGAACACAGTGCTCATTAATCAGTATACACATCGCCATCACACAGGAACACAGTGGTCATTAATCAATATGCACCACCATCACACAGGAACTCAGTGCTCATTAATCAATAGACACCGCCATCACACAGGAACACAGTGCTCATTAATCAGTATACATCGCCATCACACAGGAACACAGTGCTCATTAATCAGTATTCACATCGCCATCACACAGGAACACAGTGCTCATTAATCAGTATACATCGCCATCACACAGGAACGCAGTGCTCATTAATCAATATACACATCGCCATCACACAGGAACACAGTGCTCATTAATCAATATACACCACCGTCACACAGGAACACAGTGCTGATAAATCAATATGCACCACCATCACACAGGAACACAGTGCTCATGAATCAGTATACACATCGCCATCACACAAGAACACAGTGCTCATTATTCAGTATACACACCGCCATCACACAGGAACACAGTGCTCATTAATCAGTATACACCGCCATCACATAGGAACACAGTGCTCATTAATCAATATACACCACCATCACACAGGAACACAGTGCTCATTAATCAGTATACGCCGCCATCACACAGGAACACAGTGCTCATTAATCAGTAACACACCGCCATCACACAGGAACACAGTGCTCATTAATCAGTATACACATCGCCATCACACAGGAACACAGTGCTCATTAATCAATATACACCGCCATCACACAGGAACACAGTGCTCATTAATCAGTATACACCGCCATCACACAGGAACACAGTGCTCATTAATCAATATACACCGCCATCACACAGGAACACAGTGCTCATTAATCAGTATACACCGCCATCACACAGGAACACAGTGCTCATTAATCAATATACACCTCCATCACATAGGAACACAGTGCTCATTAATCAATATACACCGCCATCACACAGGAACACAGTGCTCATTAATCAGTATACACATCGCCATCACACAGGAACACAGTGCTCATTAATCAGTATACACCGCCATCACACAGGAACACAGTGCTCATTAATCAATATACACCTCCATCACACAGGAACACAGTGGTCATTAATCAATATACACCTCCATCACACAGGAACACAGTGGTCATTAATCAGTATACACATCGCCATCACACAGGAACACAGTGCTCATTAATCAGTATACACCGCCATCACACAGGAACACAGTGCTCATTAATCAGTGTACACCGCCATCACACAGGAACACAGTGCTCATTAATCAGTATACATCGACATCACACAGGAACACAGTGCTCATTAATCAACATACACCTCCATCGCACAGGAACACAGTGCTGATTAATCAATATACACCGCCATCACACAGGAACACAGTGCTCATTAATCAGTATACACCGCCATCACACAGGAACACAGTGCTCATTAATCAATATACACCGCCATCACACAGGAACACAGTGCTCATTAATCAATATACACATCGCCATCACACAGGAATACAGTGTTCATTAATCAATATACCATGCCATCACACAGGAAAACAGTGCTGATTAATCAGTATGCACCGCCCTCACACAGGAACACAGTGCTCATTAATCAATATACACCATCATCACAGAGGAACACAGTACTCATTAATCAGTATACACATCGCCATCACACAGCAACACAGTGCTCATTAATCAGTATACATCGCCATCACACAGGAACACAGTGCTCAATAATCAATATACACCGCCATCACAAAGGAACACAGTGCTCATTAATCAGTATACACATCGCCATCACACAGGAACATAGTGCTCATTAATCAATATACACCGCCATCACAAAGGAACACAGTGCTCATTAATCAGTATGCACCGCCCTCACACAGGAAAACAGTACTCATTAATCAGTATACACATTGTCATCACACGGGAACACAGTGCTCATTAATCAATATACACCATCATCACAGAGGAACACAGTACTCATTAATCAGTATATACATCGCCATCACACAGCAACACAGTGCTCATTAATCAGTATACATCGCCATCACACAGGAACACAGTGCTCAATAAACAATATACACCGCCATCACACAGGAACACAGTGCTCATTAATCAATATACTCCGCCATCACACAGGAACACAGTGCTCATTAATCAGTATACACACCGCCATCACACAGGTACACCCTGCTCATTAATCAGTATACATCGCCATCACACAGGAACAGAGTGCTCATTAATCAGTATACACCGGCATCACACAGGAACACAGTGCTCATTAATCAATATACACCGCCATCACACAGGAACACAGTGCTCATTAATCAGTATACACACCGCCATCACACAGGTACACCCTGCTCATTAATCAGTATACATCGCCATCACACAGGAAAACAATGCTCATTAATCAGTATACACACCTCCATCCCACAGGAACACAGTGCTCATTAATCAGTATACACCGCCATCACACAGGAACACAGTGCTCATTAATCAGTATACACCGCCATCATACAGGAACACAGTGCTCATTGATCAATATACACCGCCATCACACAGGAACACAGTGCTCATTAATCAGTATACACCGCCATCACACAGGAACACAGTGCTCATTAATCAGTATACACCGCCATCACACAGGAACACAGTGCTCATTAATCAATATACACCGCCATCACACAGGAACACAGTGCTCATTAATCAGTATACACCGCCATCACACAGGAACACAGTGCTCATTAATCAGTATACACACCGCCATCATACAGGAACACAGTGCTCATTAATCAATATACACCGCCATCACACAGGAACACAGTGCTCATTAATCAATATACACCGCCATCACACAGGAACACAGTGCTCATTAATCAGTATACACCGCCATCACACAGGAACACAGTGCTCATTAATCAGTATACACACCGCCATCACACAGGTACACAGTGCTCATTGATCAGTATACACCGCCATCACACAGGAACACAGTGCTCATTAATCAGTATACACATCGCCATCACACAGGAACACAGTGCTCATTAATCAGTATACATCGCCATCACACAGGAACACAGTGCTCATTAATCAGTATGCACCGCCATCACACAGGAACACAGTGCTGATTAATCAATATACACCGCCATCACACAGGAACACAGTGCTCATTAATCAGTACACACACCGCCATCACACAGGAACACAGTCCTGATTAAACAATATACACCGCCATCACACAGGAACACAGTCCTGATTAAACAATATACACCACCATCACACAGGAACACAGTGCTCATTAATCAGTATACACATCGCCATCACACAGGAACTCAGTGCTCATTAATCAATAGACTCCGCCATCACACAGGAACACAGTGCTCATTAATCAGTATACATCGCCATCACACAGGAACACAGTGCTCATTAATCACTATACACACCGCCATCACACAGGTACACAGTGCTCATTAATCAGTATACACATCGCCATCACACAGGAACACAGTGCTCATTAATCAGTATACATCGCCATCACACAGGAACACAGTGCTCATTAATCAGTATACACCGCCATCACACAGGAACACAGTGCTCATTAATCAGTAACACATCGCCATCACACAGGAACACAGTGCTCATTAATCAATATACACCGCCATCGCACAGGAACACAGTGCTCGTTAATCAATGTACACCGCCATCACACAGGAACACAGTGCTCATTAATCAGTATACACCGCCATCACACAGGAACACAGTGCTCATTAATCAATATACACCACCATCACACAGGAACACAGTGCTCATTAATCAGTATACACCACCATCACACAGGAACACAGTGCTCATGAATCAATATACACCGCCATCACACAGGAACACAGTGCTCATGAATCAATATACACCGCCATCACACAGGAACACAGTGCTCATTAATCAGTATACACCGCCATCACACAGGAACACAGTGCTCATTAATCAATATACACCGCCATCACACAGGAACACAGTGCTCATTAATCAGTATACACCGCCATCACACAGGAACACAGTACTCATTAATCAATATACACCGCCATCACACAGGAACACAGTGCTCATTAATCAGTATACACGCCATCACACAGGAACACAGTGCTCATTAATCAGTATACACCGCCATCACACAGGAACACAGTGCTGATTAATCAATATACACCTCCATCACACAGGATCACGGTGCTCATTAATCAGTATATATCGCCATCACACAGGAACACAGTGCTGATTAATCAATATACACCGCCATCACACAGGAACACAGTGCTCATTAATCAGTATACACACCGCCATCATACAGGAACACAGTGCTCATTAATTAGTATACACATCGCCATCACACAGGAACACAGTGCTCATTAATCAATATACACCGCCATCTCACAGGAACACAGTGCTCATTAATCACTATACACATCGCCATCACACAGGAACACAGTCCTCATTAATCAGTATACACCGTCGTCACACAGGAACACAGTGCTCATTAATCAATATACACTGCCATCACACAGGAACACATTGCTCATTAATCAGTATACACATCACCATCACACAGGAACATCATAGAACATAGAACAATACAGCACAGAACAGGCCCTTCGGCCCACGATGTTGTGCCGAACTTCTAACCTAGATTAAGTACCCATCCATGTACCTATCCAAATGCCGCTTAAAGGTCGCCAATGATTCCGACTCTACCACTCCCACGGGCAGCGCATTCCATGCCCCCACCACTCTCTGGGTAAAGAACCCACCCCTGACATCTCCCCTATACCTTCCACCCTTCACCTTAAATTTATGTCCCCTTGTAACACTCTGTTGTACCCGGGGAAAAAGTTTCTGACTGTCTACTCTATCTATTCCTCTGATCATCTTATAAACCTCTATCAAGTCACCCCTCATCCTTCGCCGTTCCAACGAGAAAAGGCCGAGAACTCTCAACCTATCCTCGTACGACTTCCTCTCCATTCCAGGCAACATCCTGGTAAATCTTCTCTGCACCCTCTCCAAAGCTTCCACATCTTTCCTAAAGTGAGGCGACCAGAACTGCACACAGTCCTCCAACTGTGGCCTAACCAAAGTCCTGTACAGCTGCAACATCACTTCACGACTCTTGAATTCAATCCCTCTGCTAATGAACGATAATACTCCATAGGCCTTCTTACAAACTCTATCCACCTGAGTGGCAACCTTCAAAGATCTATGTACATAGACCCCAAGATCCCTCTGTTCCTCCACCTGACTAAGAACCCTACCATTCACCCTGTATTCCGCATTCTTATTTGTTCTTCCAAAATGGACAACCTCACACTTGGCAGGGTTGAACTCCGTCTGCCACTCCTCAGCCCAGCGCTGCATCATATCTAAGTCCCTCTGCAGCCGACAACAGCCCTCCTCACTGTCCACAACTCCACCTATCGTCGTATCATCTGCAAATTTACTGACCCACCCTTCGACTCCCTCATCTAAGTCATTAATAAAAATTACAAACAGCAGAGGACCCAGAACTGATCCCTGCGGAACTCCACTTGTAACTGGGCTCCAGGCTGAATATTTACCATCTACCACCACTCTCTGCCTTCGACCGGTTAGCCAGTTTTCTATCCAATTGGCCAAATTTCCCTCTATCCCATGCCTCCTGACTTTCCGCATAAGCCTACCATGGGGAACCTTATCAAATGCCTTACTAAAATCCATGTACACTACATCCACTGCTCTTCCCTCATCCACATGCTTGGTCACCTCCTCGAAGAATTCAATAAGACTTGTAAGGCAAGACCTACCCTTCACAAATCCGTGCTGGCTGTCCCTAATCAAGCAGTGTCTTTCCAGATACTCATAAATCCTATCCCTCAGTACCCTTTCCATTACTTTGCCTACCACAGAAGTAAGACTAACAGGCCTGTAATTCCCGGGGTTATCCCTATTCCCTTTTTTGAACAGGGGCACAACATTCGCTACTCTCCAGTCCCCTGGTACCACCCCCGTTGCCAGTGAAGACGAGAAGATCATTGCCAACGGTACTGCAATTTCCTCTCTTGCTTCCCACATAATCCTAGGATATATCCCGTCAGGCCCGGGGGACTTGTCTATCCTCAAGTTGTTCAAAATGTCCAACACATCTTCCTTCCTAACAGGTATCTCTTCTAGCTTACCAGTCCATTTCACACTCTCCTCTTCTACAATACGGTCCCTCTCGTTCGTAAATACTGAAGAGAAGTACTTGTTCAAGACCTCTCCTATCTCTTCCGACTCAATACACAGTCTCCCACTACTGTCCTTGATCGGACCTACCCTCGTTCTCGTCATTCTCAGGTTTCTCACATACGCATAAAATGCCTTGGGGTTATCCTTGATCCTATCCGCCAACGATTTTTCATGCCCTCTCTTAGCTCTCCTAATCCCTTTCTTCAGGTCCCTTCTGGCTATCCTGTATCCCTCCACTGCTCTGTCTGAATCCTGTTTCCTCAACCTTATGTAAGCCTCCTTCTTCCTCTTTACCAGACATTCAACCTCTCTCGTCAACCAAGGCTCCCTCACACGACCATTTCTTTCCTGCCTGATAGGTACATACATATCATGGACACGTCGTATCTGCTCTTTGAAAAAGTTCCACATTTCCACCACATCCTCCCCTGACAGCCTATGCTCCCAACGTATGCTCCTCAAATCCTGCCTTACAGCGTCGTAATTTCCCTTCCCCCAATTATAAAATCTACCTTGTTGTGCGCACCTATCTCTCTCCATAACCAAGGTGAAAGTCACAGAATTGTGGTCACCATCACCAAAATGTTCACCCACTAACAAGCCCACCACTTGTCCCGGTTCATTACCGAGTACCAAATCCAATATGGCCTCCCCTCTGGTTGGACAATCTACATACTGCGTTAGAAAAGCTTCCTGGACACACTGCACAAACACCGCCCCATCCAATCTACTTGACCTAAAGAGCTTCCAATCAATATTTGGGAAGTTGAAGTCGCCCATGACTACGACCCTGTGGCTTCTGCACCTTTCCAAAATCTGTTTCCCAATCTGTTTCTCCACATCTCTGCTGCTATTGGGGGGCCTATAGTAAACACCCAACAAGGTGACTGCACCTTTCCTATTTCTGACTTCAGCCCATACTACCTCCAGAGGCAGATCCCCCTCAAACTTCCTTTCTGCAGCCGTTATACCATTTCTAATTAGCAATGCCACCCCCCCTCCTTTTTTCCCACCCTCCCTAATCTTACTGAAACACCTGTAACCAGGAACCTCCAACAGCCATTCCTGTCCCACATCTATCCACGTTTCCGTAATGGCCACAACATCGTAGTCCCAGGTACCGATCCACGCCTTAAGTTCACCCACCTTATTTCTGATACTCCTTGCGTTGAAGTATACGCACTTGAGCCCCTCTCTGTGTCCGCAAGTAGTCCCTGTCAGTGCTACCTTCTCCACAGCCTCCCTACAGTCTTGGGCATCCTGACAAACAGCTAACCTACTTGCTGGACTACAAGTCCGGATCCCATCCCCCTGCCAAATTAGTTTAAACCCCCCCGAAGAGTGCTAGCAAACCTACCCCCCAGGATATTGATGCCCTTCTGGTTCAGGTGCAACCCGTCCTGTTTGAACAGGTCCCACCTTCCCCAGAATGCAGTCCAATTGTCCAAATATCTGAAGCCCTCCCTCCTACACCAGCCTTGCAGCCACGTGTTCAACTGCACTCTCTCCCTATTCTTTGCCTCACTGTCACGTGGCACCGGCAACAACCCAGAGATGATGACTCTGTCTGTCCTCGCTTTTAGCTTCCAGCCTAACTCCCTGAGCTCTTGAATGACCTCCCCACCCCTCTTCCTACCTATGTCATTGGTGCCAATGTGCACCACGACTTCTGGCTGCACACCCTCCCCCTAAAGGATTCTGAAGACACGGTCTGAGACGTCTCGGACCCTAGCACCGTGCTCATTAATCAATATACACCTCCATCACACAGGAACACAGTGCTCATTGATCAGTATACACATCGCCATCACCCAGGAACACAGTGCTCATTAATCAATATACACCTCCATCGCACAGCAACACAGTACTCATTAATCAGTATACACCGCCATCACACAGTAACACAGTGCTCATTAATCAATATACACCTCCATCACACAGGAACACAGTGCTCATTAATCAGTATACACACCGCCATCACACAGGAACAGAGTGCTCATTGATCAGTATACACATCGCCATCACCCAGGAACACAGTGCTCATTAATCAATATACACCTCCATCGCACAGGAACACAGTGCTCATTAATCAGTATACACCGCCATCACACAGTAACACAGTGCTCATTAATCAATATACACCTCCATCACACAGGAACACAGTGCTCATTAATCAGTATACACATCGCCATCACACAGGAACACAGTGCTCATTAATCAATATACACATCGCCATCACACAGGAACACAGTGCTCATTAATCAATATACACATCGCCATCACACAGGAATACAGTGCTCATTAATCAGTATACATCGCCATCACACAGGAACACAGTGCTGATTAATCAATATACACCGCCATCACACAGGAACACAGTGCTCATTAATCAGTATACACATCGCCATCACACAGGAACACAGTGCTCATTAATCAGTATACACACCACCATCACACAGGAACACAGTGCTCATTAATCAGTATACACCACCATCACACAGGAACACAGTGCTCATTAATCAGTATACACATCGCCATCACACAGGAACACAGTGCTCATTAATCAATATACACCGCCATCACACAGGAACACAGTGCTCATTAATCAGTATACACACCGCCATCACACAGGTACACCCTGCTCATTAATCAGTATACATCGCCATCACACAGGAACACAGTGCTCATTAATCAATATACACCGCCATCACACAGGAACAGAGTGCTCATTAATCAGTATACACCGCCATCACACAGGAACACAGTGCTCATTAATCAATATACACCGCCATCACACAGGAACACAGTACTCATTAATCAGTATACACACCCCCATCACACAGGTACACCCTGCTCATTAATCAGTATACACACCTCCATCCCACAGGAACACAGTGCTGAATAATCAATATACACCACCATCACACAGGAACACAGTGCTCATTAATCAGTATACACCGTCATCATAAAGGAACACAGTGCTCATTGATCAATATACACCGCCATCACACAGGAACACAGTGCTCATTAATCAGTCTACACCGCCATCACACAGGAACACATTGCTCATTAATCAGTATACAAATCGCCATCACACAGGAACACAATGCTCATTAATCAATATACACCGCCATCACACAGGAACACAGTGCTCATTAATCAGTATACACCGCCATCACACAGGAACACAGTGCTCATTAATCAGTATACACCGCCATCACACAGGAACACAGTGCTCATTAATCAGTATACAAATCGCCATCACACAGGAACACAATGCTCATTAATCAATGTACATCGCCATCACACAGGAACACAGTGCTCATTAATTAGTATACACCGCCATCACACAGGAACACAGTACTCATTAATCAGTATACACACCGCCATCACACAGGAACACAGTGCTCATCAATCAGTATACACCTCCATCGCACAGGAACACAGTGCTCATTAATCAGTATACACATCGCCATCACACAGGAACACAGTGCTCATTAATCAATATACACCTCCATCACACAGGAAAACAGTGCTCATTAATCAGTATACACCGCCATCACACAGGAACACAGTGCTCATTAATCAGTATACATCGCCATCACACAGGAACACAGTGCTGATTAATCAATATACACTGCCATCACACAGGAACACAGTGCTCATTAATCAGTATACACCGCCATCACACAGGAACACAGTGCTCATTAATCAGTATACACCGCCATCACACAGGAACACAGTGCTCATTAATCAATATATACCGCCATCACACAGGAACACAGTGCTGATTAATCAGTATACACCGCCATCACACAGGAACACAGTGCTCATTAATCAATATACACCACCATCACACAGGAACACAGTGCTCATTAATCAATATACACCACCATCACGCAGGAACACAATGCTCACTAATCAGTATACACCGCCATCACACAGGAACACAGTGCTCATTAATCAATATACACTGCCATCACACAGGAACACAGTGCTCATTAATCAATATACACTGCCATCACACAGGAACACAGTGCTCATTAATCAATATACACCACCATCACACAGGAACACAGTGCTCATTAATCAATATACACCACGATCACACAGGAACACAATGCTCATTCATCAGTATACACATCGCCGTCATGCAGGAACACAGTGCTCATTCATCAATATACACATCGCCATCACACAGGAATACAGTGTTCATTAATCAATATACCATGCCATCACACAGGAAAACAGTGCTGATTAATCAGTATGCACCGCCCTCACACAGGAAAACAGTACTCATTAATCAGTATACACATTGCCATCACACAGGAACACAGTGCTCATTAATCAATATACACCATCATCACAGAGGAACACAGTGCTCATTAATCAGTATACACATCGCCATCACACAGCAACACAGTGCTCATTAATCAGTATACATCGCCATCACACAGGAACACAGTGCTCAATAATCAATATATACCGCCATCACACAGGAACACAGTGCTCATTAATCAGTATACACACCGCCATCACACAGGTACACCCTGCTCATTAATCAGTATACATCGCCATCACACAGGAAAACAATGCTCATTAATCAGTATACACACCTCCATCCCACAGGAACACAGTGCTCATTAATCAGTATACACCGCCATCACACAGGAACACAGTGCTCATTAATCAGTATACACCGTCGTCACACAGATACACAGTGCTCATTGATCAATATACACCGCCATCGCACAGGAACACAGTGCTCATTAAGCAGTATACACATCGCCATCACACAGGAACACAGTGCTCATTAATCAGTATACACCGTCGTCACACAGGAACACAGTGCTCATTGATCAATATACACCGCCATCACACAGGAACACAGTGCTCATTAATCAATATACACCGCCATCACACAGGAACGCAGTGCTCATTAATCAGTATTCACATCGCCATCACACAGGAACACAGTGCTCATTAATCAGTATACATCGCCATCACACAGGAACACAGTGCTCATTAATCAATATACACCGCCATCACACAGGAACAGAGTGCTCATTAATCAGTATACATATCGCCATCACACAGGAACACAGTGCTCATTAATCAATATACACCGCCATCACACAGGAACACAGTGCTAATAAATCAGTATACACACCGCCATCACACAGGTACACCCTGCTCATTAATCAGTATACATCGCCATCACACAGGAAAACAATGCTGATTAATCAGTATACACACCTCCATCCCACAGGAACACAGTGCTCATTAATCAGTATACACCGCCATCATACAGGAACACAGTGCTCATTAATCAGTATACACATCGCCATCACACAGGAACACAGTGCTCATTAATCAATATACACCGCCATCACACAGGAACACAGTGCTCATTAATCAATATACACCGCCATCACACAGGAACACAGTGCTCATTAATCAATATACACCGCCATCACACAGGAACACAGTGCTCATTAATCAATATACACCACCATCACACAGGAACACAGTGCTCATTAATCAGTATACACCGCCATCACACAGGAACACAGTGCTCATTAATCAGTAACACACCGCCATCACACAGGAACACAGTGCTCATTAATCAGTATACACATCGCCATCACACAGGAACACAGTGCTCATTAATCAATATACACCGCCATCACACAGGAACACAGTGCTCATTAATCAGTATACACCGCCATCACACAGGAACACAGTGCTCATTAATCAGTATACACCGCCATCATACAGGAACACAGTGCTCATTGATCAATATGCACCGCCATCACACAGGAACACAGTGCTCATTAATCAATATACACCGCCATCACACAGGAACACAGTGCTCATTAATCAGTATACACCGCCATCACACAGGAACACAGTGCTCATTAATCAGTATACACCGCCATCACACAGGAACACAGTGCTCATTAATCAGTATACACACCGCCATCACACAGGTACACAGTGCTCATTGATCAATATACACGGCCATCACACAGGAACACAGTGCTCATTAATCAGTATACACCGCCATCATACAGGAACACAGTGCTCATTAATCAATATACACCGCCATCACACAGGAACACAGTGCTCATTAATCAATATACACCGCCATCACACAGGAACACAATGCTCATTAATCAGTATACATCGCCATCACACAGGAACACAGTGCTCATTAATCAATATACACCACCATCACACAGGAACACAGTGCTCATTAATCAATATACACCACCATCACACAGGAACACAGTGCTCATTAATCAGTATACATCGCCATCACACAGGAACGCAGTGCTCATTAATCAATATACACATCGCCATCACACAGGAACACAGTGCTCATTAATCAATATACACCACCGTCACACAGGAACACAGTGCTGATAAATCAATATGCACCACCATCACACAGGAACACAGTGCTCATTAATCAGTATACACATCGCCATCACACAAGAACACAGTGCTCATTATTCAGTATACACACCGCCATCACACAGGAACACAGTGCTCATTAATCAGTATACACCGCCATCACATAGGAACACAGTGCTCATTAATCAATATACACCACCATCACACAGGAACACAGTGCTCATTAATCAGTATACGCCGCCATCACACAGGAACACAGTGCTCATGAATCAGTAACACACCGCCATCACACAGGAACACAGTGCTCATTAATCAGTATACACATCGCCATCACACAGGAACACAGTGCTCATTAATCAATATACACCGCCATCACACAGGAACACAGTGCTCATTAATCAGTATACACCGCCATCACACAGGAACACAGTGCTCATTAATCAATATACACCGCCATCACACAGGAACACAGTGCTCATTAATCAGTATACACCGCCATCACACAGGAACACAGTGCTCATTAATCAATATACACCTCCATCACATAGGAACACAGTGCTCATTAATCAATATACACCGCCATCACACAGGAACACAGTGCTCATTAATCAGTATACACATCGCCATCACACAGGAACACAGTGCTCATTAATCAGTATACACCGCCATCACACAGGAACACAGTGCTCATTAATCAATATACACCTCCATCACACAGGAACACAGTGGTCATTAATCAATATACACCTCCATCACACAGGAACACAGTGGTCATTAATCAGTATACACATCGCCATCACACAGGAACACAGTGCTCATTAATCAGTATACACCGCCATCACACAGGAACACAGTGCTCATTAATCAGTATACACCGCCATCACACAGGAACACAGTGCTCATTAATCAGTATACATCGCCATCACACAGGAACACAGTGCTCATTAATCAATATACACATCGCCATCACACAGGAACACAGTGCTCATTAATCTGTATACATCGACATCACACAGGAACACAGTGCTCATTAATCAATATACACCTCCAACACACAGGAACACAGTGCTCATTAATCAGTATACACCGCCATCACACAGCAACACAGTGCTCATTAATCAATATACACATCGCCATTACACAGGAACACAGTGCTCAATAATCAATATACACCTCCATCACACAGGAACACTGTGCTCATTAATCAGTATAAACATCGTCATCACACAGGAACACAGTGCTCATTAATCAATATACACCGCCATCACACAGGAACACAGTGCTGATTATTCAATATACACCGCCATCACACAGGAACACAGTCCTCATTAATCAGTATACACCGTCGTCACACAGGAACACAGTGCTCATTAATCAACATACACCTCCATCGCACAGGAACACAGTGCTGATTAATCAATATACACCGCCATCACACAGGAACACAGTGCTCATTAATCAGTATACACCGCCATCACACAGGAACACAGTGCTCATTAATCAATATACACCGCCATCACACAGGAACACAGTGCTCATTAATCAGTATACACCACCGTCACACAGGAACACAGTGTTCATTAATCAATACACACCGCCATCACACAGGAACACAGTGCTCATTAATCAGTATACACCGCCATCACACAGGAACACAGTGCTCATTAATCAATATATACCGCCATCACACAGGAACACAGTGCTGATTAATCAGTATACACCGCCATCACACAGGAACACTGTGCTCATTAATCAATATACACCGCCATCACACAGGAACACAGTGCTCATTAATCAATATACACCACCATCACACAGGAACACAATGCTCATTCATTAGTATACACATCGCCGTCACGCAGGAACACAGTGCTCATTCATCAATATACACATCGCCATCACACAGGAATACAGTGTTCATTAATCAATATACCATGCCATCACACAGGAAAACAGTGCTGATTAATCAGTATGCACCGCCCTCACACAGGAACACAGTGCTCATTAATCAATATACACCATCATCACAGAGGAACACAGTACTCATTAATCAGTATACACATCGCCATCACACAGCAACACAGTGCTCATTAATCAGTATACATCGCCATCACACAGGAACACAGTGCTCAATAATCAATATACACCGCCATCACAAAGGAACACAGTGCTCATTAATCAATATACACCGCCATCACACAGGAACACAGTGCTCATTAATCAATATACACCGCCATCACACAGGAACACAGTGCTCATTAATCAGTATACACCGCCATCACACAGGAACACAGTGCTCATTAATCAGTATACACCGCCATCACACAGGAACACAGTGCTCATTAATCAGTATACACACCGCCATCACACAGGTACACAGTGCTCATTGATCAATATACACCGCCATCACACAGGAACACAGTGCTCATTAATCAGTATACACCGCCATGATACAGGAACACAGTGCTCATTAATCAATATACATCGCCATCACACAAGAACACAGTGCTCATTAATCAATATACACCGCCATCACACAGGAACACAATGCTCATTAATCAGTATACATCGCCATCACACAGGAACACAGTGCTCATTAATCAATATACACCACCATCACACAGGAACACAGTGCTCATTAATCAATATACACCACCATCACACAGGAACACAGTGCTCATTAATCAGTATTCACATCGCCATCACACAGGAACACAGTGCTCATTAATCAGTATACATCGCCATCACACAGGAACGCAGTGCTCATTAATCAATATACACATCGCCATCACACAGGAACACAGTGCTCATTAATCAATATACACCACCGTCACACAGGAACACAGTGCTGATAAATCAATATGCACCACCATCACACAGGAACACAGTGCTCATTAATCAGTATACACATCGCCATCACACAAGAACACAGTGCTCATTATTCAGTATACACACCGCCATCACACAGGAACACAGTGCTCATTAATCAGTATACACCGCCATCACATAGGAACACAGTGCTCATTAATCAATATACACCACCATCACACAGGAACACAGTGCTCATTAATCAGTATACGCCGCCATCACACAGGAACACAGTGCTCATTAATCAGTAACACACCGCCATCACACAGGAACACAGTGCTCATTAATCAGTATACACATCGCCATCACACAGGAACACAGTGCTCATTAATCAATATACACCGCCATCACACAGGAACACAGTGCTCATTAATCAGTATACACCGCCATCACACAGGAACACAGTGCTCATTAATCAGTGTACACCGCCGTCACACAGGAACACAGTGCTCATTAATCAGTATACACATCGCCATCACACAGGAACACAGTGCTCATTAATCAATATACACCTCCATCACATAGGAACACAGTGCTCATTAATCAATATACACCGCCATCACACAGGAACACAGTGCTCATTAATCAGTATACACATCGCCATCACACAGGAACACAGTGCTCATTAATCAGTATACACCGCCATCACACAGGAACACAGTGCTCATTAATCAATATACACCTCCATCACACAGGAACACAGTGGTCATTAATCAATATACACCTCCATCACACAGGAACACAGTGGTCATTAATCAGTATACACATCGCCATCACACAGGAACACAGTGCTCATTAATCAGTATACACCGCCATCACACAGGAACACAGTGCTCATTAATCAGTATACACCGCCATCACACAGGAACACAGTGCTCATTAATCAGTATACATCGCCATCACACAGGAACACAGTGCTCATTAATCAATATACACATCGCCATCACACAGGAACACAGTGCTCATTAATCAATATACACATCGCCATCACACAGGAACACAGTGCTCATTAATCAATATACACCACCATCACACAGGAACTCAGTGCTCATTAATCAGTATACACCACCGTCAAACAGGAACACAGTGCTCATTAATCAGTATACACCGCCATCACACAGGAACACAGTGCTCATTAATCAGTATACACCGCCATCACACAGGAACACAGTGCTCATTAATCAATATATACCGCCATCACACAGGAACACAGTGCTCATTAATCAATATATACCGCCATCACACAGGAACACAGTGCTCATTAATCAATATGCACCGCCATCACACAGGAACACAGTGCTCATTAATCAATATACACCACCATCACACAGGAACACAATGCTCATTCATCAGTATACACATCGCCGTCACGCAGGAACACAGTGCTCATTCATCAATATACACATCGCCATCACACAGGAATACAGTGTTCATTAATCAATATACCATGCCATCACACAGGAAAACAGTGCTGATTAATCAGTATGCACCGCCCTCACACAGGAACACAGTGCTCATTAATCAATATACACCATCATCACAGAGGAACACAGTACTCATTAATCAGTATACACATCGCCATCACACAGCAACACAGTGCTCATTAATCAGTATACATCGCCATCACACAGGAACACAGTGCTCAATAATCAATATACACCGCCATCACAAAGGAACACAGTGCTCATTAATCAGTATACACATCGCCATCACACAGGAACATAGTGCTCATTAATCAATATACACCGCCATCACAAAGGAACACAGTGCTCATTAATCAGTATGCACCGCCCTCACACAGGAAAACAGTACTCATTAATCAGTATACACATTGTCATCACACGGGAACACAGTGCTCATTAATCAATATACACCATCATCACAGAGGAACACAGTACTCATTAATCAGTATACACATCGCCATCACACAGCAACACAGTGCTCATTAATCAGTATACATCGCCATCACAGGAACACAGTGCTCAATAATCAATATACATCGCCATCACACAGGAACACAGTGCTCATTAATCAATATACTCCGCCATCACACAGGAACACAGTGCTCATTAATCAGTATACACACCGCCATCACACAGGTACACCCTGCTCATTAATCAGTATACATCGCCATCACACAGGAACAGAGTGCTCATTAATCAGTATACACCGCCATCACACAGGAACACAGTGCTCAATAATCAATATACACCGCCATCACACAGGAACACAGTGCTCATTAATCAGTATACACACCGCCATCACACAGGTACACCCTGCTCATTAATCAGTATACATCGCCATCACACAGGAAAACAATGCTCATTAATCAGTATACACACCTCCATCCCACAGGAACACAGTGCTCATTAATCAGTATACACCGCCATCACACAGGAACACAGTGCTCATTAATCAGTATACACCGCCATCATACAGGAACACAGTGCTCATTGATCAATATACACCGCCATCACACAGGAACACAGTGCTCATTAATCAGTATACACCGCCATCACACAGGAACACAGTGCTCATTAATCAGTATACACCGCCATCATACAGGAACACAGTGCTCATTCATCAATATACACCGCCATCACACAGGAACACAGTGCTCATTAATCAATACACACCGCCATCACACAGGAACACAGTGCTCATTAATCAGTATACACCGCCATCACACAGGAACACAGTGCTCATTAATCAGTATACACCGCCATCACACAGGAACACAGTGCTCATTAATCAGTATACACACCGCCATCACACAGGTACACAGTGCTCATTGATCAATATACACCGCCATCACACAGGAACTCAGTGCTCATTAATCAGTATACACCGCCATCATACAGGAACACAGTGCTCATTAATCAATATACACCGCCATCACATAGGAACACAGTGCTCATTAATCAATATACACCGCCATCACACAGGAACACAGTGCTCATTAATCAGTATACACCGCCATCATACAGGAACACAGTGCTCATTAATCAATATACACCGCCATCACACAGGAACACAGTGCTCATTAATCAATATACACCACCATCACACAGGAACACAGTGCTCATTAATCAATATACACCACCATCACACAGGAACACAGTGCTCATTAATCAGTATTCACATCGCCATCACACAGGAACACAGTGCTCATTAATCAGTATACATCGCCATCACACAGGAACGCAGTGCTCATTAATCAATATACACATCGCCATCACACAGGAACACAGTGCTCATTAATCAATATACACCACCGTCACACAGGAACACAGTGCTGATAAATCAATATGCACCACCATCACACAGGAACACAGTGCTCATTAATCAGTATACACATCGCCATCACACAAGAACGCAGTGCTCATTATTCAGTATACACACCGCCATCACACAGGAATACAGTGCTCATTAATCAGTATACACCGCCATCACATAGGAACACAGTGCTCATTAATCAATATACACCACCATCACACAGGAACACAGTGCTCATTAATCAGTATACGCCGCCATCACACAGGAACACAGTGCTCATTAATCAGTAACACACCGCCATCACACAGGAACACAGTGCTCATTAATCAGTATACACCACCGTCACACAGGAACACATTGCTGATAAATCAATATGCACCGCCATCACACGGGAACGCAGTGCTCATTATTCAATATGCACCACCATCACACAGGAACACAGTGCTCATTAATCAGTGTACACCGCCGTCACACAGGAACACAGTGCTCATTAATCAGTATACACCACCGTCACACAGGAACACATTGCTGATAAATCAATATGCACCACCATCACACAGGAACACAGTGCTCATTAATCAGTATACATCGCCATCACACAGGAACACAGTGCTCAATAATCAGTTTACACATCGCCATCACACAGGAACACAGTGCTCATTAATCAGTATGTACCACCGTCACACAGGAACACAGTGCTCATTAATCAGTATACACATCGCCATCACACAGTAACACAGTGCTCATTAATCAGTATACACCGCCATCACACTGGAACACAGTACTCATTAATCAATATACACCGCCATCACACAGGAACACAGTACTCATTAATCAGTATACATCGCCATCACACAGGTACACAGTGCTCATTAATCAGTATACACATCGCCATCACACAGGAACACAGTGCTGAGTAATCAATATACATCGCCATCACACAGGAACACAGTGCTGGTTAATCAGTATACACATCGCCATCACACAGGAACACAGTGCTGATTAATCAGTATACACATTGCCATCACACAGGTACACAGTGCTCATTAATCAGTATACATCGCCATCACACAGGAACACAGTGCTGATTAATCAATATACACCGCCATCACACAGGAACACAGTGCTCATTAATCAGTATACACCGCCATCACACAGGAACACAGTGCTCATTAATCAATATACACCGCCATCACACAGGAACACAGTGCTCATTAATCAGTATACATCGCCATCACACAGGTACACAGTGCTCATTAATCAGTATACATCGCCATCACACAGGAACACAGTGCTGATTAATCAATATACACCGCCATCACACAGGAACACAGTGCTCATTAATCAATATACACCGCCATCACTCAGGAACACAATGCTCATTAATCAGTATACATCGCCATCACACAGGAACACAGTGCTCATTAATCAATATACACCATCATCACAGAGGAACACAGTACTCATTAATCAGTATACACATCGCCATCACACAGCAACACAGTGCTCATTAAGCAGTATACATCGCCATCACACAGGAACACAGTGCTCATTCATCAGAATACACATCGCCATCACACAGGAACACAGTGCTCATTAATCAATATACACCGCCATCACACAGGAACACAGTGCTCATTAATCAGTATACACACCGCCATCACACAGGTACACCCTGCTCATTAATCAGTATACATCGCCATCACACAGGAACAGAGTGCTCATTAATCAGTATACACCGCCATCACACAGGAACACAGTGCTCATTAATCAATATACACCGCCATCACACAGGAACACAGTGCTCATTAATCAGTATACACACCGCCATCACACAGGTACACCCTGCTCATTAATCAGTATACATCGCCATCACACAGGAAAACAATTCTCATTAATCAGTATACACACCTCCATCCCACAGGAACACAGTGCTCATTAATCAGTATACACCGCCATCACACAGGAACACAGTGCTCATTAATCAGTATACACCGCCATCATACAGGAACACAGTGCTCATTGATCAATATACACCGCCATCACACAGGAACACAGTGCTCATTAATCAATATACACCGCCATCCCACAGGAACACAGTGCTCATTAATCAGTATACACCGCCATCACACAGGAACACAGTGCTCATTAATCAGTATACACAGCCATCATACAGGAACACAGTGCTCATTGATCAATATACACCGCCATCACACAGGAACACAGTGCTCATTAATCAATATACACCGCCATCACACAGGAACACAGTGCTCATTAATCAGTATACACCGCCATCACACAGGAACACAGTGCTCATTAATCAGTATACACCGCCATCACACAGGAACACAGTGCTCATTAATCAATATACACCGCCATCACACAGGAACACAGTGCTCATTAATCAGTATACATCGCCGTCACACAGGTACACAGTGCTCATTAATCAGTATACACCGCCATCATACAGGAACACAGTGCTCATTAATCAATATACACCACCATCACACAGGAACACAGTGCTCATTAATCAATATACACCGCCATCACACAGGAACACAATGCTCATTAATCAGTATACATCGCCATCACACAGGAACACAGTGCTGATTAATCAATATACACTGCCATCACACAGGAACACAGTGCTCATTAATCAGTATACACATCGCCATCACACAGGAACACAGTGCTCAATAATCAGTATACACATCGCCATCACACAGGAACACAGTGCTCATTAATCAGTATACACCGCCATCACACAGGAATACAGTGCTCATTAATCAATATGCACCACCATCACACAGGAACACAGTCCTGATTAATCAATATGCACCAGCATCACACAGGAACACAGTGCTCATTAATCAGTATACACCACCGTCACACAGGAACACAGTGCTCATTAATGAATACACACATTGCCATCACACAGGAACACAGTGCTCATTAATCAGTATACACCGCCATCACACAGGAACACAGTGCTCATTAATCGATATACACATCGCCATCACACAGGAACACAGTGCTCATTAATTAGTATACACTGCCGTCACACAGGAACACAGTGCTCATTAATCAGTACACACCGCCATCACACATGAACACAGTGCTCAATAATCAGTATACACCGCCATCACACAGGAACACAGTGCTCATTAGTCAGTATACACATCGCCATCACACAGGAACACAGTGCTCATTAATCAGTATACACCGCCATCACACAGCAACACAGTGCTCATTATTCAATATACACCAACATCACACAGGAACACAGTGCTCATTAATCAATATGCACCTTCATCACACAGGAACACAGTGCTCATTAATCAATATGCACCACCATCACACAGGAACACAGTGCTCATTAATCAATATGCACCTTCATCACACAGGAACACAGTACTCATTAATCAGTATACACCGCCATCACACAGGAACACAGTGCTCATTAATCAATATGCACCACCATCATACAGGAACACAGTGCTCATTAATCAGTATACACATCGCCATCACACAGGAACACAGTGCTCATTAATCAATATGCCCCACCATCACACAGGAACTCAGTGCACATTAATCAGTATACACATCGCCATCACACAGGAACACAGTGCTCATTAATCAGTATACACCGCCATTACACAGGAACACAGTGCTCATTAACCAGTGTACACCGCCATCACACCGGAACACAGTGCTCATTAATCAGTATACACATCGCCATCACACAGGAACTCAGTGCTCATTAATCAGTATACATATCGCCATCTCACAGGAACACAGTGCTCATTAATCAGTATGCACCGCCATCACACAGGAACACAGTGCTCATTAATCAATATGCACCACCATCACACAGGAACACAGTGCTCATCAATCAGTGTACACCGCCGTCACACAGGAACACAGTGCTCAAGAATCAGTATGTACCGCCGTCACACAGTAACACAGTGCTCATTAATCAGTATACACCACCATCACACAGGAACACAGTGCTCAATAATCAGTTCACACCGCCATCACACAGGAACACAGTGCTCATTAATCAGTATACACCGCCATCACACAGGAACACAGTACTCATTAATCAATATACACCGCCATCACACAGGAACACAGTGCTCATTAATCAGTGTACACCGCCATCACACAGGAACACAGTACTCATTAATCAATACACACCGCCATTACACAGGAACACAGTGCTCATTAATCAGTATACACTGCCGTCACACAGGAACACAGTGCTCATTAATCAGTAACACATCGCCATCACTCAGGAACACAGTGCTCAATAATCAGTATACACATCGCCATCACACAGGAACTCAGTGCTCATTAATCAGTATACACATCGCCATCACACAAGAACACAGTGCTCATTATTCAGGATACACACCGCCATCACACAGGAACACAGTGCTCATTAATCAGTATACACCGCCATCACTTAGGAACACAGTGCTCATTCATCAATATACACCACCATCACACAGGAACACAGTGCTCATTAATCAGTGTACACCGCCATCACACAGGAACACAGTGCTCATTAATCAGTATACACACCGCCATCACACAGGAACACAGTGCTCATTAATCAGTATACACCGCCATCACACAGGAACACAGTGCTCATTAATCAATATACACCGCCATCACACAGGAGCACAGTGCTCATTAATCAGTATACATATCGCCATCACACAGGAACACAGTGCTCATTAATCAATATACACCGCCATCACACAGGAACACAGTGCTCATTAATCAGTATACACCGCCATCACACAGTAACACAGTGCTCAATAATCAGTATACACATCGCCATCACACAGGAACTCAGTGCTCATTAATCAGTATACATATCGCCATCTCACAGGAACACAGTGCTCATTAATCAGTATACACATTGCCATCACACAGGAACACAGTGCTCATTAATTAGTATACACTGCTGTCACACAGGAACACAGATATCATTAATCAGTACACACCGCCATCACACATGAACACAGTGCTCATTAATCAGTATACACCGCCATCACACAGGAACACTTGTACTCATTAATCAGTATACACATCGCCATCACACAGGAACACAGTGCTCATTAATCAGTATACACTGCCGTCACACAGGAACTCAGTGCTCATTAATCAGAATACACATCGCCATCACACAGGAACACAGTCCTCATTAATCAATATACACCGCCATCACACAGGAACTCAGTGCTCATTAATCAGAATACACCGCCATCACACAGGAACACAGTGCTCATTAATCAGTATACACATCGCCATCACACAGGAACACAGTCCTCATTAATCAATATACACCGCCATCACACAGGAACACAGTGCTCATTAATCAGTATGCACCACCATCATACAGGAACACAGTGCTCATTAATCAGTATACACATCGCCATCACACAGGAACACAGTGCTCGTTAATCAGTATACACATCGCCATCACACAGGAACACAGTGCTCATTAATCAGTATACATCGCCATCACACAGGAACACAGTGCTCATTAATCAGTATGCACCGCCATCACACAGGAACACAGTGCTCATTAATCAGTATGCACCGCCATCACACAGGAACACAGTGCTCATTAATCAATATACACCACCATCACACAGGAACACAGTGCTCATTAATCAGTATGCACCGCCATCACACAGGAACACAGTGCTCATTAATCAATATGCACCACCATCACACAGGAACACAGTGCTCATTAATCAGTATGCACCGCCATCACACAGGAACACAGTGCTCATTAATCAATATACACCGCCATCACACAGGAACACAGTGCTCATTAATCAGTATGCACCGCCATCACACAGGTACACAGTGCTCATTAATCAATATGCACCACCATCACACAGGAACACAGTGCTCATCAATCAGTGTACACCGCCGTCACACAGGAACACAGTGCTCAAGAATCAGTATGTACCGCCGTCACACAGTAACACAGTGCTCATTAATCAGTATACACCACCATCACACAGGAACACAGTGCTCAATAATCAGTTCACACCGCCATCACACAGGAACACAGTGCTCATTAATCAGTATACACCGCCATCACACAGGAACACAGTACTCATTAATCAATATACACCGCCATCACACAGGAACACAGTGCTCATTAATCAGTATACACCGCCATCACACAGGAACACAGTACTCATTAATCAATACACACCGCCATTACACAGGAACACAGTGCTCATTAATCAGTATACACTGCCGTCACACAGGAACACAGTGCTCATTAATCAGTAACACATCGCCATCACACAGGAACACAGTGCTCAATAATCAGTATACACATCGCCATCACACAGGAACTCAGTGCTCATTAATCAGTATACACATCGCCATCACACAAGAACACAGTGCTCATTATTCAGTATACACACCGCCATCACACAGGAACACAGTGCTCATTAATCAGTATGCACCGCCATCACACAGGAACACAGTGCTCAATAATCAGTATACACATCGCCATCACACAGGAACTCAGTGCTCATTAATCAGTATACATATCGCCATCTCACAGGAACACAGTGCTCATTAATCAGTATGCACCGCCATCACACAGGAACACAGTGCTCATTCATCAGTATACACACCGCCATCACACAGGAACACAGTGCTCATTAATCAGTATACACATCGCCATCACACAGGAACACAGTGCTCATTAATTAGTATACACTGCTGTCACACAGGAACACAGATATCATTAATCAGTACACACCGCCATCACACATGAACACAGTGCTCAATAAACAGTATACACTGCCATCACACAGGAACACTTGTACTCATTAATCAGTATACACATCGCCATCACACAGGAACACAGTGCTCATTAATCAGTATACACCGCCGTCACACAGGAACTCAGTGCTCATTAATCAGTATACACATCGCCATCACACAGGAACACAGTGCTCATTAATCAGTATACACCGCCGTCACACAGGAACACAGTGCTGATTAATCACTATACACATCGCCATCACACAGGAACACAGTGCTCATTAATCAGTATACACATCGCCATCACACAGGAACACA
Source organism: Chiloscyllium plagiosum (assembly GCF_037043375.1). NCBI lineage: Eukaryota > Metazoa > Chordata > Chondrichthyes > Orectolobiformes > Hemiscylliidae > Chiloscyllium > Chiloscyllium plagiosum. The sequence goes on along the minus strand of NW_028270140.1, from coordinate 160,732,345 downwards.
GTGCTCATTAATCAGTAACACATCGCCATCACACAGGAACACAGTGCTCATTAATCAGTATACACCACCATCACACAGGTACACAGTGCTCATTAATCAATATACACCGCCATCACACAGGAACACAGTGCTCATTAATCAGTATACACCGCCATCACACAGGAACACAGTGCTCATTAATCAATATACACCGCCATCACACAGGAACACAGTGCTCATTAATCAGTATACACCGCCATCACACAGGAACACAGTGCTCATTAATCAATATACACCGCCATCACACAGGAACACAGTGCTCATTAATCAGTATACACATCGCCATCACACAGGAACTCAGTCCTCATTAATCAATATACACCGCCATCACACAGGAACACAGTGCTCATTAATCAGTATACACCGCCATCACATAGGAACACAGTGCTCATTAATCAATATACACCACCATCACACAGGAACACAGTGCTCATTATTCAGTGTACACCGCCATCACACAGGAACACAGTGCTCATTAATTAGTATACACTGCCGTCACACAGGAACACAGTGCTCATTAATCAGTACACACCGCCATCACACATGAACACAGTGCTCAATAATCAGTATACACCGCCATCACACAGGAACACAGTGCTCATTAGTCAGTATACACATCGCCATCACACAGGAACACAGTGCTCATTAATCAGTATACACCGCCATCACACAGCAACACAGTGCTCATTATTCAATATACACCACCATCACACAGGAACACAGTGCTCATTAATCAATATGCACCTTCATCACACAGGAACACAGTGCTCATTAATCAATATGCACCACCATCACACAGGAACACAGTGCTCATTAATCAATATGCACCTTCATCACACAGGAACACAGTATTCATTAATCAGTATACACCGCCATCACACAGGAACACAGTGCTCATTAATCAATATGCACCACCATCATACAGGAACGCAGTGCTCATTAATCAGTATACACATCGCCATCACACAGGAACACAGTGCTCATTAATCAATATGCCCCACCATCATACAGGAACACAGTGCTCATTAATCAGTATACACATCGCCATCACACAGGAACACAGTGCTCATTAATCAATATACACCACCATCACACAGGAACACAGTGCTCATTAATCAGTATACACATCGCCATCACACAGGAACTCAGTGCACATTAATCAGTATACACATCGCCATCACACAGGAACACAGTGCTCATTAATCAGTATACACCGCCATTACACAGGAACACAGTGCTCATTAACCAGTGTACACCGCCATCACACCGGAACACAGTGCTCATTAATCAGTATACACATCGCCATCACACAGGAACTCAGTGCTCATTAATCAGTATACATATCGCCATCTCACAGGAACACAGTGCTCAGTAATCAGTATGCACCGCCATCACACAGGAACACAGTGCTCATTAATCAATATGCACCACCATCACACAGGAACACAGTGCTCATCAATCAGTGTACACCGCCGTCACTCAGGAACACAGTGCTCAAGAATCAGTATGTACCGCCGTCACACAGTAACACAGTGCTCATTAATCAGTATACACCACCATCACACAGGAACACAGTGCTCAATAATCAGTTCACACCGCCATCACACAGGAACACAGTGCTCATTAATCAGTATACACCGCCATCACACAGGAACACAGTACTCATTAATCAATATACACCGCCATCACACAGGAACACAGTGCTCATTAATCAGTGTACACCGCCATCACACAGGAACACAGTACTCATTAATCAAAACACACCGCCATTACACAGGAACACAGTGCTCATTAATCAGTATACACTGCCGTCACACAGGAACACAGTGCTCATTAATCAGTAACACATCGCCATCACTCAGGAACACAGTGCTCAATAATCAGTATACACATCGCCATCACACAGGAACTCAGTGCTCATTAATCAGTATACACATCGCCATCACACAAGAACACAGTGCTCATTATTCAGGATACACACCGCCATCACACAGGAACACAGTGCTCATTAATCAGTATACACCGCCATCACTTAGGAACACAGTGCTCATTCATCAATATACACCACCATCACACAGGAACACAGTGCTCATTAATCAGTGTACACCGCCATCACACAGGAACACAGTGCTCATTAATCAGTATACACACCGCCATCACACAGGAACACAGTGCTCATTAATCAGTATACACCGCCATCACACAGGAACACAGTGCTCATTAATCAGTATACACCGCCATCACACAGGAACACAGTGCTCATTAATCAATATACACCGCCATCACACAGGAACACAGTGCTCATTAATCAGTATACACCGCCATCACACAGGAGCACAGTGCTCATTAATCAGTATACACCGCCATCACACAGGAACACAGTGCTCATTAATCAATATACACCGCCATCACACAGGAACACAGTGCTCATTAATCAGTATACACCGCCATCACACAGGAACACAGTGCTCATTAATCAATATACACCGCCATCACACAGTAACACAGTGCTCAATAATCAGTACACACATCGCCATCACACAGGAACTCAGTGCTCATTAATCAGTATACATATCGCCATCTCACAGGAACACAGTGCTCATTAATCAGTATACACATTGCCATCACACAGGAACACAGTGCTCATTAATTAGTATACACTGCTGTCACACAGGAACACAGATATCATTAATCAGTACACACCGCCATCACACATGAACACAGTGCTCAATAAACAGTATACACCGCCATCACACAGGAACACTTGTACTCATTAATCAGTATACACATCGCCATCACACAGGAACACAGTGCTCATTAATCAGTATACACCGCCGTCACACAGGAACTCAGTGCTCATTAATCAGAATACACATCGCCATCACACAGGAACACAGTCCTCATTAATCAATATACACCGCCATCACACAGGAACACAGTGCTCATTAATCAGTATGCACCGCCATCACACAGGAACACAGTGCTCATTAATCAGTATACACATCGCCATCACACAGGTACACAGTGCTCATTAATCAATATGCACCACCATCACACAGGAACACAGTGCTCATCAATCAGTGTACACCGCCGTCACACAGGAACACAGTGCTCAAGAATCAGTATGTACCGCCGTCACACAGTAACACAGTGCTCATTAATCAGTATACACCACCATCACACAGGAACACAGTGCTCAATAATCAGTTCACACCGCCATCACACAGGAACACAGTGCTCATTAATCAGTATACACCGCCATCACACAGGAACACAGTACTCATTAATCAATATACACCGCCATCACACAGGAACACAGTGCTCATTAATCAGTATACACCGCCATCACACAGGAACACAGTACTCATTAATCAATACACACCGCCATTACACAGGAACACAGTGCTCATTAATCAGTATACACTGCCGTCACACAGGAACACAGTGCTCATTAATCAGTAACACATCGCCATCACACAGGAACACAGTGCTCAATAATCAGTATACACATCGCCATCACACAGGAACTCAGTGCTCATTAATCAGTATACACATCGCCATCACACAAGAACACAGTGCTCATTATTCAGTATACACACCGCCATCACACAGGAACACAGTGCTCATTAATCAGTATGCACCGCCATCACACAGGAACACAGTGCTCAATAATCAGTATACACATCGCCATCACACAGGAACTCAGTGCTCATTAATCAGTATACATATCGCCATCTCACAGGAACACAGTGCTCATTAATCAGTATGCACCGCCATCACACAGGAACACAGTGCTCATTCATCAGTATACACATCGCCATCACACAGGAACACAGTGCTCATTAATTAGTATACACTGCTGTCACACAGGAACACAGATATCATTAATCAGTACACACCGCCATCACACATGAACACAGTGCTCAATAAACAGTATACACTGCCATCACACAGGAACACTTGTACTCATTAATCAGTATACACATCGCCATCACACAGGAACACAGTGCTCATTAATCAGTATACACCGCCGTCACACAGGAACTCAGTGCTCATTAATCAGTATACACATCGCCATCACACAGAAACACAGTCCTCATTAATCAATATACACCGCCATCACACAGGAACACAGTGCTGATTAATCAGTATACACATCGCCATCACACAGGAACACAGTGCTCATTAATCAGTATACACATCGCCATCACACAGGAACACAGTGCTCATTAATCAGTAACACATCGCCATCACACAGGAACACAGTGCTCATTAATCAGTATACACCACCATCACACAGGTACACAGTGCTCATTAATCAATATACACCGCCATCACACAGGAACACAGTGCTCATTAATCAGTATACACCGGCATCACACAGGAACACAGTGCTCATTAATCAATATACACCGCCATCACACAGGAACACAGTGCTCATTAATCAGTATACACCGCCATCACACAGGAACACAGTGCTCATTAATCAATATACACCGCCATCACACAGGAACACAGTGCTCATTAATCAGTATACACATCGCCATCACACAGGAACACAGTCCTCATTAATCAATATACACCGCCATCACACAGGAACACAGTGCTCATTAATCAGTATACACCGCCATCACATAGGAACACAGTGCTCATTAATCAATATACACCACCATCACACAGGAACACAGTGCTCATTATTCAGTGTACACCGCCATCACACAGGAACACAGTGCTCATTAATCAGTATACACACCGCCATCACACAGGAACACAGTGCTCATTAATCAGTATACACCGCCATCACACAGGAACACAGTGCTCATTAATCAATATACACCGCCATCACACAGGAACACAGTGCTCATTAATCAGTATACACCGCCATCACACAGGAACACAGTGCTCATTAATCAATATACACCGCCATCACACAGGAACACAGTGCTCATTAATCAGTATACACCGCCATCACACAGTAACACAGTGCTCAATAATCAGTATACACATCGCCATCACACAGGAACTCAGTGCTCATTAATCAGTATACATATCGCCATCTCACAGGAACACAGTGCTCATTAATCAGTATACACATCGCCATCACACAGGAACACAGTGCTCATTAATTAGTATACACTGCTGTCACACAGGAACACAGATATCATTAATCAGTACACACCGCCATCACACATGAACACAGTGCTCAATAAACAGTATACACCGCCATCACACAGGAACACTTGTACTCATTAATGAGTATACACATCGCCATCACACAGGAACACAGTGCTCATTAATCAGTATACACCGCCGTCACACAGGAACTCAGTGCTCATTAATCAGTATACACATCGCCATCACACAGGAACACAGTCCTCATTAATCAATATACACCGCCATCACACAGGAACACAGTGCTCATTAATCAGTATGCACCGCCATCACACAGGAACACAGTGCTCATTAATCAATATGCACCACCATCACACAGGAACACAGTGCTCATCAATCAGTGTACACCGCCGTCACACAGGAACACAGTGCTCAAGAATCAGTATGTACCGCCGTCTCACAGTAACACAGTGCTCATTAATCAGTATACACCACCATCACACAGGAACACAGTGCTCAATAATCAGTTCACACCGCCATCACACAGGAACACAGTGCTCATTAATCAGTATACACCGCCATCACACAGGAACACAGTACTCATTAATCAATATACACCGCCATCACACAGGAACACAGTGCTCATTAATCAGTATACACCGCCATCACACAGGAACACAGTACTCATTAATCAATACACACCGCCATTACACAGGAACACAGTGATCATTAATCAGTATACACTGCCGTCACACAGGAACACAGTGCTCATTAATCAGTAACACATCGCCATCACACAGGAACACAGTGCTCAATAATCAGTATACACATCGCCATCACACAGGAACTCAGTGCTCATTAATCAGTATACACATCGCCATCACACAAGAACACAGTGCTCATTATTCAGTATACACACCGCCATCACACAGGAACACAGTGCTCATTAATCAGTATGCACCGCCATCACACAGGAACACAGTGCTCAATAATCAGTATACACATCGCCATCACACAGGAACTCAGTGCTCATTCATCAGTATACATATCGCCATCACACAGGAACACAGTGCTCATTAATCAGTATACACCACCATCACACAGGAACACAGTGCTCAATAATCAGTATACACATCGCCATCACACAGGAACACAGTGCTCATTAATCAGTATACACCGCCATCACACAGGAACACAGTGCTCATTAATCAGTATACACTGCTGTCACACAGGAACACAGATATCATTAATCAGTACACACCGCCATCACACATGAACACAGTGCTAAATAAACAGTATACACTGCCATCACACAGGAACACTTGTACTCATTAATCAGTATACACATCGCCATCACACAGGAACACAGTGCTCATTAATCAGTATACACCGCCGTCACACAGGAACTCAGTGCTCATTAATCAGTATACACATCGTCATCACACAAGAACACAGTCCTCATTAATCAATATACACCGCCATCACACAGGAACACAGTGCTGATTAATTAGTATACACATCGCCATCACACAGGAACACAGTGCTCATTAATCAGTATACACATCGCCATCACACAGGAACACAGTGCTCATTAATCAGTAACACATCGCCATCACACAGGAACACAGTGCTCATTAATCAGTATACACCACCATCACACAGGTACACAGTGCTCATTAATCAATATACACCGCCATCACACAGGAACACAGTGCTCATTAATCAGTATACACCGCCATCACACAGGAACACAGTGCTCATTTCTCCATATACACCGCCATCACACAGGAACACAGTGCTCATTAATCAGTATACACCGCCATCACACAGGAACACAGTGCTCATTAATCAATATACACCGCCATCACACAGGAACACAGTGCTCATTAATCAGTATACACCGCCATCACACAGGAACACAGTGCTCATTAATCAGTATACACCGCCATCACACAGGAACACAGTGCTCAATAATCAGTATACACACCGCCATCACACAGGAACACAGTGCTCATTAATCAGTATACACCGCCATCACACAGGAACACAGTGCTCATTAATCAATATACACCGCCATCACACAGGAACACAGTGCTCATTAATCAGTATACATCGCCATCACACAGGAACACAGTGCTCATTAATCAGTATACACATCGCCATCACACAGGAACACAGTGCTCATTAATCAGTATACACCGCCATCACACAGGAACACAATGCTGATCAATCAATATGCACCAGCATCACACAGGAACACAGTGCTCATTAATCAATATGCACCATCATCACACAGGAACACAGTGCTCATTAATCAGTATACACACCGCCATCACACAGGAACACAGTGTTCATTAATCAATATACACCACCATCACACAGGAACACAGTGCTCATTCATCAGTATACACATCGCCATCACACAGGAACACAGTGGTCATTAATCAATATACACCACCATCACACAGGAACACAGTGCTCATTCATCAGTATACACATCGCCATCACACAGGAACACAGTGGTCATTAATCAGTATACACCGCCATCACACAGGAACACAGTGGTCATTAATCAGTATACACCACCATCACACAGGAACACAGTGCTCAATAATCAGTATACACCGCCATCACACAGGAACACAGTACTCATTAATCAATATACACCGCCATCACACAGGAACACAGTGCTCATTAATCAGTATACACCGCCATCACACAGGAACACAGTGCTCATTAATCAATATACACCGCCATCACACAGGAACACAGTGCTCATTAATCAGTATACAACGCCATCACACAGGAACACAGTGCTCAATAATCAGGATACACATCGCCATCACACAGGAACTCAGTGCTCATTAATCAGTATACACATCGCCATCACACAAGAACACAGTGCTCATTAATCAGTATACACACCGCCATCACACAGGAACACAGTGCTCATTAATCAGTATACACCGCCATCACACAGGAACACAGTGCTCATTAATCAATATACACCACCATCACACAGGAACACAGTGCTCATTAATCAGTATACATCGCCATCACAGAGGAACACAGTGCTCATTAATCAGTATACACCGCCATCACACAGGAACACAGTGCTCATTAATCAGTATACACCGCCATCACACAGGTACACAGTGCTCATTAATCAGTATACACCGCCATCACACAGGAACACAGTGCTCAAGAATCAGTATGTACCGCCGCCACACAGTAACACAGTGCTCATTAATCAGTATACACCACCATCACACAGGAACACAGTGCTCATTAATCAGTATACATCGCCATCACACAGGAACACAGTGCTCATTAATCAGTATACACCGCCATCACACAGGAACACAGTGCTCATTAATCAATATACACCGCCATCACACAGGAACACAGTGCTCATTTATCAGTATACACCGCCATCACACAGGAACACAGTGCTCATTAATCAGTAACACATCGCCATCACACAGGAACACAGTGCTCATTAATCAATATACACCGCCATCACACAGGAACACAGTGCTCATTAATCAGTAACACATCGCCATCACACAGGAACACAGTGCTCATTAATCAGTATACAACGCCATCACACAGGAACACAGTGCTCAATAATCAGGATACACATCGCCATCACACAGGAACACAGTGCTCATTAATCAGTATTCACCACCATCACACAGGAACACAGTGCTCATTAATCAATATACACCGCCATCACACAGGAACACAGTGCTCATTAATCAATATACACCACCATCACACAGGAACACAGTGCTCATTAATCAGTATACACCGCCATCACACAGGAACACAGTGCTCATTAATCAGTATACACGCCGCCATCACACAGGAACACAGTGCTCATTAATCAGTATACACATCGCCATCACACAGGAACACTGTTCTCATTAATCAGTATACACCGCCATCACACAGGAACACAGTGCTCATTAATCGATATACACATCGCCATCACACAGGAACACAGTGCTCATTAATCAATATACACCGCCATCCCACAGGAACACAGTGCTCATTAATCAGTACACACCGCCATCACACATGAACACAGTGCTCATTAATCAGTATACACCGCCATCACACAGGAACACAGTGCTCATTAATCAGTATACACATCGCCATCACACAGGAACACAGTGCTCATTAATCAGTATACACCGCCATCACACAGGAACACAGTGCTCATTAATCAGTATACACATCGCCATCACACAGGAACACTGTGCTCATTAATCAGTATACACCGCCATCACACAGGAACACAGTGCTCATTAATCAGTATACACATCGCCATCACACAGGAACACAGTGCTCATTAATCAGTATACACCGCCATCACACAGGAACACAGTGCTCATTAATCAGTATACACATCGCCATCACACAGGAACACTGTTCTCATTAATCAGTATACACCGCCATCACACAGGAACACAGTGCTCATTAATCGATATACACATCGCCATCACACAGGAACACAGTGCTCATTAATCAATATACACCGCCATCCCACAGGAACACAGTGCTCATTAATCAATATACACCGCCATCACACAGGAACACTGTTCTCATGAATCAGTATACACCGCCATCACACAGGAACACAGTGCTCATTAATCGATATACACATCGCCATCACACAGGAACACAGTGCTCATTAATCAATATACACCGCCATCCCACAGGAACACAGTGCTCATTAATCAATATACACCGCCATCCCACAGGAACACAGTGCTCATTAATCAATATACACCGCCATCCCACAGGAACACAGTGCTCATTAATCAATATACACCGCCATCCCACAGGAACACAGTGCTCATTAATCAATATACACCGCCATCACACAGGAACACAGTGGTCATTAATCAATATACACCGCCATCACACAGGAACACTGTTCTCATGAATCAGTATACACCGCCATCACACAGGAACACAGTGCTCATTAATCAGTATACACGCCGCCATCACACAGGAACACAGTGCTCATTAATCAGTATACATCGCCATCACACAGGAACACAGTGCTCATTAATCAGTATACACCGCCATCACACAGGAACACTGTTCTCATTAATCAGTATACACCGCCATCACACAGGAACACAGTGCTCATTAATCGATATACACATCGCCATCACACAGGAACACAGTGCTCATTAATCAATATACACCGCCATCACACAGGAACACAGTGCTCAATAATCAGTATACACCGCCATCACACAGGAACACAGTACTCATTAATCAGTATACACATCGCCATCACACAGGAACACAGTGCTCATTAATCAGTATACACCGCCATCACACAGGAACACTGTTCTCATTAATCAGTATACACCGCCATCACACAGGAACACAGTGCTCATTAATCGATATACACATCGCCATCACACAGGAACACAGTGCTCAAGAATCAGTATGTACCGCCGCCACACAGTAACACAGTGCTCATTAATCAGTATACACCACCATCACACAGGAACACAGTGCTCATTAATCAGTATACATCGCCATCACACAGGAACACAGTGCTCATTAATCAGTATACACCGCCATCACACAGGAACACAGTGCTCATTAATCAATATACACCGCCATCACACAGGAACACAGTGCTCATTAATCAGTATACACCGCCATCACACAGGAACACAGTGCTCATTAATCAGTAACACATCGCCATCACACAGGAACACAGTGCTCATTAATCAATATACACCGCCATCACACAGGAACACAGTGCTCATTAATCAGTAACACATCGCCATCACACAGGAACACAGTGCTCATTAATCAATATACACCTCCATCACACAGGAACACAGTGCTCATTAATCAATATACACCTCCATCACACAGGAACACAGTGCTCATTAATCAATATACACCTCCATCACACAGGAACACAGTGCTCATTAATCAATATACACCTCCATCACACAGGAACACAGTGCTCATTAATCAGTATACAACGCCATCACACAGGAACACAGTGCTCAATAATCAGGATACACATCGCCATCACACAGGAACACAGTGCTCATTAATCAGTATACAACGCCATCACACAGGAACACAGTGCTCAATAATCAGGATACACATCGCCATCACACAGGAACACAGTGCTCAATAATCAGGATACACATCGCCATCACACAGGAACTCAGTGCTCATTAATCAATATACACCGCCATCACACAGGAACACAGTGCTCATTAATCAGTATTCACCACCATCACACAGGAACACAGTGCTCATTAATCAATATACACCGCCATCACACAGGAACACAGTGCTCATTAATCAATATACACCACCATCACACAGGAACACAGTGCTCATTAATCAGTATACACCGCCATCACACAGGAACACAGTGCTCATTAATCAGTATACACGCCGCCATCACACAGGAACACAGTGCTCATTAATCAGTATACACATCGCCATCACACAGGAACACTGTTCTCATTAATCAGTATACACCGCCATCACACAGGAACACAGTGCTCATTAATCGATATACACATCGCCATCACACAGGAACACAGTGCTCATTAATCAATATACACCGCCATCCCACAGGAACACAGTGCTCATTAATCGATATACACATCGCCATCACACAGGAACACAGTGCTCATTAATCAGTACACACCGCCATCACACAGGAACACAGTGCTCATTAATCGATATACACATCGCCATCACACAGGAACACAGTGCTCATTAATCAGTACACACCGCCATCACACATGAACACAGTGCTCATTAATCAGTATACACCGCCATCACACAGGAACACAGTGCTCATTAATCAGTATACATCGCCATCACACAGGAACACAGTGCTCATTAATCAGTATACACCGCCATCACACAGGAACACAGTGCTCATTAATCAGTATACACATCGCCATCACACAGGAACACTGTGCTCATTAATCAGTATACACCGCCATCACACAGGAACACAGTGCTCATTAATCAGTATACACATCGCCATCACACAGGAACACAGTGCTCATTAATCAGTATACACCGCCATCACACAGGAACACAGTGCTCATTAATCAGTATACACATCGCCATCACACAGGAACACTGTTCTCATTAATCAGTATACACCGCCATCACACAGGAACACAGTGCTCATTAATCGATATACACATCGCCATCACACAGGAACACAGTGCTCATTAATCAGTATACATCGCCATCACACAGGAACACAGTGCTCATTAATCAGTATACACCGCCATCACACAGGAACACAGTGCTCATTAATCAGTATACACATCGCCATCACACAGGAACACTGTGCTCATTAATCAGTATACACCGCCATCACACAGGAACACAGTGCTCATTAATCAGTATACACATCGCCATCACACAGGAACACAGTGCTCATTAATCAGTATACACCGCCATCACACAGGAACACAGTGCTCATTAATCAGTATACATCGCCATCACACAGGAACACTGTGCTCATTAATCAGTATACACCGCCATCACACAGGAACACAGTGCTCATTAATCAGTATACACATCGCCATCACACAGGAACACAGTGCTCATTAATCAGTATACACCTCCATCACACAGGAACACAGTGCTCATTAATCAGTATACACATCGCCATCACACAGGAACACTGTTCTCATTAATCAGTATACACCGCCATCACACAGGAACACAGTGCTCATTAATCGATATACACATCGCCGTCACACAGGAACACAGTGCTCATTAATCAGTATACACGCCGCCATCACACAGGAACACAGTGCTCATTAATCAGTATACATCGCCATCACACAGGAACACAGTGCTCATTAATCAGTATACACCGCCATCACACAGGAACACTGTTCTCATTAATCAGTATACACCGCCATCACACAGGAACACAGTGCTCATTAATCGATATACACATCGCCATCACACAGGAACACAGTGCTCATTAATCGATATATACCGCCATCACACAGGAACACAGTGCTCATTAATCGATATACACATCGCCATCACACAGGAACACAGTGCTCATTAATCGATATATACCGCCATCACACAGGAACACAGTGCTCATTAATCGATATACACATCGCCATCACACAGGAACACAGTGCTCATTAATCAATATACACCGCCATCACACAGGAACACAGTGCTCATTAATCAATATACACCGCCATCACACAGGAACACAGTGCTCATTAATCAGTATACACGCCGCCATCACACAGGAACACAGTGCTCATTAATCAGTATACATCGCCATCACACAGGAACACAGTGCTCATTAATCAGTATACACCGCCATCACACAGGAACACAGTGCTCATTAACCAATATACACCTCCATCACACAGGAACACAGTGCTCATTAATCGATATACACATCGCCATCACACAGGAACACAGTGCTCATTAATCGATATATACCGCCATCACACAGGAACACAGTGCTCATTAATCGATATACACATCGCCATCACACAGGAACACAGTGCTCATTAATCAATATACACCGCCATCACACAGGAACACAGTGCTCAATAATCAGTATACACCGCCATCACACAGGAACACAGTACTCATTAATCAGTATACACATCGCCATCACACAGGAACACAGTGCTCATTAATCAGTATACACCGCCATCACACAGGAACACAGTGCTCATTATTCAAAATACACCACCATCACACGGGAACACAGTGCTCATTAATCAATATGCACCACCATCACACAGGAACACAGTGCTCATTAATCAGTGTACACCGCCATCACACAGGAACACAGTGCTCATTAATCAATATACACCTCCATCACACAGGAACACAGTGCTCATTAATCAGTATGTACCGCCGTCACACAGTAACACAGTGCTCATTAATCAGTATACACATCGCCATCACACAGGAACACTGTGCTCATTAATCAGTATACACCGCCATCACACAAGAACACAGTGCTCATTATTCAATATACACCACCATTACACAGGAACACAGTGCTCATTAATCAGTATACATCGCCATCACACAGGAACACACTGCTCTTTTCCCAATATACACCTCCATCACACAGGAACACAGTGCTCAATAATCAGTTTACACCGCCATCACACAGGAACTCAGTGCTCAATAATCAGTTTACACCGCCATCACACAGGAACACAGTGCTCATTAATCAGTGTACACCGCCGTCACACAGTAACACAGTGCTCATTAATCAGTATACACATCGCCATCACACAGGAACACTGTGCTCATTAATCAGTATACACCGCCATCACACAGGAACACAGTACTCATTAATCAATATACACCGGCATCACACAGGAACACAGTACTCATTAATCAATATACACCGCCATCACACAGGAACACAGTGCTCATTAATCAATATGCACCGCCATCACACAGGAACACAGTGCTCATTAATCAGTATACACCGCCATCACACAGGAACACAGTGCTCATTAATCAATACACACCGCCATCACACAGGAACACAGTGCTCATTAATCAATATGCCCCACCATCATACAGGAACACAGTGCTCATTAATCAGTATACACCGTCATCACACAGGAACACAGTGCTCATTAATCAATATACACCACCATCACACAGGAACACAGTGCTCATTAATCAGTATACACATCGCCATCACACAGGAACACAGTGCTCATTAATCAGTAACACATCGCCATCACACAGGAACTCAGTGCTCATTAATCAGTATACACCGCCATCACACAGGAACACAGTGCTCATTAATCAGTATACATCGCCATCACACAGGAACACAGTGCTCATTAATCAGTAACACATCGCCATCACACAGGAACACAGTGCTCATTAATCAGTATACAACGCCATCACACAGGAACACAGTGCTCATTAATCAGGATACACATCGCCATCACACAGGAACACAGTGCTCATTAATCAGTATTCACCACCATCACACAGGAACTCAGTGCTCATTAAGCAGTATACACCGCCATCACACAGGAACACAGTGCTCATTAATCAATATACACCACCATCACACAGGAACACAGTGCTCATTAATCAGTATACACCGCCATCACACAGGAACACAGTGCTCATTAATCAGTATACACGCCGCCATCACACAGGAACACAGTGCTCATTAATCAGTGTACACCGCCATCACACAGGAACACAGTGCTCTTTAACCAATATACACCTCCATCACACAGGAACACAGTGCTCAATAATCAGTTTACACCGCCATCACACAGGAACACAGTGCTCATTAATCAGTATACATCGCCATCACACAGGAACACAGTGCTCTTTAACCAATATACACCTCCATCACACAGGAACTCAGTGCTCAATAAGCAGTTTACACCGCCATCACACAGGAACACAGTGCTCATTAATCAGTGTACACCGCCGTCACACAGTAACACAGTGCTCATTAATCAGTATACACCACCATCACACAGGAACACTGTGCTCATTAATCAGTATACACCGCCATCACACAGGAACACAGTACTCATTAATCAATATACACCGGCATCACACAGGAACACAGTACTCATTAATCAATATACACCGCCATCACACAGGAACACAGTGCTCATTAATCAATATGCACCACCATCACACAGGAACACAGTGCTCATTAATCAGTATACACCGCCATCACACAGGAACATAGTGCTCATTAATCAATACACACCGCCATCACACAGGAACACAGTGCTCATTAATCAATATGCCCCACCATCATACAGGAACACAGTGCTCATTAATCAGTATACACCGCCATCACACAGGAACACAGTGCTCATTAATCAGTATACACCGCCATCACACAGGAACACAGTGGTCATTAATCAATATGCACCACCATCACACTGGAACACAGTGCTCATTAATCAATATACACCACCATCACACAGGAACACAGTGCTCATTAATCAGTATACACCGCCATCACACAGGAACACAGTGCTCATTAATCAATATACACCACCATCACACAGGAACACAGTGCTCATTAATCAGTATACACCGCCATCACACAGGAACATAGTGCTCATTAATCAGTATACACCGCCATCACACAGGAACACAGTGCTCATTAATCAATATACACCACCATCACACAGGAACACAGTGCTCATTAATCAATATACACCACCATCACACAGGAACACAGTGGTCATTAATCAATATACACCACCATCACACAGGAACACAGTGCTCATTAATCAGTATACACCGCCATCACACAGGAACACAGTGGTCATTAATCAATATACACCACCATCACACAGGAACACAGTGCTCATTAATCAGTATACACCGCCATCACACAGGAACACAGTGCTCATTAATCAATATACACCACCATCACACAGGAACACAGTGCTCATTAATCAGTATACACCGCCATCACACAGGAACACAGTGCTCATTAATCAGTATACACCGCCATCACACAGGAACATAGTGCTCATTAATCAGTATACACCGCCATCACACAGGAACACAGTGCTCATTAATCAGTATACACAGCCATCACACAGGAACATAGTGCTCATTAATCAATATGCACCACCATCACACAGGAACACACTGCTCATTAATCAGTATACATCGCCATCACACAGGAACACAGTGCTCATTAATCAGTATACACCTCCATCACACAGGAACACAGTGCTCATTAATCAATATACACCGCCATCACACAGGAACACAGTGCTCATTAATCCGTATACACCGCCATCACACAGGAACACAGTGCTCATTAATCAGTATACACCGCCATCACACAGGAACACAGTGCTCATTAATCAGTATATACATCGCCATCACACAGGAACACAATGCCCATTAATCAATATACACCGCCATCACACAGGAACACAGTGCTCATTAATCAGTGTACACCGCCGTCGCACAGTAACACAGTGCTCATTAATCAGTATACACATCGCCTTCACACAGGAACACTGTGCTCATTAATCAGTATACACCGCCATCACACAGGAACACAGTGCTCATTAATCAATATACACCGGCATCACACAGGAACACAGTACTCATTAATCAATATACACCGCCATCACACAGGAACACAGTGCTCATTAATCAATATGCACCACCATCACACAGGAACACAGTACTCATTAATCAGTATACACCGCCATCACACAGGAACACAGTGCTCATTAATCAGTATACACATCACCATCACACAGGAACACAGTGCTCATTAATCAGTATACACCGCCATCACACAGGAACACAGTGCTCATTAATCAATATACACCACCATCACACAGGAACACAGTGCTCATTAATCAGTATACACATCGCCATCACACAGGAACACAGTGCTCATTAATCAGTATACACCGCCATCACACAGGAACACAGTGCTCATTAATCAATATACACCACCATCACACAGGAACACAGTGCTCATTAATCAGTATACACATCGCCATCACACAGGAACACAGTGCTCATTAATCAGTATACACGGCCATCACACAGGAACACAATGCTGATTAATCAATATGCACCAGCATCACACAGGAACACAGTGCTCATTAATCAATATGCACCATCATCACACAGGAACACAGTGCTCATTAATCAGTATACACACCGCCATCACACAGGAACACAGTGCTCATTAATCAGTATACACGGCCATCACACAGGAACACAATGCTGATTAATCAATATGCACCATCATCACACAGGAACACAGTGCTCATTAATCAGTATACACATCGCCATCACACAGGAACACAGTGCTCATTAATCAATATGCACCATCATCACACAGGAACACAGTGCTCATTAATCAATATGCACCAGCATCACACAGGAACACAGTGCTCATTAATCAATATGCACCATCATCACACAGGAACACAGTGCTCATTAATCAATATGCACCACCATCACACAGGAACACAGTGCTCATCAATCAGTGTACACCGCCGTCACACAGGAACACAGTGCTCATTAATCAGTATACACATCGCCATCACACAGGAACACAGTGCTCATTAATCAGTATACACCGCCATCACACAGGAACACAGTGCTCATTAATCAATGTACACCGCCATCACACAGGAACACAGTGGTCATTAATCAATATGCACCACCATCACACAGGAACACAGTGCTCATTAATCAGTATACACCGCCATCACACAGGAACACAGTGCTCATTAATCAATATACACCACCATCACACAGGAACACAGTGCTCATTAATCAGTATACACCGCCATCACACAGGAACATAGTGCTCATTAATCAGTATACACCGCCATCACACAGGAACACAGTGCTCATTAATCAGTATACACAGCCATCACACAGGAACATCGTGCTCATTAATCAATATGCACCACCATCACACAGGAACACAGTGCTCATTAATCAGTATACATCGCCATCACACAGGAACACAGTGCTCATTAATCAGTATACACCTCCATCACACAGGAACACAGTGCTCATTAATCAATATACACCGCCATCACACAAGAACACAGTGCTCATTAATCCGTATACACCGCCATCACACAGGAACACAGTGCTCATTAATCAGTATACACCGCCATCACACAGGAACACAGTGCTCATTAATCAGTATATACATCGCCATCACACAGGAACACAATGCCCATTAATCAATATACACCGCCATCACACAGGAACACAGTGCTCATTAATCCGTATACACCGCCATCACACAGGAACACAGTGCTCATTAATCAGTATACACCGCCATCACACAGGAACACAGTGTTCATTAATCAGTATACACCGCCATCACACAGGAACACAGTGCTCATTAATTGGTATACACCGCCATCACACAGGAACAGAGTGCTCATTAATTAGTATACACCGCCATCACACAGGAACACAGTGCTCGTTCATCAGCATTCACCGCCATCACACAGGAACACAGTGCTCATTAATCAATATACACCGCCATCACACAGGAACACAGTGCTCATTAATCAGTATACACCGCCGTCACACAGGAACACAGTGCACATTAATCAGTATACACCACCATCACACAGGAACACAGTGCTCTTTAATCAGTATACACCGCCATCACACAGGTACACAGTGCTCATTAATCAGTGAACACTGCTATCACACAGAAACACAGTGCTCATTAATCAGTATACACATCGCCAGCACACAGGAACACAGTGCTCGTTAATCAGTATACACAGCCGTCACACAGGAGCACAGTGCTCATTAATCAGTATACACATCGCCATCACACAAGGAACACAGTGCTCATTAATCAGTATACACCGCCATCACACAGGAACACAGTACTCATTAATCAATATACACCGACATCACACAGGAACACAGTACTGATTAATCAATATGCACCGCCGTCACACAGGAACACAGTGCTGATTTATCAGTATACACTGCCATCACACAGGAACACAGTGCTCATTAATCAGTATACACCGCCATCACACAGGAACACAGTGCTCATTAATCAGTATACACCGCCATCACACAGGAACACAGTGCTCAGAAATCAGTATACACCGCCATCACAAAGGAACACAGTGCTCATTAATCAATATACACCGCCATCACACAGGAACACAGAGCTCATTAATCAGTATACACCGCCATCACACAGGAACACAGTGCTCAATAATCAGTTTACACATCGCCATCACACAGGAACACAGTGCTCATTAATCAGTACACACATCGCCATCACACAGGAACACAGAGCTCATTAATCAGTAAACACCACCATCACACAGGAACGCCGTGCTCATTAATCAGTGTACACCGCCATCACACAGGAACACAGTGCTCATTAATCAGTATACACCGCAATCACACAGGAACACAGTGCTCATTAATCAGTATGTACCGCCGTCACACAGTAACACAGTGCTCATTAATCAGTATACACATCGCCATCACACAGGAACACTGTGCTCATTAATCAGTATACACCGCCATCACACAAGAACACAGTGCTCATTAATCAGTGTACACCGCCATCACACAAGAACACAGTGCTCATTAATCAGTGTACACCACCATCACACAGGAACACAGTGCTCTTTAATCAATATACACCTCCATCACACAGAAACACAGTGCTCAATAATCAGTTTTCACCGCCATCACACAGGAACACAGTGCTCATTAATCAGTATACACCTCCATCACACAGGAACACAGTGCTCATTAATCAATATACACCGCCATCACACAGGAACACAGTGCTCATTAATCAATATACACCGCCATCACACAGGAACACAGTGCTCATTAATCCGTATCCACCGCCATCACACAGGAACACAGTGCTCATTAATCAGTATACACATCACCATCACACAGGAACACAGTGCTCATTAATCAGTATACACGGCCATCACACAGGAACACAATGCTGATTAATCAATATGCACCAGCATCACACAGGAACACAGTGCTCTTTAATCAATATACACCTCCATCACACAGGAACATAGTGCTCATTAATCAGTATACACCGCCATCACACAGGAACACAGTGCTCATTAATCAGTATACACAGCCATCACACAGGAACATAGTGCTCATTAATCAATATACACCGCCATCACACAGGAACACAGTGCTCATTAATCAGTATACACGGCCATCACACAGGAACACAATGCTGATTAATCAATATGCACCAGCATCACACAGGAACACAGTGCTCTTTAATCAATATACACCTCCATCACACAGGAACATAGTGCTCATTAATCAGTATACACCGCCATCACACAGGAACACAGTGCTCATTAATCAGTATACACAGCCATCACACAGGAACATAGTGCTCATTAATCAATATGCACCACCATCACACAGGAACACACTGCTCATTAATCAGTATACATCGCCATCACACAGGAACACAGTGCTCATTAATCAGTATACACCTCCATCACACAGGAACACAGTGCTCATTAATCAATATACACCGCCATCACACAGGAACACAGTGCTCATTAATCCGTATACACCGCCATCACACAGGAACACAGTGCTCATTAATCAGTATACACCGCCATCACACAGGAACACAGTGCTCATTAATCAGTATATACATCGCCATCACACAGGAACACAATGCCCATTAATCAATATACACCGCCATCACACAGGAACACAGTGCTCATTAATCAGTGTACACCGCCGTCGCACAGTAGCACAGTGCTCATTAATCAGTATACACATCGCCTTCACACAGGAACACTGTGCTCATTAATCAGTATACACCGCCATCACACAGGAACACAGTGCTCATTAATCAATATACACCGGCATCACACAGGAACACAGTACTCATTAATCAATATACACCGCCATCACACAGGAACACAGTGCTCATTAATCAATATGCACCACCATCACACAGGAACACAGTACTCATTAATCAGTATACACCGCCATCACACAGGAACACAGTGCTCATTAATCAGTATACACATCACCATCACACAGGAACACAGTGCTCATTAATCAGTATGCACCGCCATCACACAGGAACACAGTGCTCATTAATCAATATACACCACCATCACACAGGAACACAGTGCTCATTAATCAGTATACACATCGCCATCACACAGGAACACAGTGCTCATTAATCAGTATACACCGCCATCACACAGGAACACAGTGCTCATTAATCAATATACACCACCATCACACAGGAACACAGTGCTCATTAATCAGTATACACATCGCCATCACTCAGGAACACAGTGCTCATTAATCAGTATACACGGCCATCACACAGGAACACAATGCTGATTAATCAATATGCACCAGCATCACACAGGAACACAGTGCTCATTAATCAATATGCACCATCATCACACAGGAACACAGTGCTCATTAATCAGTATACACACCGCCATCACACAGGAACACAGTGCTCATTAATCAGTATACACGGCCATCACACAGGAACACAATGCTGATTAATCAATATGCACCAGCATCACACAGGAACACAGTGCTCATTAATCAATATGCACCATCATCACACAGGAACACAGTGCTCATTAATCAGTATACACATCGCCATCACACAGGAACACAGTGCTCATTAATCAGTATACACGGCCATCACACAGGAACACAATGCTGATTAATCAATATGCACCAGCATCACACAGGAACACAGTGCTCATTAATCAATATGCACCATCATCACACAGGAACACAGTGCTCATTAATCAATATGCACCAGCATCACACAGGAACGCAGTGCTCATTAATCAATATGCACCATCATCACACAGGAACACAGTGCTCATTAATCAGTATACACCGCCATCACACAGGAACACAGTGCTCATTAATCAATGTACACCGCCATCACACAGGAACACAGTGGTCATTAATCAATATGCACCACCATCACACAGGAACACAGTGCTCATTAATCAGTATACACCGCCATCACACAGGAACACAGTGCTCATTAATCAATATACACCACCATCACACAGGAACACAGTGCTCATTAATCAGTATACACCGCCATCACACAGGAACATAGTGCTCATTAATCAGTATACACCGCCATCACACAGGAACACAGTGCTCATTAATCAGTATACACAGCCATCACACAGGAACATCGTGCTCATTAATCAATATGCACCACCATCACACAGGAACACAGTGCTCATTAATCAGTATACATCGCCATCACACAGGAACACAGTGCTCATTAATCAGTATACACCTCCATCACACAGGAACACAGTGCTCATTAATCAATATACACCGCCATCACACAGGAACACAGTGCTCATTAATCCGTATACACCGCCATCACACAGGAACACAGTGCTCATTAATCAGTATACACCGCCATCACACAGGAACACAGTGCTCATTAATCAGTATATACATCGCCATCACACAGGAACACAATGCCCATTAATCAATATACACCGCCATCACACAGGAACACAGTGCTCATTAATCCGTATACACCGCCATCACACAGGAACACAGTGCTCATTAATCAGTATACACCGCCATCACACAGGAACACAGTGTTCATTAATCAGTATACACCGCCATCACACAGGAACACAGTGCTCATTAATTGGTATACACCGCCATCACACAGGAACAGAGTGCTCATTAATTAGTATACACCGCCATCACACAGGAACACAGTGCTCGTTCATCAGCATTCACCGCCATCACACAGGAACAGAGTGCTCATTAATCAGTATACACATCGCCAGCACACAGGAACACAGTGCTCGTTAATCAGTATACACAGCCGTCACACAGGAGCACAGTGCTCATTAATCAGTATTCACATCGCCATCACACAAGGAACACAGTGCTCATTAATCAGTATACACCGCCATCACACAGGAACACAGTGCTCATTAATCAGTATACACCGCCATCACACAGGAACACAGTGCTTATTAATCAGTATACACTGCCATCACACAGGAACACAGTGCTCAATAATCAGTTTACACATCGCCATCACACAGGAACACAGTACTGATTAATCAATATGCACCGCCGTCACACAGGAACACAGTGCTGATTTATCAGTATACACTGCCATCACACAGGAACACAGTGCTCATTAATCAGTATACACCGCCATCACACAGGAACACAGTGCTCATTAATCAGTATACACCGCCATCACACAGGAACACAGTGCTCATTAATCAGTATACACCGCCATCACAAAGGAACACAGTGCTCATTAATCAATATACACCGCCATCACACAGGAACACAGAGCTCATTAATCAGTATACACCGCCATCACACAGGAACACAGTGCTCATTAATCAGTATACACCGCCATCACACAGGAACACAGTGCTCAATAATCAGTTTACACATCGCCATCACACAGGAACACAGTGCTCATTAATCAGTACACACATCGCCATCACACAGGAACACAGAGCTCATTAATCAGTAAACACCACCATCACACAGGAACGCCGTGCTCATTAATCAGTGTACACCGCCATCACACAGGAACACAGTGCTCATTAATCAGTATACACCGCCATCACACAGGAACACAGTGCTCATTAATCAGTATGTACGGCCGTCACACAGTAACACAGTGCTCATTAATCAGTATACACATCGCCATCACACAGGAACACAGTGCTCATTAATCAGTATACACATCGCCATCACACAGGAACACTGTGCTCATTAATCAGTGTACACCGCCATCACACAAGAACACAGTGCTCATTAATCAGTATACACATCGCCATCACACAGGAACACTGTGCTCATTAATCAGTATACACCGCCATCACACAAGAACACAGTGCTCATTAATCAGTGTACACCGCCATCACACAAGAACACAGTGCTCATTAATCAGTGTACACCACCATCACACAGGAACACAGTGCTCTTTAATCAATATACACCTCCATCACACAGAAACACAGTGCTCAATAATCAGTTTTCACCGCCATCACACAGGAACACAGTGCTCATTAATCAGTATACACCTCCATCACACAGGAACACAGTGCTCATTAGTCAATATACACCGCCATCACACAGGAACACAGTGCTCATTAATCAGTATACACCTCCATCACACAGGAACACAGTGCTCATTAGTCAATATACACCGCCATCACACAGGAACACAGTGCTCATTAATCAATATACACCGCCATCACACAGGAACACAGTGCTCATTAATCCGTATCGACCGCCATCACACAGGAACACAGTGCTCATTAATCAGTATACACATCGCCATCACACAGGAACACAGTGCTCATTAATCAGTATACACGGCCATCACACAGGAACACAATGCTGATTAATCAATATGCACCAGCATCACACAGGAACACAGTGCTCTTTAATCAATATACACCTCCATCACACAGGAACACAGTGCTCAATAATCAGTTTTCACCGCCATCACACAAGAACACAGTGCTCATTAATCAGTATACACCTCCATCACACAGGAACACAGTGCTCATTAATCAATATACACCGCCATCACACAGGAACACAGTGCTCATTAATCCGTATACACCGCCATCACACAGGAACACAGTGCTCATTAATCAGTATACACCTCCATCACACAGGAACACAGTGCTCATTAATCAGTATATACATCGCCATCACACAGGAACACAGTGCTCATTAATCAGTATATACATCGCCATCACACAGGAACACAATGCCCATTAATCAATATACACCGCCATCACACAGGAACACAGTGCTCATTAATCCGTATACACCGCCATCACACAGGAACACAGTGCTCATTAATCAGTATATACATCGCCATCACACAGGAACACAGTGCTCATTAATCAGTATATACATCGCCATCACACAGGAACACAATGCCCATTAATCAATATACACCGCCATCACACAGGAACACAGTGCTCATTAATCCGTATACACCGCCATCACACAGGAACACAGTGTTCATTAATCAGTATACACCGCCATCACACAGGAACACAGTGCTCATTAATTGGTATACACCGCCATCACACAGGAACAGAGTGCTCATTAATTAGTATACACCGCCATCACACAAGAACACAGTGCTCGTTCATCAGCATTCACCGCCATCACACAGGAACACAGTGCTCATTAATCAATATACACCGCCATCACACAGGAACACAGTGCTCATTAATCAGTATACACCGCCGTCACACAGGAACACAGTGCTCATTAATCAATATACACCGCCATCACACAGGAACACAGTGCTCATTAATCTGTATACACCGCCATCACACAGGAACACAGTGCTCATTAATCAATATACACCGACATCACACAGGAACACAGTACTCATTAATCAATATACACCGACATCACACAGGAACACAGTACTGATTAATCAATATGCACCGCCGTCACACAGAAACACAGTGCTGATTTATCAGTATACACTGCCATCACACAGGAACACAGTGCTCATTAATCAGTATACACCGCCATCACACAGGAACACAGTGCTCATTAATCAGTATACACCGCCATCACACAGGAACACAGTGCTCATTAATCAGTATACACCGCCATCACAAAGGAACACAGTGCTCATTAATCAATATACACCGCCATCACACAGGAACACAGAGCTCATTAATCAGTATACACCGCCATCACACAGGAACACAGTGCTCAATAATCAGTTTACACATCGCCATCACACAGGAACACAGTGCTCATTAATCAGTATACACATCGCCATCACACAGGAACACAGTGCTCAATAATCAGTTTACACATCGCCATCACACAGGAACACAGTGCTCAATAATCAGTTTACACATCGCCATCACACAGGAACACAGAGCTCATTAATCAGTAAACACCACCATCACACAGGAACGCCGTGCTCATTAATCAGTGTACACCGCCATCACACAGGAACACAGTGCTCATTAATCAGTATACACCGCCATCACACAGGAACACAGTGCTCATTAATCAGTATGTACCGCCGTCACACAGTAACACAGTGCTCATTAATCAGTATACACATCGCCATCACACAGGAACACTGTGCTCATTAATCAGTATACACCGCCATCACACAAGAACACAGTGCTCATTAATCAGTGTACACCGCCATCACACAAGAACACAGTGCTCATTAATCAGTGTACACCACCATCACACAGGAACACAGTGCTCAATAATCAGTTTTCACCGCCATCACACAGGAACACAGTGCTCATTAATCAATATACACCGGCATCACACAGGAACACAGTACTCATTAATCAATATACACCGCCATCACACAGGAACACAGTGCTCATTAATCAATATACACCGGCATCACACAGGAACACAGTACTCATTAATCAATATACACCGCCATCACACAGGAACACAGTGCTCATTAATCAATATGCACCACAATCACACAGGAACACAGTGCTCATTAATCAGTATACACCGCCATCACACAGGAACACAGTGCTCATTAATCAATATACACCGCCATCACACAGGAACACAGTGCTCATTAATCAATACACACCGCCATCACACAGGAACACAGTGCTCATTAATCAATATGCCCCACCATCATACAGGAACACAGTGCTCATTAATCAGTATACACCGCCATCACACAGGAACACAGTGCTCATTAATCAATATACACCACCATCACACAGGAACTCAGTGCTCATTAATCAGTATACACCGCCATCACACAGGAACACAGTGCTCATTAATCAGTATCCACATCGCCATCACACAGGAACACAGTGCTCATTAATCAGTATACACCGCCATCACACAGGAACACAGTGCTCATTAATCAATATACACCATCATCACACAGGAACACAGTGCTCATTAATCAGTATACAAATCGCCATCACACAGGAACACAGTGCTCATTAATCAGTATACACGGCCATCACACAGGAACACAATGCTGATTAATCAATATGCACCAGCATCACACAGGAACACAGTGCTCTTTAATCAGTATACACCGCCATCACACAGGTACACAGTGCTCATTAATCAGTGAACACCGCTATCACACAGAAACACAGTGCTCATTAATCAGTATACACATCGCCAGCTCACAGGAACACAGTGCTCGTTAATCAGTATACACAGCCGTCACACAGGAGCACAGTGCTCATTAATCAGTATACACATCGCCATCACACAAGGAACACAGTGCTCATTAATCAGTATACACCGCCATCACACAGGAACACAGTACTCATTAATCAATATACACCGACATCACACAGGAACACAGTACTGATTAATCAATATGCACCGCCGTCACACAGGAACACAGTGCTGATTTATCAGTATACACTGCCATCACACAGGAACACAGTGCTCATTAATCAGTATACACCGCCATCACACAGGAACACAGTGCTCATTAATCAGTATACACCGCCATCACACAGGAACACAGTGCTCATTAATCAGTATACACCGCCATCACAAAGGAACACAGTGCTCATTAATCAATATACACCGCCATCACACAGGAACACAGAGCTCATTAATCAGTATACACCGCCATCACACAGGAACACAGTGCTCAATAATCAGTTTACACATCGCCATCACACAGGAACACAGTGCTCATTAATCAGTACACACATCGCCATCACACAGGAACACAGAGCTCATTAATCAGTACACACATCGCCATCACACAGGAACACAGTGCTCATTAATCAGTACACACATCGCCATCACACAGGAACACAGTGCTCATTAATCAGTACACACATCGCCATCACACAGGAACACAGAGCTCATTAATCAGTAAACACCACCATCACACAGGAACGCCGTGCTCATTAATCAGTGTACACCGCCATCACACAGGAACACAGTGTTCATTAATCAGTATACACCGCCATCACACAGGAACACAGTGCTCATTAATTGGTATACACCGCCATCACACAGGAACAGAGTGCTCATTAATTAGTATACACCGCCATCACACAAGAACACAGTGCTCGTTCATCAGCATTCACCGCCATCACACAGGAACACAGTGCTCATTAATCAGTATACACCGCCATCACACAGGAACACAGTGCTCATTAATCAGTATACACCGCCGTCACACAGGAACACAGTGCTCATTAATCAGTATACACCACCATCACACAGGAACACAGTGCTCTTTAATCAGTATACACCGCCATCACACAGGTACACAGTGCTCATTAATCAGTGAACACCGCAATCACACAGAAACACAGTGCTCATTAATCAGTATACACATCGCCAGCACACAGGAACACAGTGCTCGTTAATCAGTATACACAGCCGTCACACAGGAGCACAGTGCTCATTAATCAGTATACACATCGCCATCAAACAAGGAACACAGTGCTCATTAATCAGTATACACCGCCATCACACAGGAACACAGTACTCATTAATCAATATACACCGACATCACACAGGAACACAGTACTGATTAATCAATATGCACCGCCGTCACACAGAAACACAGTGCTGATTTATCAGTATACACTGCCATCACACAGGAACACAGTGCTCATTAATCAGTATACACCGCCATCACACAGGAACACAGTGCTCATTAATCAGTATACACCGCCATCACAAAGGAACACAGTGCTCATTAATCAATATACACCGCCATCACACAGGAACACAGAGCTCATTAATCAGTATACACCGCCATCACACAGGAACACAGTGCTCAATAATCAGTTTACACATCGCCATCACATAGGAACACAGTGTTCATTAATCAGTACACACATCGCCATCACACAGGAACACAGAGCTCATTAATCAGTAAACACCACCATCACACAGGAACGCCGTGCTCATTAATCAGTATGTACCGCCGTCACACAGTAACACAGTGCTCATTAATCAGTATACACATCGCCATCACACAGGAACACTGTGCTCATTAATCAGTATACACCGCCATCACACAAGAACACAGTGCTCATTAATCAGTGTACACCGCCATCACACAAGAACACAGTGCTCATTAATCAGTGTACACCACCATCACACAGGAACACAGTGCTCTTTAATCAATATACACCTCCATCACACAGGAACACAGTGCTCAATAATCAGTTTTCACCGCCATCACACAGGAACACAGTGCTCATTAATCAGTATACACCGCCATCACACAGGAACACAGTACTCATTAATCAATATACACCGGCATCACACAGGAACACAGTACTCATTAATCAATATACACCGCCATCACACAGGAACACAGTGCTCATTAATCAATATGCACCACAATCACACAGGAACACAGTGCTCATTAATCAATATACACCGCCATCACACAGGAACACAGTGCTCATTAATCAATACACACCGCCATCACACAGGAACACAGTGCTCATTAATCAATATGCCCCACCATCATACAGGAACACAGTGCTCATTAATCAGTATACACCACCATCACACAGGAACTCAGTGCTCATTAATCAGTATCCACATCGCCATCACACAGGAACACAGTGCTCATTAATCAGTATACACCGCCATCACACAGGAACACAGTGCTCATTAATCAATATACACCACCATCACACAGGAACACAGTGCTCATTAATCAGTATACACCGCCATCACACAGGAACACAGTGCTCATTAATCAATATGCCCCACCATCACACAGGAACACAGTGCTCATTAATCAATATGCCCCACCATCACACAGGAACACAGTGCTCATTAATCAATATACACCACCATCACACAGGAACTCAGTGCTCATTAATCAGTATACACATCGCCATCACACAGGAACACAGTGCTCATTAATCAGTATACACGGCCATCACACAGGAACACAATGCTGATTAATCAATATGCACCAGCATCACACAGGAACACAGTGCTCTTTAATCAGTATACACCGCCATCACACAGGTACACAGTGCTCATTAATCAGTGAACACCGCTATCACACAGAAACACAGTGCTCATTAATCAGTATACACATCGCCAGCTCACAGGAACACAGTGCTCGTTAATCAGTATACACAGCCGTCACACAGGAGCACAGTGCTCATTAATCAGTATACACATCGCCATCACACAAGGAACACAGTGCTCATTAATCAGTATACACCGCCATCACACAGGAACACAGTACTCATTAATCAATATACACCGACATCACACAGGAACACAGTACTGATTAATCAATATGCACCGCCGTCACACAGGAACACAGTGCTGATTTATCAGTATACACTGCCATCACACAGGAACACAGTGCTCATTAATCAGTATACACCGCCATCACACAGGAACACAGTGCTCATTAATCAGTATACACCGCCATCACACAGGAACACAGTGCTCATTAATCAGTATACACCGCCATCACAAAGGAACACAGTGCTCATTAATCAATATACACCGCCATCACACAGGAACACAGAGCTCATTAATCAGTATACACCGCCATCACACAGGAACACAGTGCTCATTAATCAATATACACCGCCATCACACAGGAACACAGTGCTCATTAATCAGTATACACCATCATCACACAGGAACACAGTGCTCATTAATCAGTACACACATCGCCATCACACAGGAACACAGAGCTCATTAATCAGTAAACACCACCATCACACAGGAACGCCGTGCTCATTAATCAGTGTACACCGCCATCACACAGGAACACAGTGCTCATTAATCAGTATACACATCGCCATCACACAGGAACACTGTGCTCATTAATCAGTATACACCGCCATCACACAAGAACACAGTGCTCATTAATCAGTGTACACCGCCATCACACAAGAACACAGTGCTCATTAATCAGTGTACACCACCATCACACAGGAACACAGTGCTCTTTAATCAATATACACCTCCATCACACAGAAACACAGTGCTCAATAATCAGTTTTCACCGCCATCACACAGGAACACAGTGCTCATTAATCAGTATACACCTCCATCACACAGGAACACAGTGCTCATTAGTCAATATACACCGCCATCACACAGGAACACAGTGCTCATTAATCAGTATACACCTCCATCACACAGGAACACAGTGCTCATTAGTCAATATACACCGCCATCACACAGGAACACAGTGCTCATTAATCAATATACACCGCCATCACACAGGAACACAGTGCTCATTAATCCGTATCGACCGCCATCACACAGGAACACAGTGCTCATTAATCAGTATACACATCGCCATCACACAGGAACACAGTGCTCATTAATCAGTATACACGGCCATCACACAGGAACACAATGCTGATTAATCAATATGCACCAGCATCACACAGGAACACAGTGCTCTTTAATCAATATACACCTCCATCACACAGGAACACAGTGCTCAATAATCAGTTTTCACCGCCATCACACAAGAACACAGTGCTCATTAATCAGTATACACCTCCATCACACAGGAACACAGTGCTCATTAATCAATATACACCGCCATCACACAGGAACACAGTGCTCATTAATCCGTATACACCGCCATCACACAGGAACACAGTGCTCATTAATCAGTATACACCTCCATCACACAGGAACACAGTGCTCATTAATCAGTATATACATCGCCATCACACAGGAACACAGTGCTCATTAATCAGTATATACATCGCCATCACACAGGAACACAATGCCCATTAATCAATATACACCGCCATCACACAGGAACACAGTGCTCATTAATCCGTATACACCGCCATCACACAGGAACACAGTGCTCATTAATCAGTATATACATCGCCATCACACAGGAACACAGTGCTCATTAATCAGTATATACATCGCCATCACACAGGAACACAATGCCCATTAATCAATATACACCGCCATCACACAGGAACACAGTGCTCATTAATCCGTATACACCGCCATCACACAGGAACACAGTGTTCATTAATCAGTATACACCGCCATCACACAGGAACACAGTGCTCATTAATTGGTATACACCGCCATCACACAGGAACAGAGTGCTCATTAATTAGTATACACCGCCATCACACAAGAACACAGTGCTCGTTCATCAGCATTCACCGCCATCACACAGGAACACAGTGCTCATTAATCAATATACACCGCCATCACACAGGAACACAGTGCTCATTAATCAGTATACACCGCCGTCACACAGGAACACAGTGCTCATTAATCAATATACACCGCCATCACACAGGAACACAGTGCTCATTAATCTGTATACACCGCCATCACACAGGAACACAGTGCTCATTAATCAATATACACCGACATCACACAGGAACACAGTACTCATTAATCAATATACACCGACATCACACAGGAACACAGTACTGATTAATCAATATGCACCGCCGTCACACAGAAACACAGTGCTGATTTATCAGTATACACTGCCATCACACAGGAACACAGTGCTCATTAATCAGTATACACCGCCATCACACAGGAACACAGTGCTCATTAATCAGTATACACCGCCATCACACAGGAACACAGTGCTCATTAATCAGTATACACCGCCATCACAAAGGAACACAGTGCTCATTAATCAATATACACCGCCATCACACAGGAACACAGAGCTCATTAATCAGTATACACCGCCATCACACAGGAACACAGTGCTCAATAATCAGTTTACACATCGCCATCACACAGGAACACAGTGCTCATTAATCAGTATACACATCGCCATCACACAGGAACACAGTGCTCAATAATCAGTTTACACATCGCCATCACACAGGAACACAGTGCTCAATAATCAGTTTACACATCGCCATCACACAGGAACACAGAGCTCATTAATCAGTAAACACCACCATCACACAGGAACGCCGTGCTCATTAATCAGTGTACACCGCCATCACACAGGAACACAGTGCTCATTAATCAGTATACACCGCCATCACACAGGAACACAGTGCTCATTAATCAGTATGTACCGCCGTCACACAGTAACACAGTGCTCATTAATCAGTATACACATCGCCATCACACAGGAACACTGTGCTCATTAATCAGTATACACCGCCATCACACAAGAACACAGTGCTCATTAATCAGTGTACACCGCCATCACACAAGAACACAGTGCTCATTAATCAGTGTACACCACCATCACACAGGAACACAGTGCTCAATAATCAGTTTTCACCGCCATCACACAGGAACACAGTGCTCATTAATCAATATACACCGGCATCACACAGGAACACAGTACTCATTAATCAATATACACCGCCATCACACAGGAACACAGTGCTCATTAATCAATATACACCGGCATCACACAGGAACACAGTACTCATTAATCAATATACACCGCCATCACACAGGAACACAGTGCTCATTAATCAATATGCACCACAATCACACAGGAACACAGTGCTCATTAATCAGTATACACCGCCATCACACAGGAACACAGTGCTCATTAATCAATATACACCGCCATCACACAGGAACACAGTGCTCATTAATCAATACACACCGCCATCACACAGGAACACAGTGCTCATTAATCAATATGCCCCACCATCATACAGGAACACAGTGCTCATTAATCAGTATACACCGCCATCACACAGGAACACAGTGCTCATTAATCAATATACACCACCATCACACAGGAACTCAGTGCTCATTAATCAGTATACACCGCCATCACACAGGAACACAGTGCTCATTAATCAGTATCCACATCGCCATCACACAGGAACACAGTGCTCATTAATCAGTATACACCGCCATCACACAGGAACACAGTGCTCATTAATCAATATACACCATCATCACACAGGAACACAGTGCTCATTAATCAGTATACAAATCGCCATCACACAGGAACACAGTGCTCATTAATCAGTATACACGGCCATCACACAGGAACACAATGCTGATTAATCAATATGCACCAGCATCACACAGGAACACAGTGCTCTTTAATCAGTATACACCGCCATCACACAGGTACACAGTGCTCATTAATCAGTGAACACCGCTATCACACAGAAACACAGTGCTCATTAATCAGTATACACATCGCCAGCTCACAGGAACACAGTGCTCGTTAATCAGTATACACAGCCGTCACACAGGAGCACAGTGCTCATTAATCAGTATACACATCGCCATCACACAAGGAACACAGTGCTCATTAATCAGTATACACCGCCATCACACAGGAACACAGTACTCATTAATCAATATACACCGACATCACACAGGAACACAGTACTGATTAATCAATATGCACCGCCGTCACACAGGAACACAGTGCTGATTTATCAGTATACACTGCCATCACACAGGAACACAGTGCTCATTAATCAGTATACACCGCCATCACACAGGAACACAGTGCTCATTAATCAGTATACACCGCCATCACACAGGAACACAGTGCTCATTAATCAGTATACACCGCCATCACAAAGGAACACAGTGCTCATTAATCAATATACACCGCCATCACACAGGAACACAGAGCTCATTAATCAGTATACACCGCCATCACACAGGAACACAGTGCTCAATAATCAGTTTACACATCGCCATCACACAGGAACACAGTGCTCATTAATCAGTACACACATCGCCATCACACAGGAACACAGAGCTCATTAATCAGTACACACATCGCCATCACACAGGAACACAGTGCTCATTAATCAGTACACACATCGCCATCACACAGGAACACAGTGCTCATTAATCAGTACACACATCGCCATCACACAGGAACACAGAGCTCATTAATCAGTAAACACCACCATCACACAGGAACGCCGTGCTCATTAATCAGTGTACACCGCCATCACACAGGAACACAGTGTTCATTAATCAGTATACACCGCCATCACACAGGAACACAGTGCTCATTAATTGGTATACACCGCCATCACACAGGAACAGAGTGCTCATTAATTAGTATACACCGCCATCACACAAGAACACAGTGCTCGTTCATCAGCATTCACCGCCATCACACAGGAACACAGTGCTCATTAATCAGTATACACCTCCATCACACAGGAACACAGTGCTCATTAATCAGTATACACCGCCGTCACACAGGAACACAGTGCACATTAATCAGTATACACCACCATCACACAGGAACACAGTGCTCTTTAATCAGTATACACCGCCATCACACAGGTACACAGTGCTCATTAATCAGTGAACACCGCAATCACACAGAAACACAGTGCTCATTAATCAGTATACACATCGCCAGCACACAGGAACACAGTGCTCGTTAATCAGTATACACAGCCGTCACACAGGAGCACAGTGCTCATTAATCAGTATACACATCGCCATCAAACAAGGAACACAGTGCTCATTAATCAGTATACACCGCCATCACACAGGAACACAGTACTCATTAATCAATATACACCGACATCACACAGGAACACAGTACTGATTAATCAATATGCACCGCCGTCACACAGAAACACAGTGCTGATTTATCAGTATACACTGCCATCACACAGGAACACAGTGCTCATTAATCAGTATACACCGCCATCACACAGGAACACAGTGCTCATTAATCAGTATACACCGCCATCACAAAGGAACACAGTGCTCATTAATCAATATACACCGCCATCACACAGGAACACAGAGCTCATTAATCAGTATACACCGCCATCACACAGGAACACAGTGCTCAATAATCAGTTTACACATCGCCATCACATAGGAACACAGTGTTCATTAATCAGTACACACATCGCCATCACACAGGAACACAGAGCTCATTAATCAGTAAACACCACCATCACACAGGAACGCCGTGCTCATTAATCAGTATGTACCGCCGTCACACAGTAACACAGTGCTCATTAATCAGTATACACATCGCCATCACACAGGAACACTGTGCTCATTAATCAGTATACACCGCCATCACACAAGAACACAGTGCTCATTAATCAGTGTACACCGCCATCACACAAGAACACAGTGCTCATTAATCAGTGTACACCACCATCACACAGGAACACAGTGCTCTTTAATCAATATACACCTCCATCACACAGGAACACAGTGCTCAATAATCAGTTTTCACCGCCATCACACAGGAACACAGTGCTCATTAATCAGTATACACCGCCATCACACAGGAACACAGTACTCATTAATCAATATACACCGGCATCACACAGGAACACAGTACTCATTAATCAATATACACCGCCATCACACAGGAACACAGTGCTCATTAATCAATATGCACCACAATCACACAGGAACACAGTGCTCATTAATCAGTATACATCGCCATCACACAGGAACACAGTGCTCATTAATCAATACACACCGCCATCACACAGGAACACAGTGCTCATTAATCAATATGCCCCACCATCATACAGGAACACAGTGCTCATTAATCAGTATACACCACCATCACACAGGAACTCAGTGCTCATTAATCAGTATCCACATCGCCATCACACAGGAACACAGTGCTCATTAATCAGTATACACCGCCATCACACAGGAACACAGTGCTCATTAATCAATATACACCACCATCACACAGGAACACAGTGCTCATTAATCAGTATACACCGCCATCACACAGGAACACAGTGCTCATTAATCAATATGCCCCACCATCACACAGGAACACAGTGCTCATTAATCAATATGCCCCACCATCACACAGGAACACAGTGCTCATTAATCAATATACACCACCATCACACAGGAACTCAGTGCTCATTAATCAGTATACACATCGCCATCACACAGGAACACAGTGCTCATTAATCAGTATACACGGCCATCACACAGGAACACAATGCTGATTAATCAATATGCACCAGCATCACACAGGAACACAGTGCTCTTTAATCAGTATACACCGCCATCACACAGGTACACAGTGCTCATTAATCAGTGAACACCGCTATCACACAGAAACACAGTGCTCATTAATCAGTATACACATCGCCAGCTCACAGGAACACAGTGCTCGTTAATCAGTATACACAGCCGTCACACAGGAGCACAGTGCTCATTAATCAGTATACACATCGCCATCACACAAGGAACACAGTGCTCATTAATCAGTATACACCGCCATCACACAGGAACACAGTACTCATTAATCAATATACACCGACATCACACAGGAACACAGTACTGATTAATCAATATGCACCGCCGTCACACAGGAACACAGTGCTGATTTATCAGTATACACTGCCATCACACAGGAACACAGTGCTCATTAATCAGTATACACCGCCATCACACAGGAACACAGTGCTCATTAATCAGTATACACCGCCATCACACAGGAACACAGTGCTCATTAATCAGTATACACCGCCATCACAAAGGAACACAGTGCTCATTAATCAATATACACCGCCATCACACAGGAACACAGAGCTCATTAATCAGTATACACCGCCATCACACAGGAACACAGTGCTCAATAATCAGTTTACACATCGCCATCACAAAGGAACACAGTGCTCATTAATCAGTACACACATCGCCATCACACAGGAACACAGAGCTCATTAATCAGTAAACACCACCATCACACAGGAACGCCGTGCTCATTAATCAGTGTACACCGCCATCACACAGGAACACAGTGCTCATTAATCAGTATACACCGCCATCACACAGGAACACAGTGCTCATTAATCAGTATATGCATCGCCATCACACAGGAACACAGTGTTCATTAATCAGTATACACCGCCATCACACAGGAACACAGTGCTCATTAATTGGTATACACCGCCATCACACAGGAACAGAGTGCTCATTAATTAGTATACACCGCCATCACACAGGAACACAGTGCTCGTTCATCAGCATTCACCGCCATCACACAGGAGCACAGTGCTCATTAATCAGTATACACCGCCATCACACAGGAACACAGTGCTCATTAATCAGTATACACCGCCATCACACAAGAACACAGTGCTCATTAATCAATATACACCGCCATCACAAAGGAACACAGTGCTCATTAATCAATATACACCGCCATCACACAGGAACACTGTGCTCATTAATCAGTATACACCGCCATCACACAGGAACACAGTGCTCAATAATCAGTTTACACATCGCCATCACACAGGAACACAGTGCTCATTAATCAATATGCACCAGCATCACACAGGAACACAGTGCTCATTAATCAATATGCACCATCATCATACAGGAACACAGTGCTCATTAATCAGTATACACACCGCCATCATACAGGAACACAGTGCTCATTAATCAGTATACACACCGCCATCACACAGGAAC
Source organism: Chiloscyllium plagiosum (assembly GCF_037043375.1). Taxonomy (NCBI): domain Eukaryota; kingdom Metazoa; phylum Chordata; class Chondrichthyes; order Orectolobiformes; family Hemiscylliidae; genus Chiloscyllium; species Chiloscyllium plagiosum. Next base: position 160,693,174 of record NW_028270140.1, on the reverse strand, counting down.
ACAGTGCTCATTAATCAATGTACACCGCCATCACACAGGAACACAGTGGTCATTAATCAATATGCACCACCATCACACAGGAACGCAGTGCTCATTAATCAGTATACACCGCCATCACACAGGAACACAGTGTTCATTAATCAATATACACCACCATCACACAGGAACACAGTGCTCATTAATCAGTATACACATCGCCATCACACAGGTACACAGTGCTCATTAATCAGTATACACCGCCATCACACAGGAACACAGTGGTCATTAATCAATATACACCACCATCACACAGGAACACAGTACTCATTAATCAATATACACCGCCATCACACAGGAACACAGTGCTCATTAATCAATATGCACCACCATCACACAGGAACACAGTGCTCATTAATCAGTATACACCGCCATCACACAGGAACACAGTGCTCATTAATCAATATGCACCACCATCACACAGGAACACAGTGCTCATTAATCAGTGTACATCGCCATCACACAGGAACACAGTGCTCATTAATCAGTATACACCTCCATCACACAGGAACACAGTGCTCATTAATCAATATACAGCGCCATCACACAGGAACACAGTGCTCATTAATCCGTATACACCGCCATCACACAGGAACACAGTGCTCATTAATCAGTATACACCGCCATCACACAGGAACACAGTGCTCATTAATCAGTATATGCATCGCCATCACACAGGAACACAGTGTTCATTAATCAGTATACACCGCCATCACACAGGAACACAGTGCTCATTAATTGGTATACACCGCCATCACACAGGAACAGAGTGCTCATTAATTAGTATACACCGCCATCACACAGGAACACAGTGCTCGTTCATCAGCATTCACCGCCATCACACAGGAGCACAGTGCTCATTAATCAGTATACACCGCCATCACACAGGAACACAGTGCTCATTAATCAGTATACACCGCCATCACACAAGAACACAGTGCTCATTAATCAATATACACCGCCATCACAAAGGAACACAGTGCTCATTAATCAATATACACCGCCATCACACAGGAACACTGTGCTCATTAATCAGTATACACCGCCATCACACAGGAACACAGTGCTCAATAATCAGTTTACACATCGCCATCACACAGGAACACAGTGCTCATTAATAAGTACACACATCGCCATCACACAGGAACTCAGTGCTCATTAATCAATATACACCGCCATCACACAGGAACACAGTGCTCATTAATCAGTATACATCGCCATCACACAGGAACACAGTGCTCATTAATCAATATACACCGCCATCACACAGGAACACAGTGCTCATTAATCAGTATACATCGCCATCACACAGGAACACAGTGCTCATTAATCAATATACACCGCCATCACACAGGAACACAGTGCTCATTAATCAGTATACACCGCCATCACACAGGAACACAGTGCTCATTAATCAGTATACACCGCCATCACACAGGTACACAGTGCTCATTAATCAGTGTACACACCGCCATCACACAGGTACACAGTGCTCATTAATCAATATACACCGCCATCACACAGGAACACAGTGCTCATTAATCAGTACACATCGCCATCACACAGGAACACAGTGCTCATTAATCAGTATACACCGCCGTCACACAGGAACACAGTGCACATTAATCAGTATACACCACCATCACACAGGAACACAGTGCTCTTTAATCAGTATACACCGCCATCACACAGGTACACAGTGCTCATTAATCAGTGAACACCGCTATCACACAGAAACACAGTGCTCATTAATCAGTATACACATCGCCAGCACACAGGAACACAGTGCTCGTTAATCAGTATACACACCGCCATCACACAGGAACACAGTGCACATTAATCAGTATACACCGCCATCACACAGGAACACAGTGCTCATTAATCAATATGCACCATCATCACACAGGAACACAGTGCTCATTAATCAATATGCACCATCATCACACAGGAACACAGTGCTCATTAATCAGTATACACATCGCCATCACACAGGAACACAGTGCTCATTAATCAGTATACACCGCCATCACACAGGAACACAATGCTGATTAATCAATATGCACCAGCATCACACAGGAACACAGTGCTCATTAATCAATATGCACCATCATCATACAGGAACGCAGTGCTCATTAATCAGTATACACACCGCCATCACACAGGAACACAGTGCTCATTAATCAATGTACACCGCCATCACACAGGAACACAGTGGTCATTAATCAATATGCACCACCATCACACAGGAACGCAGTGCTCATTAATCAGTATACACCGCCATCACACAGGAACACAGTGTTCATTAATCAATATACACCACCATCACACAGGAACACAGTGCTCATTAATCAGTATACACATCGCCATCACACAGGTACACAGTGCTCATTAATCAGTATACACCGCCATCACACAGGAACACAGTGGTCATTAATCAATATACACCACCATCACACAGGAACACAGTACTCATTAATCAATATACACCGCCATCACACAGGAACACAGTGCTCATTAATCAATATGCACCACCATCACACAGGAACACAGTGCTCATTAATCAGTATACACCGCCATCACACAGGAACACAGTGCTCATTAATCAATATGCACCACCATCACACAGGAATACAGTGCTCATTAATCAGTATACATCGCCATCACACAGGAACACAGTGCTCATTAATCAGTATACACCTCCATCACACAGGAACACAGTGCTCATTAATCAATATACACCGCCATCACACAGGAACACAGTGCTCATTAATCCGTATACACCGCCATCACACAGGAACACAGTGCTCATTAATCAGTATACACCGCCATCACACAGGAACACAGTGCTCATTAATCAGTATATGCATCGCCATCACACAGGAACACAGTGTTCATTAATCAGTATACACCGCCATCACACAGGAACACAGTGCTCATTAATTGGTATACACCGCCATCACACAGGAACAGAGTGCTCATTAATTAGTATACACCGCCATCACACAGGAACACAGTGCTCGTTCATCAGCATTCACCGCCATCACACAGGAGCACAGTGCTCATTAATCAGTATACACCGCCATCACACAGGAACACAGTGCTCATTAATCAGTATACACCGCCATCACACAAGAACACAGTGCTCATTAATCAATATACACCGCCATCACAAAGGAACACAGTGCTCATTAATCAATATACACCGCCATCACACAGGAACACAGTGCTCATTAATCAGTATACACCGCCATCACACAGGAACACAGTGCTCAATAATCAGTTTACACATCGCCATCACACAGGAACACAGTGCTCATTAATAAGTACACACATCGCCATCACACAGGAACTCAGTGCTCATTAATCAATAAACACCGCCATCACACAGGAACACAGTGCTCATTAATCAGTATACATCGCCATCACACAGGAACACAGTGCTCATTAATCAATATACACCGCCATCACACAGGAACACAGTGCTCATTAATCAGTATACATCGCCATCACACAGGAACACAGTGCTCATTAATCAATATACACCGCCATCACACAGGAACACAGTGCTCATTAATCAGTATACACCGCCATCACACAGGAACACAGTGCTCATTAATCAGTATACACCGCCATCACACAGGTACACAGTGCTCATTAATCAGTGTACACACCGCCATCACACAGGTACACAGTGCTCATTAATCAATATACACCGCCATCACACAGGAACACAGTGCTCATTAATCAGTACACATCGCCATCACACAGGAACACAGTGCTCATTAATCAATATACACCGCCATCACACAGGTACACAGTGCTCATTAATCAGTGTACACACCGCCATCACACAGGAACACAGTGCTCAATAATCAGTTTACACATCGCCATCACACAGGAACACAGTGCTCATTAATCAGTACACACATCGCCATCAAACAGGAACACAGTGCTCATTAATCAGTATACACATCGCCATCACACAGGAACACAGTGCTGATTAATCAGTATACACCGCCATCACACAGGAACACAGTGCTCATTAATCAGTATACACATCGCCATCACACAGGAACACAGTGCTGATTAATCAGTATTCACCGCCATCACACAGGAACACAGTGCTCATTAATCAGTATACACATCGCCATCACACAGGAACACAGTGCTCAATAATCAGTTTACACATCGCCATCACACAGGAACACAGTACTCATTAATCAATATACACCGCCATCACACAGGAACACAGTGCTCATTAATCAATATACACCGCCATCACACAGGAACACAGTGCTCATTAATCAGTATTCACCGCCATCACACAGGAACACAGTGCTCATTAATCAGTATACACATCGCCATCACACAGGAACACAGTGCTCAATAATCAGTTTACACATCGCCATCACACAGGAACACAGTGCTCATTAATCAGTACACACATCGCCATCACACAGGAACACAGTGCTCATTAATCAGTATACACCACCATCACACAGGAACACAGTGCTCAATAATCAGTTCACACCGCCATCACACAGGAACACAGTGCTCATTAATCAGTATACACCGCCATCACACAGGAACACAGTGCTCATTAATCAGTATACACATCGCCATCACACAGGAACACAGTGCTCATTAATCAGTATGCACCGCCATCACACAGGAACACAGTGCTCATTAATCAATATACACCGCCATCCCACAGGAACACAGTGCTCATTAATCAGTATACACATCGCCATCACACAGGGACACAGTGCTCCTTAATCAATATACACCGCCATCACACAGGAACACAGTGCTCATTAATCAGTATACACCGCCATCACACAGGTACACAGTGCTCATTAATCAGTATACACCGCCATCACACAGGAACACAGTGCTCATTAATCAATATGCACCACCATCACACAGGAACACAGTGCTCATTAATCAGTATACACTGCCATCACACAGGAACACAGTGCTCATTAATCAGTATACACCGCCATCACACAGGAACACAGTGCTCATTAATCAATACACATCGCCATCACACAGGAACACAGGGGTCATTAATCAATATGCACCACCATCACATAGGAACACAGTGCTCATTAATCAGTATACACCGCCATCACACAGGAACATAGTGCTCATTAATCAGTATACACCGCCATCACACAGGAACACAGTGCTCATTAATCAGTATACACACCGCCATCACACAGGAACACAGAGCTCATTAATCAGTATACACAACCATCACACAGGAACATAGTGCTCATTAATCAATATGCACCACCATCACACAGGAACACAGTGCTCATTAATCAGTATACATCGCCATCACACAGGAACACAGTGCTCATTAATCAGTATACACCTCCATCACACAGGAACACAGTGCTCATTAATCAATATACACCGCCATCACACAGGAACACAGTGCTCATTAATCTGTATACACCGCCATCACACAGGAACACAGTGCTCATTAATCAGTATACACCGCCATCACACAGGAACACAGTGCTCATTAATCAGTATATACATCGCCATCACACAGGAACACAGTGTTCATTAATCAGTATACACCGCCGTCACACAGGAACACAGTGCACATTAATCAGTATACACCACCATCACACAGGAACACAGTGCTCTTTAATCAGTATACACCGCCATCACACAGGTACACAGTGCTCATTAATCAGTGAACACCGCTATCACACAGAAACACAGTGCTCATTAATCAGTATACACATCGCCAGCACACAGGAACACAGTGCTCGTTAATCAGTATACACAGCCGTCACACAGGAGCACAGTGCTCATTAATCAGTATACACATCGCCATCACACAAGGAACACAGTGCTCATTAATCAGTATACACCGCCATCACACAGGAACACAGTGCTCATTAATCAATGTACACCGCCATCACACAGGAACACAGGGGTCATAAATCAATATGCACCACCATCACACAGGAACACAGTACTCATTAATCAATATACACCGCCATCACACAGGAACACAGTGCTCATTAATCAGTATTCACCGCCATCACACAGGAACACAGTGCTCATTAATCAGTATACACATCGCCATCACACAGGAACACAGTACTCATTCATCAATATTCACCGCCATCACACAGGAACACAGTGCTCATTAATCAGTATACACCACCATCACACAGGAACACAGTGCTCATTAATCAGTATACACCGCCATCACACAGGAACACAGTACTCATTCATCAATATTCACCGCCATCACACAGGAACACAGTGCTCATTAATCAGTATACACCGCCATCACACAGGAACACAGTGCTCATTAATCAATATACACCACCATCACACAGGTACACAGTGCTCATTAATCAGTATACACATCGCCATCACACAGGAACACAGTACTCATTAATCAATATACACCGCCATCACACAGGAACACAGTGCTCATTAATCAGTATACACACCGCCATCACACAGGAACACAGTGCTCATTAATCAGTATACACATCGCCATCACACAGGAACACAGTACTCATTAATCAATATACACCGCCATCACACAGTAACACAGTGCTCATTAATCAGTATACACCGCCATCACACAGGAACACGGTGCTCATTAATCAGTATACATCGCCATCACACAGGAACACAGTGCTCATTAATCAGTATACACACCGCCATCACACAGGAACACAGTGCTCATTAATCAGTATACACCGCCATCACACAGGAACACAATGCTCATTAATCAATATACACCTCCATCACACAGGAACACAGCGCTCATTAATCCGTATACACCGCCATCACACAGGAACAAAGTGCTCATTAATCAGTATACACCGCCATCACACAGGAGCACAGTGCGCATTAATCAGTATACACCACCATCACACAGGAACACAGTGCTCATTAATCAGTATACACCGCCATCACACAGGAACACAGTGCTCATTAATCAGTATACAGATCGCCATCACACAGGAACACAGTGCTCATTAATCAGTATACACATCGCCCTCACACAGGAACACAGTGCTGATTAATCAGTATACACCGCCATCACAAACTGCTCATTTATCTGTATTGTGCAAGATCCTACCCTGGGGATCGTTATCACACGCCTCACTGAAATCCATCTACACCACATCTACCGCTTTACCATCATCCACCTGTTTGCCAGCCTTCTCAAAGCCCTCAATAAAGTTTGTGTGACATGACCTATCCTTCACAATACTATCCCTAATCAACCTATTTATGTCTAGATGATTTTCAGTTCGAACTCTTCTAAACCTTTCCAAGTTTACCGACCACCGAAGTAAGGTTCACTGGTCTGGAATTACCAGGGTTGTCTCTTTTCCCTTCTTCAACAAGGGAACAACATTTGCTATCCTCCAGTTCTCTGGCACTATTCCCCTCCATGATGACGACATAAAGATCAAAGTCAAAGCGTCTGCAATCTCCACCCTGGCGTCCCAGAGAATCCTCAGATAAATTCTATCCGCCCCGGGGAATTATCTAATTTCACACTTTCCGGAATTGCTAACAGCTCGTCCTTATGAACCTCAATGCCGTCTAGTCTCGTAGCCTGTCTCTGAGTATTCTCCTATACAACATTGTCCTTTTTCAGTGTGAATACTGACGAAAAGTTTTCATTTAGTGCTTCCCCTGTCTCCTTGGCCTCCACACAAAGCTTCCCACTACTGTCCTTGACGAGCTCTAATCTTTTTCTAGTCATTCTTTTATTCCTGATATACCTATAGATAGCCTTAGGGTTTTACCTGATCATATCCACCAGTGACTTCTCATGTCCCCTCCTGGCTCTTCTTAGTTCTCTCTTTAGTCTTTCCTGGCTAACTTGTAACTCTCAAGTGCCCTAACTGAGGCTTCATGTCCCATCCTAATATAATCCTCCTTCTTCCTCTTGACAAGAGATTTAACTTCTTTAGTTGGCTCCATTGCTCGACTACTTCCGTTTGATGTGTTAGCTGGGCCTGCGAAACTGGTTTTGAGATGGTCAGACCCAGATCTGTGCAGGGTTGATGGGAAAAGCAGTAGATTTTTTCATGTAATGAGCTGGTTGGTGTTGCCTTCCCATAATGTTCGGATTATCTGATTGGTGCAGGTTGGCCATTGCCTGGCGCCTGTTGTACCAGCATGCATTGCAGCACCATTTCCATATACGGGAATCCCAACGACAACTGAAAAAAAACAACAGCAGAAAGTGCCTCCAAAGAGAGGACGCCGTCATAACTGCTCTCCTGTCCCAGATTCAGGCAACTTTACAGACTATGGGAGACAGACTGGGACAAAACCGGCAGCTCATGCCTCTTGCAGGTAAGGGTATTAAATAGATACCATTGCCAAAACAACGCAGCTGTGCAGAAGACTTTTTACTCTGCTGTATCTGCCCTGAGTGTATTTATTGGGTCATTGTCGAGAGAGCTGTATTTTCAGCTTAACAGGGCAGTGGAAACTTTTTTCTGCATTTAATCCTGTGCTATGTCTGTCCTGGGAGTGTTGGATGGGGGCAGTGCTGAGGAAACTTCAGGTTAAAGGAGTGGAGGATGCTTTACTTCCTGTTCATCGGGCGGCACAGTGGCTCAGTGGTTAGCACTGCTGCCTCACAACACCAGGGACCTGGGTTCGATTCCAGCCTCAGGTGTCTGTGTGGAGTTTGCACATTCTCCCCGTGTTTGCGTGGGTTTTCTCTGGTGCTCTGATTTCCACCCACAGTCCAAAGATGTCCAGATTAGGTGGATTGGCAATGCAAAGTTGCCCATAGTGTTGAGGAATGTATAGTTTAGGTGTATTAGTCAGGAGAAATGTAGAGTAACAGGGTGGGGAAGTGGGTCTGGGTGTGATACTCTTTGGAGAGTTGGTGTGGACCTGTTGGGTCAGATGGCATGTATCCACACTGTAGAGATTCTACTCTATGATCTGTGAAAAGTAGAGGGAGCTTCATTCTTCTAACCCTGTGCTGTCCCCATTCTGGAGTGTTAGATGGGGTGCGTGTAAAGGAAGCTTTCGTTTGTATCTAACCCTGTGTAGATTAAAAGTGTAGAGCTAGTGTTACTCTGGATCTAGCCCTGTTGCTATATATGTCCTGCAAGTGGAAGGTGGGTGTAGTGACTGTAACAAGACCAGCCATCTGGATCTCTTATAATATGAGTTCCTTGATTGGGAACTCAAAGACTGTTCATGTTTAAATAAGAGTGATTTGATGATGAGATACCGGCCTAAATCGAATTATTTCAAAGGGGACAGTGCAGAGGCAGCTTTACTTTGTGTTGATCCCAGTGCTGTGCCTGTCCTGGGAGTCAGCATGTGGTGGTTCTGGTGTTTGTCCTGGAAGTGTTAGATGGGGACAGTGTCAAGGAAGCTTTACTTTCCATTTACTAGTTTCAAAGAGTTGAATGAGCTTTACTCTGTACATTACCATATGCTGAACCTCCCTTGGAAGTGTTAGATGGAGGCGGTGCCAAGAGATTTTCCATTCAGTTTAAAAGAATCGATAAAGCTTTGTTTTTCCTTTAAAAGAGCGGGGGGAACATTACTGGCTATCTCATACCATGCTGGGATTGTTTAATGGAACACAGAAGGTACACAGCACAAGAGTCCTGTGTTTGCTGGCTCGGAAAAAGCAAATTACCTTATCTCAGTCACCTGCTCCTGCGTTTCCCCTGTGGGACTTCAGCTTTTCTCTTTTTCAGGTATTTTATAATTTTCCTTTGGAAGCATTAGTGAACCTGCCTCCCCCCACACTCTCAGACAGTACATCCCAGACCCTAACCCCTCGGGTGAACCTCCCCCTCCCCCCCACACTCTCAGATAGTACATCCCAGACCCTAACCCCTCGGGTGAACCTGCCTCCCCCAACACTCTCAGACAGTACATCCCAGACCCTAACCCCTCGAGTGAACCTGCCTCCCCCCACACTCTCAGACAGTACATCCCAGACCCTAACCCCTCGGGTGAACCTGCCTCCCCCACACTCTCAGACAGTACATCCCAGACTCTAACCCCTCGGGTGAACCTCCCCCTCCCCCACACTCTCAGACAGTACATCCCAGACCCTAACCCCTCGAGTGAACCTCCCCCTCCCCCACACTCTCAGACAGTACATCCCAGACCCTAACCCCTCGAGTGAACCTCCCCCTCCCCCCACACTCTCAGACAGTACACCCCAGACCCTAACCCCTCGAGTGAACCTGCCTCCCCCCACACTCTCAGACAGTACATTCCAGACCCTAACCCCTCGAGTGAACCTGCCTCCCCCCACACTCTCAGACAGTACATCCCAGACCCTAACCCCTCGGGTGAACCTGCCTCCCCCCACACTCTCAGACAGTACATCCCAGACCCTAACCCCTCGAGTGAACCTGCCTCCCCTCACACTCTCAGACAGTACATCCCAGACCCTAACCCCTCGAGTGAACCTGCCTCCCCCACACTCTCAGACAGTACACCCCAGACCCTAACCCCTCGAGTGAACCTGCCTCCCCCCCACACTCTCAGACAGTACATCCCAGACCCTAACCCCTCGAGTGAACCTGCCTCCCCCCCACACTCTCAGATAGTACATTCCAGACCCTAACCCCTCGAGTGAACCTCTCTCTCCCCTCACCCTCTCAGACAGTACATTCCAGTCCCTCACCCCTCAAGTGGACCTGCCTCCCCTCACCTTTTGAGGTAAATGCCATCATTGCATTTGCCTTCCCTATTATGTAGTGAACCTGTAAGGTTTGCATGTGGTCTCTAAATCACTCTGCTACAGCTCTCTGCGGTCTTTCTAGTTTTCTTGCCAAAGTGCATGACTTCACACTTTCCCACATTATATTCCATCTGCCAAGATTTCGCTCACTCACTTTCCCTGTTTATATCCCTCTGAAGATCTGGCATCTTCACCAGTACCTTTCCAATTATTTTGCGTCATCCACAAACCTGACTATTATACATTCAGTTTCTTCATCCAAGTCAGTAATGTGTATTGTAAATAATTATGGCCCTTGTACTAATCTGTGTGCCATTCCACTAGTTACAGGTTGTTATTTTGAAAATGTCCCCTGCTTCTCCCAACACCTTGTTTCTCTGTTAGTCAATTCTTTGTTCATGCTAATAGACCACCTTCGGTGCCAGCAGTGTTATTAAGTAATTTAACATTGGCACTTTAAAATGCTTTCTGAAAATGCAACTATATTACACCCACTGATTCCCTTCTATCTATCCTGCTTGTTACAACTTCAAAGAATTCTACTACATTGTTTGGGCATGATCTGGGGCTTAATTTGTGACCTGCAAAGGAGGAGAATGCAGGGCTACAGGGAGAAGGTGGGCGAATGTTGGGAAAAATGTAACTCTAGTCGTACACCTTAACCACCCTTTGAAACTGCACCACATGCACGTGGGGTGGCACGGTGGCTCAATGGTTAGCACTGCTGCCTCACAGTGCTCGGGACCCAGGTTCGATTCCCGCCTCAGGCGACTGTCTGCGTGGAGTTTGCACATTGTCCCTGTGTCGGTGTGGGGTTCCTCCGGGCACTCCAGTTTCCTCCCACATTCCAAAAGATGTGCCAGTTAGGTGAATTGGCCAGAGCGTTAGGTGCATTAGCTGGGGTAAATGTAAGGAAAATGAATCTTGGTGGGTTACTCTTTGGAGGGTCGGTGTGGATTTGTGGGCCTGCTTCCACACTGTAGGGAATCTAATCTCTACCATTCAGCTAAAGCTGATCACTGGGGATAAAAGCTGTTATTTCACTGCTCTGTTGTGTCTTGTTTGGAGGTGAGGAGAACTTCCTTCTGGGCTCGTACCTGGAGGCTGTGCACGTCTGGAGAGCTGCGCTTCAAGAGGAGATGGGCAGAGGTAGGTGGACCCAGCTAAAACTGCAGTTGTAGCGACAGCTCTCCTGTTCTGGGGTTGCAGACATTTCATTCATTCTTTCTCTGGATGAAACTCACTTTCCCCTTGAGCGCCCAGAACCCTAGCCTACTGTATCCTTCTCTGTGTTGCTGCGCCATGTTCAGCTTCAGCCTGGCTTGCTGTTATATCTCTTGTGCTATGTGTGTTGTGTTGCTGCACAGTGCCTCTGGCCTAACACGGGGTACTCCTCCTGTTTCATTGAATACAGATGGGAGGAGAGTGAGTTACTTGCAGACTCGATACAGCCTGGCCATTCTTTACACCCACCTCTACCTCTACAATCTCAGAGCTGCTCAAGACTTTTGCGAACACCTTGTAAGACAGATATTAAACCAAGGTGAGTCCGGGATGTCACAAGGTAAGATATATGTCATAGTGTTACAATGTAGTATATGGCCCTGTCTGTGATATCAGTGTATGGCAGTGTGGGTCTGTGTCTGCAATATTAGTGTGTTACAGCATGGGTCTGTGTGTGCGATATCAGTGTGTTACATTGTGGGTCTGTGTGTGCGATACGCATGTGTTACAGTGGGGGTCGGTATGTGCACTACCAGTGATACAATGTGAGTCTGTGTGTGCGCTCATAGTGTGCTACAGTTCAGTTGGTGTGTGTGATGTCAGTGTGTTACAGTACGGTTCTATGAGTGCGATATCAGTGTGTTATAGTGCGGGTCTGTGTGTATGTGATGTCAGTGTGTTACAGTATGGGTCCGTGTGGACAATATCAGTGTGTTACATGGTGGGTCCATGTGTGTGCGATGTGTGTTGCACTGCGTGTCTATGTGTGTGATATCAGTGTGCTACACTGTGGGTCAGAGTGCGTGGTATGTGTTACAGTGCAGGTCTGTGTGTGTGTGATGTCAGTGTGTTTCTGTGTGGGTCTATGTGTGGGATGTTCGTGTGTTTCAGTGTGGGTCTGTGTGTGTGATGTCAGCGTGTTTCAGTGCGGGTCAGTGTGTGCGATATCAGTGTGTTACAGTGCGGGTCAGTGTGTGCGATATCAGTGTGTTACAGTGCGGGTCTATGTATGTGATATCCGTGTGTTGCAGTGTGGGTGTGTGTGTGATGTCAGTGTGTAACAATTTGGGTCTGTGTGTGTGATGTCAGTGTACTTCAGTGTGGGTCATGTGCGTAATGTCTGTGTTTCTGTGTGGGGGTGTGTGTATGATGTCTGTGTGTTTCAGTGTGGGTCTGTGTGTGTGATGTCTGTGTGTTTCAGTGTGGATGTGTGTGTGTGATGTCAGTTTGTTTCAGTGTGGGTCTGTGTGTGTGATGTCAGTGTGTTTCAGTGTGGATGTGTGTGTGTGATGTCAGTGTATTTCAGTGTGGATCTGTGTGTGATGTCAGTGTATTTCAGTGTGGATGTGTGTGTGTGATGTCAGTGTGTTTCAGTGTGGATGTGTGTGTGTGATGTCAGTGTGTTTGATTGTGGATGTGTGTGTGATGTCTGTGTGTTTCAGTGTGGGTCCGTGTGTGTGATGTCAGTGCGTTACAGTGTGAGTACGCGTGTGTGATGTCAGTGTGTTACAGTGTGTGTGATGTCAGTATGTGGCAGTGTGGATGAGTGTGTAATGTCTGTATTTCAGTGTGGGTCTGTGTGTGTGATGTCTGTGTGTTTCAGTGTATGTCTGTGTGTGTGATGTCAGTGTGTTGCAGTGTGGATGTGTGTGTGTGATGTCTGTATTTCAGTGTGGGTCTGCGTGTTTCAGTGTGGGTCTGTGTGTGCGATGTCTGTGTGTTTCAGTGTGGGTCTGTGTGTGTGACGTCACTGTGTTTCAGTGTGGGTCTGTGTGTGTAATGTCAGTGTATTTCAGTGTGGATGTGTGTGTGATGTCACTGTGTTGCAGTGTGGGTCTGTGTGTGTAATGTCTGTGTGTTTCAGTGTGGGTCTGTGTGTGTGATATCAGTGTGTTTCAGTGTGGGTCTGTGTGTGTGATGTCTGTGTGTTTGACGTCAGTGTGGATGTGTGTGTGTGGTGTCAGCTTGTTACAGTGTGGGTATATGTGTGTGATGTCAGTGTGTTACAGTGTGGGTCTGTGTGTGTGATGTCTGTGTGTTTCAGTGTGGGTGTGTGTGTGTGATGTAAGTGCGTTACAGTGTGAGTACACGTGTGTGATGTCAGTGTGTTACAGTGTGTGTGATGTCAGTGTGTTGCAGTGTGGATGTGTGTGTGTGATGTCTGTATTTCAGTATGGGTCTGTGTGTTTCAGTGTGTGTCTGTGTGTGTGATGTCTGTGTGTTACAGTGTGGGTGATGTCAGTGCGTTACAGTGTGAGCACGCGTATGTGATGTCACTGTGTTACAGTGTGTGTCTGCTGTCTGTGTTGCAGTGTGGATGTGTGTGTGTGATGTCTGTATTTCAGTGTGTGTCTGCGTGTGTGATGTCTGCGTGTTTCAGTGTGGGTCTGTGTGTGTGATGTCTGTGTGTTACAGTGTGGGTCTGTGTGTGTGATGTCACTGTGTTTCAGTGTGTGTCTGTGTGTGTGATGTCAGTGTGTTGCAGTGTTTGACGTCAGTGTGGATGTGTGTGTGTGGTGTCAGCGTGTTACAGTGTGGGTCTGTGTGTGTGATGTCTGTGTGTTTCAGTGTGGGTGTGTTTGTGTGATGTCAGTGTATTTCAGTGTGGATCTGTGTGTGTGATGTCAGTGTATTTCAGTGTGGATGTGTGTGTGTGATGTCAGTGTATTTCAGTGTGGGTCTGTGTGTGTGTGATGTCAGTGTATTTCAGTGTGGATGTGTGTGTGTGATGTCAGTGTATTTCAGTGTGGATGTGTGTGTGTGATGTCAGTGTGTTTCAGTATGGGTCTGTGTGTGTGATTTCTGGTGTGTTTCAGTGTGAGTCTGTGTGTGTGATGTCTGTGTGTTACAGTGTGGGTCTATGTGTGTGTGATGTCAGTGTGTTTCACTGTGGGTCTGTGTGTGTAATGTCTGTGTGTTTCAGTATGGGTCTATGTGTGTGATGTCTGTGTGTTACAGTGTGGGTCTGTGTGTGTGATGTCAGTGTGTTTCAGTATGGGTCTGTGTGTGTGATTTCTGGTGTGTTTCAGTGTGAGTCTGTGTGTGTGATGTCGGTGTGTTACAGTGTGGGTCTATGTGTGTGTGATGTCAGTGTGTTTCACTGTGGGTCTGCGTGTGTAATGTCTGTGTGTTTCAGTATGGGTCTGTGTGTGTGATGTCTGTGTGTTACGGTGTGGGTCTGTGTGTGTGATGTCTGGTGTGTTTCAGTGTGGGTCTGTGTGTGTGATGTCAGTGTGTTTCAGTATGGGTCTGTGTGTGTGATTTCTGGTGTGTTTCAGTGTGAGTCTGTGTGTGTGATGTCTGTGTGTTACAGTGTGGGTCGATGTGTGTGTGATGTCAGTGTGTTTCACTGTGGGTCTGTGTGTGTAATATCTGTGTGTTTCAGTGTGGGTCTGTGTGTGTGATGTCTGTGTGTTACAGTGTAGGTCTGTGTGTGTGATGTCTGGTGTGTTTCAGTGTGGGTCTGTGTGTGTGATGTCAGTGTATTTCAGTGTGGATGTGTGTGTGTGATGTCAGTGTGTTTCAGTGTGGGTCTGTGTGTGTGATGTCAGTGTGGATGTGTGTGTGATGTCAGTGTGTTTCAGTGTGGGTCTGTGTGTGTGATATCTGTGTGTTTCAGTGTGCGTCTGTGTGTGATGTCAGTGTGTTTCAGTGTGGGTCTGTGTGTGTGATGTCTGTGTGTTTGACGTCAGTGTGGATGTGTGTGTGTGATGTCTGTATTTCAGTGTGGGTCTGTGTGTGTGACGTCTGTGTGTTTCAGTGTGGGTCTGTGTGTGTGATGTCAGTGTGTTACCGTGTGGGTCTGTGTGTGTGATATCAGTGTGTTTCAGTGTGGGTCTGTGTGTGTGATGTCTGTGTGTTACAGTGTGGGTCTGTGTGTGTGATGTCAGTGTGGGTCTGTGTGTATGATGTCTGGTGTGTTTCAGTGTGGGTCTGTGTGTGTGATATCTGTGTGTTTCAGTGTGGGTCTGTGTGTGTGATGTCAGTGTGTTACAGTGTGGGTCTGTGTATGTGATGTCAGTGTGGGTCTGTGTGTGTGATATCTGTGTGTTTCAGTGTGCGTCTGTGTGTGTGATGTCAGTGTGTTTCAGTGTGGGTCTGTGTGTGTGATGTCTGTGTGTTTGACGTCAGTGTGGATGTGAGTGTGTGATGTCTGTATTTCAGTGTGGGTCTGTGTGTGTAATGTCTGTGTGTTTCAGTGTGGGTCTGTGTGTGTGATGTCTGTGTGTTACAGTGTGGGTCTGTGTGTGTGATATCAGTGTGTTTCAGTGTGGGTCTGTGTGTGTGATGTCTGTGTGTTTGACGTCAGTGTGGATGTGTGTGTGTGGTGTCAGCGTGTTACAGTGTGGGACTGTGTGTGTGATATCTGTGTGTTTCAGTGTGGGTCTGAGTGTGATGTCTGTGTGTTTCAGTGTGGGTGTATGTGTGTGATGTCAGTGTGTTTCAGTGTGGGTCTGTGTGTGTGATGTCTGTGTTTCAGTGTGGGTCTGTGTGTGTGATGTCAGTGTGTTACAGTGTGTGTGATGTCAGTGTGTTGCAGTGTGGATGTGTGTGTGTGATGTCTGTATTTCAGTGTGGGTCTGTGTGTTTCAGTGTGGGTCTGTATGTGTGATGTCTGGTGTGTTTCAGTGTGGATGTGTGTGTGATGTCAGTGTGTTTCAGTATGGGGTCCCTGTGTGAGATGTCTGTTTCAGTGTGGGTCTGTGTGTGTGATGTCTGTGTGTTTCAGTGTGGGTCTGTGTGTTACAGTGTGGGTCTGTGTGTGTGATTTCTGGTGTGTTTCAGTGTGAGTCTGTGTGTGTGATGTCGGTGTGTTACAGTGTGGGTCTATGTGTGTGTGATGTCAGTGTGTTTCACTGTGGGTCTGCGTGTGTAATGTCTGTGTGTTTCAGTATGGGTCTGTGTGTGTGATGTCTGTGTGTTACGGTGTGGGTCTGTGTGTGTGATGTCTGGTGTGTTTCAGTGTGGGTCTGTGTGTGTGATGTCAGTGTGTTTCAGTATGGGTCTGTGTGTGTGATTTCTGGTGTGTTTCAGTGTGAGTCTGTGTGTGTGATGTCTGTGTGTTACAGTGTGGGTCGATGTGTGTGTGATGTCAGTGTGTTTCACTGTGGGTCTGTGTGTGTAATATCTGTGTGTTTCAGTGTGGGTCTGTGTGTGTGATGTCTGTGTGTTACAGTGTAGGTCTGTGTGTGTGATGTCTGGTGTGTTTCAGTGTGGGTCTGTGTGTGTGATGTCAGTGTATTTCAGTGTGGATGTGTGTGTGTGATGTCAGTGTGTTTCAGTGTGGGTCTGTGTGTGTGATGTCAGTGTGGATGTGTGTGTGATGTCAGTGTGTTTCAGTGTGGGTCTGTGTGTGTGATATCTGTGTGTTTCAGTGTGCGTCTGTGTGTGATGTCAGTGTGTTTCAGTGTGGGTCTGTGTGTGTGATGTCTGTGTGTTTGACGTCAGTGTGGATGTGTGTGTGTGATGTCTGTATTTCAGTGTGGGTCTGTGTGTGTGACGTCTGTGTGTTTCAGTGTGGGTCTGTGTGTGTGATGTCAGTGTGTTACCGTGTGGGTCTGTGTGTGTGATATCAGTGTGTTTCAGTGTGGGTCTGTGTGTGTGATGTCTGTGTGTTACAGTGTGGGTCTGTGTGTGTGATGTCAGTGTGGGTCTGTGTGTATGATGTCTGGTGTGTTTCAGTGTGGGTCTGTGTGTGTGATATCTGTGTGTTTCAGTGTGGGTCTGTGTGTGTGATGTCAGTGTGTTACAGTGTGGGTCTGTGTATGTGATGTCAGTGTGGGTCTGTGTGTGTGATATCTGTGTGTTTCAGTGTGCGTCTGTGTGTGTGATGTCAGTGTGTTTCAGTGTGGGTCTGTGTGTGTGATGTCTGTGTGTTTGACGTCAGTGTGGATGTGAGTGTGTGATGTCTGTATTTCAGTGTGGGTCTGTGTGTGTAATGTCTGTGTGTTTCAGTGTGGGTCTGTGTGTGTGATGTCTGTGTGTTACAGTGTGGGTCTGTGTGTGTGATATCAGTGTGTTTCAGTGTGGGTCTGTGTGTGTGATGTCTGTGTGTTTGACGTCAGTGTGGATGTGTGTGTGTGGTGTCAGCGTGTTACAGTGTGGGACTGTGTGTGTGATATCTGTGTGTTTCAGTGTGGGTCTGAGTGTGATGTCTGTGTGTTTCAGTGTGGGTGTATGTGTGTGATGTCAGTGTGTTTCAGTGTGGGTCTGTGTGTGTGATGTCTGTGTTTCAGTGTGGGTCTGTGTGTGTGATGTCAGTGTGTTACAGTGT
Source organism: Chiloscyllium plagiosum (assembly GCF_037043375.1). Lineage (NCBI taxonomy): Eukaryota > Metazoa > Chordata > Chondrichthyes > Orectolobiformes > Hemiscylliidae > Chiloscyllium > Chiloscyllium plagiosum. Next base: position 160,674,905 of record NW_028270140.1, on the reverse strand, counting down.
GTGTGATGTCAGTGTGTTGCAGTGTGGATGTGTGTGTGTGATGTCTGTATTTCAGTGTGGGTCTGTGTGTTTCAGTGTGTGTCTGTGTGTGTGATGTCTGTGTGTTACAGTGTGGGTGATGTCAGTGCGTTACAGTGTGAGCACGCGTATGTGATGTCACTGTGTTACAGTGTGTGTCTGATGTCAGTGTGTTGCAGTGTGGATGTGTGTGTGTGATGTCTGTATTTCAGTGTGGGTCTGTGTGTGTGATGATAGTGTGTTCAGTGTGGGTCTGTGTGTGTGATGTCTGTGTGTTTCAGTGTGGATGTGTGTGTGTGATGTCTGTTTTACAGTGTGGGTCTGTGTGTGTGATGTCAGTGTATTTCAGTGTGGATGTGTGTGTGTGATGTCAGTGAGTTTCAGTGTGGATCTGTGTGTGTGACATCTGTGTGTTTCAGTGTGGGTCTGTATGTGTGATGTCTGGTGTGTTTCAGTGTGGATGTGTGTGTGATGTCAGTGTGTTTCAGTATGGGGTCCCTGTGTGAGATGTCTGTTTCAGTGTGGGTCTGTGTGTGTGATGTCTGTGTGTTTCAGTGTGGGTCTGTGTGTTACAGTGTGGGTCTGTGTGTGTGATGTCTGCTGTGTTTCAGTGTGGGTCTGTGTGTGTAATGTCAGTGTATTTCAGTGTGGATGTGTGTGTGTCATGCCTGTGTGTTTCAGTGTGGGTCTGTGTGTGGGATGTCTGTGTGTTACAGTGTGGGTCTGTGTGTGTGATGTCAGTGTGGGTCTGTGTGTGTGATGTCTGGTGTGTTTCATTGTGGGTCTGTGTGTGTGATATCTGTGTGTTTCAGTGTGCGTCTGTGTGTCTGATGTCAGTGTGTTTCAGTGTGGGTCTGTGTGTTTGACGTCAGTGTGGATGTGTGTGTGTGATGTCTGTATTTCAGTGTGGGTCTGTGTGTGTAATGTCTGTGTGTTTCAGTGTGGGTCTGTGTGTGTGATGTCTGTGTGTTACAGTGTGGGTCTGTGTGTGTGATATCAGTGTGTTTCAGTGTGGGTCTGTGTGTGTGATGTCTGTGTGTTACAGTGTGGGTCTGTGTGTGTGATGTCAGTGTGGGTCTGTGTGTGTGATGTCTGGTGTGTTTCAGTGTGGGTCTGTGTGTGTGATATCTGTGTGTTTCAGTGTGGGTCTGTGTGTGTGATGTCTGTGTGTTACAGTGTGGGTCTGTGTGTGTGATGTCAATGTGGGTCTGTGTGTGTGATGTCTGGTGTGTTTCAGTGTGGGTCTGTGTGTGTGATATCTGTGTGTTTCAGTGTGCGTCTGTGTGTGTGATGTCAGTGTGTTTCAGTGTGGGTCTGTGTGTGTGATGTCTGTGTGTTTGACGTCAGTGTGGATGTGTGTGTGTGATGTCTGTATTTCAGTGTGGGTCTGTGTGTGTAATGTCTGTGTGTTTCAGTGTGGGTCTGTGTGTGTGATGTCTGTGTGTTTCAGTGTGGGTCTGTGTGTGTGATGTCTGTGTGTTTGACGTCAGTGTGGATGTGTGTGTGTGGTGTCAGCGTGTTACAGTGTGGGTCTGTGTGTGTGATGTCTGTGTGTTTCAGTGTGGGTCTGCGTGTGATGTCTGTGTGTTTCAGTGTGGGTGTACGTGTGTGATGTCAGTGTGTTGCAGTGTGGGTCTGTGTGTGTGATGTCTGTGTGTTTCAGTGTGGGTCTGTGTGTGTGATGTCAGTGCGTACGCGTGTGTGATGTCAGTGTGTTACAGTGTGTGTGATGTCAGTGTGTTGCAGTGTGGATGTGAGTGTGTGATGTCTGTATTTCAGTGTGGGTCTGTGTGTTTCAGTATGTGTCTGTGTGTGTGATGTCTGTGTGTTACAGTGTGGGTGATGTCAGTGCGTTACAGTGTGAGCACGCGTATGTGATGTCACTGTGTTACAGTGTGTGTCTGATGTCAGTGTGTTGCAGTGTGGATGTGTGTGTGTGATGTCTGTATTTCAGTGTGGGTCTGCGTGTGTGATGTCTGTGTGTTTCAGTGTGGGTCTGTGTGTGTGATGTCTGTGTGTTACAGTGTGGGTCTGTGTGTGAGATGTCACTGTGTTTCAGTGTGCGTCTGTGTGTGTGATGTCAGTGTGTTTCAGTGTTTGACGTCAGTGTGGATGTGTGTGTGTGGTGTCAGCGTGTTACAGTGTGGGTCTGTGTGTGTGATGTCTGTGTGTTTCAGTGTGGGTGTGTGTGTGTGATGTCAGTGTATTTCAGTGTGGATCTGTGTGTGTGATGTCAGTGTGTTTCAGTGTGGGTCTGTGTGTGTGATGTCAGTGTATTTCAGTGTGGATTTGTGTGTGTGATGTCAGTGTGTTTCAGTGTGGGTCTGTGTGTGTGATGTCAGTGAGTTTCAGTGTGGGTCCGTGTGTGTGATGATAGTGTGTTTCAGTGTGGGTCTGTGTGTGTGATGTCTGTGTGTTTCAGTGTGGATGTGTGTGTGTGATGTCTGTTTTACAGTGTGGGTCTGTGTGTGTGATGTCAGTGTATTTCAGTGTGGATGTGTGTGTGTGATGTCAGTGAGTTTCAGTGTGGATCTGTGTGTGTGACATCTGTGTGTTTCAGTGTGGGTCTGTATGTGTGATGTCTGGTGTGTTTCAGTGTGGATGTGTGTGTGATGTCAGTGTGTTTCAGTATGGGGTCCCTGTGTGAGATGTCTGTTTCAGTGTGGGTCTGTGTGTGTGATGTCTGTGTGTTTCAGTGTGGGTCTGTGTGTTACAGTGTGGGTCTGTGTGTGTGATGTCTGCTGTGTTTCAGTGTGGGTCTGTGTGTGTAATGTCAGTGTATTTCAGTGTGGATGTGTGTGTGTTATGTCTGTGTGTTTCAGTGTGGGTCTGTGTGTGTGATGTCTGTGTGTTACAGTGTGGGTCTGTGTGTGTGATGTCAGTGTGGGTCTGTGTGTGTGATGTCTGGTGTGTTTCATTGTGGGTCTGTGTGTGTGATATCTGTGTGTTTCAGTGTGCGTCTGTGTGTCTGATGTCAGTGTGTTTCAGTGTGGGTCTGCGTGTGTGATGTCTGTGTGTTTGACGTCAGTGTGGATGTGTGTGTGTGATGTCTGTATTTCAGTGTGGGTCTGTGTGTGTAATGTCTGTGTGTTTCAGTGTGGGTCTGTGTGTGTGATGTCTGTGTGTTACAGTGTGGGTCTGTGTGTGTGATATCAGTGTGTTTCAGTGTGGGTCTGTGTGTGTGATGTCTGTGTGTTACAGTGTGGGTCTGTGTGTGTGATGTCAGTGTGGGTCTGTGTGTGTGATGTCTGGTGTGTTTCAGTGTGGGTCTGTGTGTGTGATATCTGTGTGTTTCAGTGTGGGTCTGTGTGTGTGATGTCTGTGTGTTACAGTGTGGGTCTGTGTGTGTGATGTCAATGTGGGTCTGTGTGTGTGATGTCTGGTGTGTTTCAGTGTGGGTCTGTGTGTGTGATATCTGTGTGTTTCAGTGTGCGTCTGTGTGTGTGATGTCAGTGTGTTTCAGTGTGGGTCTGTGTGTGTGATGTCTGTGTGTTTGACGTCAGTGTGGATGTGTGTGTGTGATGTCTGTATTTCAGTGTGGGTCTGTGTGTGTAATGTCTGTGTGTTTCATTGTGGGTCTGTGTGTGTGATGTCTGTGTGTTTCAGTGTGGGTCTGTGTGTGTGATGTCTGTGTGTTTGACGTCAGTGTGGATGTGTGTGTGTGGTGTCAGCGTGTTACAGTGTGGGTCTGTGTGTGTGATGTCTGTGTGTTTCATTGTGGGTCTGCGTGTGATGTCTGTGTGTTTCAGTGTGGGTGTATGTGTGTGATGTCAGTGTGTTGCAGTGTGGGTCTGTGTGTGTGATGTCTGTGTGTTTCAGTGTGGGTCTGTGTGTGTGATGTCAGTGTGGGTCTGTGTGTGTGATGTCTGGTGTGTTTCAGTGTGGGTCTGTGTGTGTGATATCTGTGTGTTTCAGTGTGCGTCTGTGTGTGTGATGTCAGTGTGTTACAGTGTGTGTGATGTCAGTGTGTTGCAGTGTGGATGTGAGTGTGTGATGTCTGTATTTCAGTGTGGGTCTGTGTGTTTCAGTGTGTGTCTGTGTGTGTGATGTCTGTGTGTTACAGTGTGGGTGATGTCAGTGCGTTACAGTGTGAGCACGCGTATGTGATGTCACTGTGTTACAGTGTGTGTCTGATGTCAGTGTGTTGCAGTGTGGATGTGTGTGTGTGATGTCTGTATTTCAGTGTGGGTCTGCGTTTGTGATGCCTGTGTGTTTCAGTATGGGTCTGTGTGTGTGATGTCTGTGTGTTACAGTGTGGGTCTGTGTGTGTGACGTCACTGTGTTTCAGTGTGTGTCTGTGTGTGTGATGTCAGTGTGTTGCAGTGTTTGACGTCAGTGTGGATGTGTGTGTGTGGTGTCAGCATGTTACAGTGTGGGTCTGTGTGTGTGATGTCTGTGTGTTTCAGTGTGGGTCTGTGCGTGTGATGTCTGTGTGTTTCAGTGTGGGTGTGTGTGTGTGATGTCAGTGTATTTCAGTGTGGGTCTGTGTGTGTGATGTCAGTGTATTTCAGTGTGGATGTGTGTGTGTGATGTTAGTGAGTTTCAGTGTGGGTCTGTGTGTGTGACGTCTGTGTGTTTCAGTGTGGGTCTGTATGTGTGATGTCTGGTGTGTTTCAGTGTGGATGTGTGTGATGTCAGTGTGTTTCAGTATGGGGTCCCTGTGTGAGATGTCGGTTTCAGTGTGGGTCTGTGTGTGTGATGTCAGTGTGTATCTATGTGTGTGATGTCTGTGTGTTTCAGTGTTGGTCTGTGTGTGTGATGTATGTGTGTTTCAGTGTGAGTCTGTGTGTTTCAGTGTGCGTCTGTGTGTCTGATGTCAGTGTGTTTCAGTGTGGGTCTGCGTGTGTGATGTCTGTGTGTTTGACGTCAGTGTGGATGTGTGTGTGTGATGTCTGTATTTCAGTGTGGGTCTGTGTGTGTAATGTCTGTGTGTTTCAGTGTGGGTCTGTGTGTGTGATGTCTGTGTGTTACAGTGTGGGTCTGTGTGTGTGATATCAGTGTGTTTCAGTGTGGGTCTGTGTGTGTGATGTCTGTGTGTTACAGTGTGGGTCTGTGTGTGTGATGTCAGTGTGGGTCTGTGTGTGTGATGTCTGGTGTGTTTCAGTGTGGGTCTGTGTGTGTGATATCTGTGTGTTTCAGTGTGGGTCTGTGTGTGTGATGTCTGTGTGTTACAGTGTGGGTCTGTGTGTGTGATGTCAATGTGGGTCTGTGTGTGTGATGTCTGGTGTGTTTCAGTGTGGGTCTGTGTGTGTGTGTCATGTCTGTATGTTTCAGTGTGGGTCTGTGTGTGTGATGTCTGTGTGTTACAGTGTGGGTCTGTGTGTGTGATGTCAGTGTGGGTCTGTGTGTGTGATGTCTGGTGTGTTTCATTGTGGGTCTGTGTGTGTGATATCTGTGTGTTTCAGTGTGGGTCTGTGTGTCTGATGTCAGTGTGTTTCAGTGTGGGTCTGTGTGTGTGATGTCTGTGTGTTTGACGTCAGTGTGGATGTGTGTGTGTGATGTCTGTATTTCAGTGTGGGTCTGTGTGTGTAATGTCTGTGTGTTTCAGTGTGGGTCTGTGTGTGTGATGTCTGTGTGTTACAGTGTGGGTCTGTGTGTGTGATATCAGTGTGTTTCAGTGTGGGTCTGTGTGTGTGATGTCTGTGTGTTACAGTGTGGGTCTGTGTGTGTGATGTCAGTGTGGGTCTGTGTGTGTGATGTCTGGTGTGTTTCAGTGTGGGTCTGTGTGTGTGATATCTGTGTGTTTCAGTGTGGGTCTGTCTGAGTGATGTCTGTGTGTTACAGTGTGGGTCTGTGTGTGTGATGTCAATGTGGGTCTGTGTGTGTGATGTCTGGTGTGTTTCAGTGTGGGTCTGTGTGTGTGATATCTGTGTGTTTCAGTGTGCGTCTGTGTGTGTGATGTCAGTGTGTTTCAGTGTGGGTCTGTGTGTGTGATGTCTGTGTGTTTGACGTCAGTGTGGATGTGTGTGTGATGTCTGTATTTCAGTGTGGGTCTGTGTGTGTAATGTCTGTGTGTTTCAGTGTGGGTCTGTGTGTGTGATGTCTGTGTGTTTCAGTGTGGGTCTGTGTGTGTGATGTCTGTGTGTTTGACGTCAGTGTGGATGTGTGTGTGTGGTGTCAGCGTGTTACAGTGTGGGTCTGTGTGTGTGATGTCTGTGTGTTTCAGTGTGGGTCTGCGCGTGATGTCTGTGTGTTTCAGTGTGGGTGTATGTGTGTGATGTCAGTGTGTTGCAGTGTGGGTCTGTGTGTGTGATGTCTGTGTGTTTCAGTGTGGGTCTGTGTGTGTGATGTCAGTGCGTACGCGTGTGTGATGTCAGTGTGTTACAGTGTGTGTGATGTCAGTGTGTTGCAGTGTGGATGTGAGTGTGTGATGTCTGTATTTCAGTGTGGGTCTGTGTGTTTCAGTGTGTGTCTGTGTGTGTGATGTCTGTGTGTTACAGTGTGGGTGATGTCAGTGCGTTACAGTGTGAGCACGCGTATGTGATGTCACTGTGTTACAGTGTGTGTCTGATGTCAGTGTGTTGCAGTGTGGATGTGTGTGTGTGATGTCTGTATTTCAGTGTGGGTCTGCGTGTGTGATGCCTGTGTGTTTCAGTATGGGTCTGTGTGTGTGATATCTGTGTGTTACAGTGTGGGTCTGTGTGTGTGACGTCACTGTGTTTCAGTGTGCGTCTGTGTGTGTGATGTCAGTGTGTTGCAGTGTTTGACGTCAGTGTGGATGTGTGTGTGTGGTGTCAGCATGTTACAGTGTGGGTCTGTGTGTGTGATGTCTGTGTGTTTCAGTGTGGGTCTGTGTGTGTGATGTCTGTGTGTTTCAGTGTGGGTGTGTGTGTGTGATGTCAGTGTATTTCAGTGTGGGTCTGTGTGTGTGATGTCAGTGTATTTCAGTGTGGATGTGTGTGTGTGATGTTAGTGAGTTTCAGTGTGGGTCTGTGTGTGTGACGTCTGTGTGTTTCAGTGTGGGTCTGTATGTGTGATGTCTGGTGTGTTTCAGTGTGGATGTGTGTGTGATGTCAGTGTGTTTCAGTATGGGGTCCCTGTGTGAGATGTCGGTTTCAGTGTGGGTCTGTGTGTGTGATGTCAGTGTGTATCTATGTGTGTGATGTCTGTGTGTTTCAGCGTGGGTCTGTGTGTGTGATGTATGTGTGTTTCAGTGTGAGTCTGTGTGTTACAGTGTGGGTCTGTGTGTGTGATGTCTGGTGTGTTTCAGTGTGGGTCTGTGTGTGTAATGTCAGTGTATTTCAGTGTGGATGTGTGTGTGTCATGTCTGTGTGTTTCAGTGTGGGTCTGTGTGTGTGATGTCTGTGTGTTACAGTGTGGGTCTGTGTGTGTGATATCTGGTGTGTTTCAGTGTGGGTCTGTGTGTGTGATATCTGTGTGTTTCAGTGTGCGTCTGTGTGTGTGATGTCAGTGTGTTTCAGTGTGGGTCTGTGTGTGTGATGTCTGTGTGTTTGACGTCAGTGTGGATATGTGTGTGTGATGTCTGTATTTCAGTGTGGGTCTGTGTGTGTAATGTCTGTGTGTTTCAGTGTGGGTCTGTGTGTGTGATGTCTGTGTGTTACAGTGTAGGTCTGTGTGTGTGATATCAGTGTGTTTCAGTGTGGGTCTGTGTGTGTGATGTCTGTGTGTTACAGTGTGGGTCTGTGTGTGTGATGTCAGTGTGGGTCTGTGTGTATGATGTCTGGTGTGTTTCAGTGTGGGTCTGTGTGTGTGATATCTGTGTGTTTCAGTGTGGGTCTGTGTGTGTGATGTCTGTGTGATACCAGTGTGGGTCTGTGTGTGTGATATCACTGTGGATGTGTGTGTGATGTCAGTGTGGATGTGTGTGTGATGTCAGTGTGTTTCAGTGTGGGTCTGTGTGTGTGATGTCAGTGTATTTCAGTGTGGATCTGTGTGTGTGATGTCAGTGTGTTTCAGTGTGGATGTGTGTGTGTGATGTCAGTGTGTTTCAGTGTGGGTCTGTGTGTGTGATGTCAGTGTGTTTCAGTATGGGTCTGTGTGTGTGATTTCTGGTGTGTTTCATTGTGGGTCTGTGTGTGTGAGATGTCAGTGTGTTTCAGTGTGGGTCTGTGTGTGTGATGTTTTTGTGTTTCAGTATGGGTCTGTGTGTGTGAGATGTCAGTGTGTTTCAGTGTGCGTCTGTGTGTGTGAGGTCTGGTGTGTTTCAGTGTGTGTGATCTCAGAGTGTGATGTCAGTGTATTTCAGTGTGGGTCTGTGTGTGTGATGTCAGTGTATTTCAGTGTGGATGTGTGTGTGTGATGTTAGTGACTTTCAGTGTGGGTCTGTGTGTGTGACATCTGTGTGTTTCAGTGTGGGTCTGTATGTGTGATGTCTGGTGTGTTTCAGTGTGGATGTGTGTGTGATGTCAGTGTGTTTCAGTATGGGGTCCCTGTGTGAGATGTCGGTTTCAGTGTGGGTCTGTGTGTGTGATGTCAGTGTGTATCTATGTGTGTGATGTCTGTGTGTTTCAGCGTGGGTCTGTGTGTGTGATGTATGTGTGTTTCAGTGTGAGTCTGTGTGTTACAGTGTGGGTCTGTGTGTGTGATGTCTGGTGTGTTTCAGTGTGGGTCTGTGTGTGTAATGTCAGTGTATTTCAGTGTGGATGTGTGTGTGTCATGTCTGTGTGTTTCAGTGTGGGTCTGTGTGTGTGATGTCTGTGTGTTACAGTGTGGGTCTGTGTGTGTGATGTCTGGTGTGTTTCAGTGTGAGTCTGTGTGTGTAATGTCAGTGTATTTCAGTGTGGATGTGTGTGTGTCATGTCTGTGTGTTTCAGTGTGGGTCTGTGTGTGTGATGTCTGTGTGTTACAGTGTGGGTCTGTGTGTGTGATGTCTGGTGTGTTTCATTGTGGGTCTGTGTGTGTGATATCTGTGTGTTTTAGTGTGCGTCTGTGTGTGTGATGTCAGTGTGTTTCAGTGTGGGTCTGTGTGTGTGATGTCTGTGTGTTTGACGTCAGTGTGGATGTGTGTGTGTGATGTCTGTATTTCAGTGTGGGTCTGTGTGTGTAATGTCTGTGTGTTTCAGTGTGGGTCTGTGTGTGTGATGTCTGTGTGTTACAGTGTAGGTCTGTGTGTGTGATATCAGTGTGTTTCAGTGTGGGTCTGTGTGTGTGATGTCTGTGTGTTACAGTGTGGGTCTGTGTGTGTGATGTCAGTGTGGGTCTGTGTGTATGATGTCTGGTGTGTTTCAGTGTGGGTCTGTGTGTGTGATATCTGTGTGTTTCAGTGTGGGTCTGGGTGTGTGATGTCAGTGTGTTACAGTGTGGGTCTGTGTGTGTGATGTCAGTGTGGGTCTGTGTGTGTGATATCTGTGTGTTTCAGTGTGCGTCTGTGTGTGTGATGTCAGTGTGTTTCAGCGTGGGTCTGTGTGTGTGATGTCTGTGTGTTTGACGTCAGTGTGGATGTGAGTGTGCGATGTCTGTATTTCAGTGTGGTTCTGTGTGTGTAATGTCTGTGTGTTTCAGTGTGGGTCTGTGTGTGTGATGTCTGTGTGATACCAGTGTGGGTCTGTGTGTGTGATATCACTGTGGATGTGTGTGTGATGTCAGTGTGGATGTGTGTGTGATGTCAGTGTGTTTCAGTGTGGGTCTGTGTGTGTGATGTCAGTGTATTTCAGTGTGGATCTGTGTGTGTGATGTCAGTGTGTTTCAGTGTGGATGTGTGTGTGTGATGTCAGTGTATTTCAGTGTGGATGTGTGTGTGTGATGTCAGTGTGTTTCAGTGTGGGTCTGTGTGTGTGATGTCAGTGTGTTTCAGTATGGGTCTGTGTGTGTGATTTCTGGTGTGTTTCAGTGTGGGTCTGTGTGTGTGAGATGTCAGTGTGTTTCAGTGTGGGTCTGTGTGTGTGATGTCTGGTGTGTTTCAGTATGGGTCTGTGTGTGTGAGATGTCAGTGTGTTTCAGTGTGCGTCTGTGTGTGTGAGGTCTGGTGTGTTTCAGTGTGTGTGATCTCAGAGTGTGATGTCAGTGTATTTCAGTGTGGGTCTGTGTGTGTGATGTCAGTGTGTTTCAGTGTGGGTCTGTGTGTGTGTGATGTCAGTGAGTTTCAGTGTGGGTCTGTGTGTGTGACGTCTGTGTGTTTCAGTGTGGATGTGTGTATGATTTCAGTGTGTTTCAGTATGGGGTCCCTGTGTGAGATGTCTGTTTCAGTGTGGGTCTGTGTGTGTGATGTCAGTGTGTGTCTGTGTTTGTGATGTCTGTGTGTTTCAGTGTGGGTCTGTGTGTGTGATGTCTGTGTGTTTCAGTGTGAGTCTGTGTGTTACAGTGTGGGTCTGTGTGTGTGATGTCTGGTGTGTTTCAGTGTGGGTCTGTGTGTGTAATGTCAGTGTATTTCAGTGTGGATGTGTGTGTGTCATGTCTGTGTGTTTCAGTGTGGGTCTGTGTGTGTGATGTCTGTGTGTTACAGTGTGGGTCTGTGTGTGTGATGTCTGGTGTGTTTCAGTGTGGGTCTGTGTGTGTGATATCTGTGTGTTTCAGTGTGCGTCTGTGTGTGTGATGTCAGTGTGTTTCAGTGTGGGTCTGTGTGTGTGATGTCTGTGTGTTTGACGTCAGTGTGGATGTGTGTGTGTGATGTCTGTATTTCAGTGTGGGTCTGTGTGTGTGATGTCTGTGTGTTACAGTGTAGGTCTGTGTGTGTGATATCAGTGTGTTTCAGTGTGGGTCTGTGTGTGTGATGTCTGTGTGTTACAGTGTGGGTCTGTGTGTGTGATGTCAGTGTGGGTCTGTGTGTATGATGTCTGGTGTGTTTCAGTGTGGGTCTGTGTGTGTGATATCTGTGTGTTTCAGTGTGGGTCTGTGTGTGTGATGTCAGTGTGTTACAGTGTGGGTCTGTGTGTGTGATGTCAGTGTGGGTCTGTGTGTGTAATGTCTGTGTGTTTCAGTCTGGGTCTGTGTGTGTGATGTCTGTGTGTTACAGTGTGGGTCTGTGTGTGTGATATCAGTGTGTTTCAGTGTGGGTCTGTGTGTGTGATGTCTGTGTGTTACAGTGTGGGTCTGTGTGTGTGATGTCAGTGTGTTTCAGTGTGGGTCTGTGTGTGTGATGTCTGTGTGTTTGACGTCAGTGTGGATGTGTGTGTGTGATGTCTGTATTTCAGTGTGGTTCTGTGTGTGTATTGTCTGTGTGTTTCAGTGTGGGTCTGTGTGTGTGATGTCTGTGTGTTTCAGTGTGGGTCTGTGTGTGTGATGTCTGTGTGTTTGACGTCAGTGTGGATGTGTGTGTGTGGTGTCAGCGTGTTACAGTGTGGGTCTGTGTGTGTGATGTCTGTGTGTTTCAGTGTGGGTCTGCGTGTGATGTCTGTGTGTTTCAGTGTGGGTGTATGTGTGTGATGTCAGTGTGTTGCAGTGTGGGTCTGTGTGTGTGATGTCTGTGTGTTTCAGTGTGGGTCTGTGTGTGTGATGTCAGTGCGTACGCGTGTGTGATGTCAGTGTGTTACAGTGTGTGTGATGTCAGTGTGTTGCAGTGTGGATGTGAGTGTGTGATGTCTGTATTTCAGTGTGGGTCTGTGTGTTTCAGTGTGTGTCTGTGTGTGTGATGTCTGTGTGTTACAGTGTGGGTGATGTCAGTGCGTTACAGTGTGAGCACGCGTATGTGATGTCACTGTGTTACAGTGTGTGTCTGATGTCAGTGTGTTGCAGTGTGGATGTGTGTGTGTGATGTCTGTATTTCAGTGTGGGTCTGCGTGTGTGATGCCTGTGTGTTTCAGTGTGGGTCTGTGTGTGTGATGTCTGTGTGTTACAGTGTGGGTCTGTGTGTGTGACGTCACTGTGTTTCAGTGTGCGTCTGTGTGTGTGATGTCAGTGTGTTGCAGTGTTTGACGTCAGTGTGGATGTGTGTGTGTGGTGTCAGCATGTTACAGTGTGGGTCTGTGTGTGTGATGTCTGTGTGTTTCAGTGTGGGTCTGTGTGTGTGATGTCTGTGTGTTTCAGTGTGGGTGTGTGTGTGTGATGTCAGTGTATTTCAGTGTGGGTCTGTGTGTGTGATGTCAGTGTATTTCAGTGTGGATGTGTGTGTGTGATGTTAGTGAGTTTCAGTGTGGGTCTGTGTGTGTGACGTCTGTGTGTTTCAGTTTGGGTCTGTATGTGTGATGTCTGGTGTGTTTCAGTGTGGATGTGTGTGTGATGTCAGTGTGTTTCAGTATGGGGTCCCTGTGTGAGATGTCTGTTTCAGTGTGGGTCTGTGTGTGTGATGTCAGTGTGTGTCTATGTGTGTGATGTCTGTGTGTTTCAGTGTGGGTCTGTGTGTGTGATGTATGTGTGTTTCAGTGTGAGTCTGTGTGTTACAGTGTGGGTCTGTGTGTGTGATGTCTGGTGTGTTTCAGTGTGGGTCTGTGTGTGTAATGTCAGTGTATTTCAGTGTGGATGTGTGTGTGTCATGTCAGTGTGTTTCAGTGTGGGTCTGTGTGTGTGATGTCTGTGTGTTACAGTGTGGGTCTGTGTGTGTGATGTCAGTGTGGGTCTGTGTGTGTGATGTCTGGTGTGTTTCAGTGTGGGTCTGTGTGTGTGATATCTGTGTGTTTCAGTGTGCGTCTGTGTGTGTGATGTCAGTGTGTTTCAGTGTGGGCCTGTGTGTGTGATGTCTGTTTGTTTGACGTCAGTGTGGATGTGTGTGTGTGATGTCTGTATTTCAGTGTGGGTCTGTGTGTGTAATGTCTGTGTGTTTCAGTGTGGGTCTGTTTGTGTGATGTCTGTGTGTTACAGTGTAGGTCTGTGTGTGTGATATCAGTGTGTTTCAGTGTGGGTCTGTGTGTGTGATGTCTGTGTGTTACAGTGTGGGTCTGTGTGTGTGATGTCAGTGTGGGTCTGTGTGTATGATGTCTGGTGTGTTTCAGTGTGGGTCTGTGTGTGTGATATCTGTGTGTTTCAGTGTGGGTCTGTGTGTGTGATGTTAGTGTGTTACAGTGTGGGTCTGTGTGTGTGATGTCAGTGTGGGTCTGTGTGTGTGATATCTGTGTGTTTGAGTGTGCGTCTGTGTGTGTGATGTCAGTGTGTTTCAGTGTGGGTCTGTGTGTGTGATGTCTGTGTGTTTGACGTCAGTGTGGATGTGAGTGTGTGATGTCTGTATTTCAGTGTGGTTCTGTGTGTGTAATGTCTGTGTGTTTCAGTGTGGGTCTGTGTGTGTGATGTCTGTGTGATACCAGTGTGGGTCTGTGTGTGTGATATCACTGTGGATGTGTGTGTGATGTCAGTGTGGATGTGTGTGTGATGTCAGTGTGTTTCAGTGTGGGTCTGTGTGTGTGATGTCAGTGTATTTCAGTGTGGGTCTGTGTGTGTGATGTCAGTGTGATACCAGTGTGAGTCTGTGTGTGTGATATCACTGTGGATGTGTGTGTGATGTCAGTGTGTTTCAGTATGGGTCTGTGTGTGTGATTTCTGGTGTGTTTCAGTGTGAGTCTGTGTGTGTGATGTCAGTGTGTTTCACTGTGGGTCTGTGTGTGTGATGTCAGTGTGTTTCAGTGTGGGTGTGTGTGTGTGATGTCAGTGTATTTCAGTGTGGATCTGTGTGTGTGATGTCAGTGTGTTTCAGTGTGGATGTGTGTGTGTATTGTCTGTGTGTTTCAGTGTGGGTCTGTGTGTGTGATGTCTGTGTGTTTCAGTGTGGGTCTGTGTGTGTGATGTCTGTGTGTTTGACGTCAGTGTGGATGTGTGTGTGTGGTGTCAGCGTGTTACAGTGTGGGTCTGTGTGTGTGATGTCTGTGTGTTTCAGTGTGGGTCTGCGTGTGATGTCTGTGTGTTTCAGTGTGGGTGTATGTGTGTGATGTCAGTGTGTTGCAGTGTGGGTCTGTGTGTGTGATGTCTGTGTGTTTCAGTGTGGGTCTGTGTGTGTGATGTCAGTGCGTACGCGTGTGTGATGTCAGTATGTTACAGTGTGTGTGATGTCAGTGTGTTGCAGTGTGGATGTGAGTGTGTGATGTCTGTATTTCAGTGTGGGTCTGTGTGTTTCAGTGTGTGTCTGTGTGTGTGATGTCTGTGTGTTACAGTGTGGGTGATGTCAGTGCGTTACAGTGTGAGCACGCGTATGTGATGTCACTGTGTTACAGTGTGTGTCTGATGTCAGTGTGTTGCAGTGTGGATGTGTGTGTGTGATGTCTGTATTTCAGTGTGGGTCTGCGTGTGTGATGCCTGTGTGTTTCAGTGTGGGTCTGTGTGTGTGATGTCTGTGTGTTACAGTGTGGGTCTGTGTGTGTGACGTCACTGTGTTTCAGTGTGCGTCTGTGTGTGTGATGTCAGTGTGTTGCAGTGTTTGACGTCAGTGTGGATGTGTGTGTGTGGTGTCAGCATGTTACAGTGTGGGTCTGTATGTGTGATGTCTGTGTGTTTCAGTGTGGGTCTGTGTGTGTGATGTCTGTGTGTTTCAGTGTGGGTGTGTGTGTGTGATGTCAGTGTATTTCAGTGTGGGTCTGTGTGTGTGATGTCAGTGTATTTCAGTGTGGATGCGTGTGTGTGATGTTAGTGAGTTTCAGTGTGGGTCTGTGTGTGTGACGTCTGTGTGTTTCAGTGTGGGTCTGTATGTGTGATGTCTGGTGTGTTTCAGTGTGGATGTGTGTGTGATGTCAGTGTGTTTCAGTATGGGGTCCCTGTGTGAGATGTCTGTTTCAGTGTGGGTCTGTGTGTGTGATGTCAGTGTGTGTCTATGTGTGTGATGTCTGTGTGTTTCAGTGTGGGTCTGTGTGTGTGATGTATGTGTGTTTCAGTGTGAGTCTGTGTGTTACAGTGTGTGTCTGTGTGTGTGATGTCTGGTGTGTTTCAGTGTGGGTCTGTGTGTGTAATGTCAGTGTATTTCAGTGTGGATGTGTGTGTGTCATGTCAGTGTGTTTCAGTGTGGGTCTGTGTGTGTGATGTCTGTGTGTTACAGTGTGGGTCTGTGTGTGTGATGTCAGTGTGGGTCTGTGTGTGTGATGTCTGGTGTGTTTCAGTGTGGGTCTGTGTGTGTGATATCTGTGTGTTTCAGTGTGCGTCTGTGTGTGTGATGTCAGTGTGTTTCAGTGTGGGTCTGTGTGTGTGATGTCTGTTTGTTTGACGTCAGTGTGGATGTGTGTGTGTGATGTCTGTATTTCAGTGTGGGTCTGTGTGTGTAATGTCTGTGTGTTTCAGTGTGGGTCTGTTTGTGTGATGTCTGTGTGTTACAGTGTAGGTCTGTGTGTGTGATATCAGTGTGTTTCAGTGTGGGTCTGTGTATGTGATGTCTGTGTGTTACAGTGTGGGTCTGTGTGTGTGATGTCAGTGTGGGTCTGTGTGTATGATGTCTGGTGTGTTTCAGTGTGGGTCTGTGTGTGTGATATCTGTGTGTTTCAGTGTGGGTCTGTGTGTGTGATGTCAGTGTGTTACAGTGTGGGTCTGTGTGTGTGATATCTGTGTGTTTGAGTGTGCGTCTGTATGTGTGATGTCAGTGTGTTTCAGTGTGGGTCTGTGTGTGTGATGTCTGTGTGTTTGACGTCAGTGTGGATGTGAGTGTGTGATGTCTGTATTTCAGTGTGGTTCTGTGTGTGTAATGTCTGTGTGTTTCAGTGTGGGTCTGTGTGTGTGATGTCTGTGTGATACCAGTGTGGGTCTGTGTGTGTGATATCACTGTGGATGTGTGTGTGATGTCAGTGTGGATGTGTGTGTGATGTCAGTGTGTTTCAGTGTGGGTCTGTGTGTGTGATGTCAGTGTATTTCAGTGTGGGTCTGTGTGTGTGATGTCAGTGTGATACCAGTGTGGGTCTGTGTGTGTGATATCACTGTGGATGTGTGTGTGATGTCAGTGTGTTTCAGTGTGGGTCTGTGTGTGTGATTTCTGGTGTGTTTCAGTGTGAGTCTGTGTGTGTGATGTCAGTGTGTTTCACTGTGGGTCTGTGTGTGTGATGTCAGTGTGTTTCAGTGTGGGTGTGTGTGTGTGATGTCAGTGTATTTCAGTGTGGATCTGTGTGTGTGATGTCAGTGTGTTTCAGTGTGGGTCTGTGTGTGTGATGTCAGTGAGTTTCAGTGTGGGTCTGTGTGTGTGACGTCTGTGTGTTTCAGTGTGGATGTGTGTACGATTTCAGTGTGTTTCAGTATGGGGTCCCTGTGTGAGATGTCTGTTTCAGTGTGGGTCTGTGTGTGTGATGTCAGTGTGTGTCTGTGTTTGTGATGTCTGTGTGTTTCAGTGTGGGTCTGTGTGTGTGATGTCTGTGTGTTTCAGTGTGAGTCTGTGTGTTACAGTGTGGGTCTGTGTGTGTGATGTCTGGTGTGTTTCAGTGTGGGTCTGTGTGTGTAATGTCAGTGTATTTCAGTGTGGATGTGTGTGTGTCATGTCTGTGTGTTTCAGTGTGGGTCTGTGTGTGTGATGTCTGTGTGTTACAGTGTGGGTCTGTGTGTGTGATGTCAGTGTGGGTCTGTGTGTGTGATGTCTGGTGTGTTTCAGTGTGGGTCTGTGTGTGTGATATCTGTGTGTTTCAGTGTGCGTCTGTGTGTGTGATGTCAGTGTGTTTCAGTGTGGGTCTGTGTGTGTGATGTCTGTGTGTTTGACGTCAGTGTGGATGTGAGTGTGTGATGTCTGTATTTCAGTGTGGGTCTGTGTGTGTAATGTCTGTGTGTTTCAGTCTGGGTCAGTGTGTGTGATGTCAGTGTGTTACAGTGTGGGTCTGTGTGTGTGATGTCAGTGTGTTTCAGTGTGGGTCTATGTGTGTGACGTCAGTGTGGATGTGTGTGTGATGTCAGTGTGTTTCAGTGTGGGTCTGTGTGTGTGATGTCAGTGTATTTCAGTGTGGGTCTGTGTGTGTGATGTCAGTGTGATATCAGTGTGGGTCTGTGTGTGTGATATCAGTGTGGATGTGTGTGTGATGTCAGTGTGTTTCAGTATGGGTCTGTGTGTGTGATTTCTGGTGTGTTTCAGTGTGAGTCTGTGTGTGTGATGTCAGTGTGTTTCACTGTGGGTCTGTGTGTGTGATGTCAGTGTGTTTTAGTGTGGATGTGTGTGTGTGATGTCAGTGTGTTTCAGTGTGGGTGCGTGTGTGTGATGTCAGTGTGTTTCAGTATGCGTCTGTGTGTGTGATTTCTGGTGTGTTTCAGTGTGAGTCTGTGTGTGTGATGTCTGTGTGTTACAGTGTGGATCTGTGTGTGTGATGTCAGTGTGTTTCAGTGTGGGTCTGTGTGTGTGATGTCAGTGTATTTCAGTGTGGATGTGTGTGTGTGATGTCAGTGAGTTTCAGTGTGGGTCTGTGTGTGTGACGTCTGTGTGTTTCAGTGTGGGTCTGTATGTGTGATGTCTGGTGTGTTTCAGTGTGGTTGTGTGTGTGATGTCAGTGTGTTTCAGTATGGGGTCCCTGTGTGAGATGTCTGTTTCAGTGTGGGTCTGTGTGTGATGTCTGTGTGTTTCAGTGTGGGTCTGTGTGTTACAGTGTGGGTCTGTGTGTGTGATGTCTGCTGTGTTACAGTGTGGGTCTGTGTGTGTGATGTCAGTGTGGGTCTGTGTGTGTGATGTCTGGTGTGTTTCATTGTGGGTCTGTGTGTGTGATATCTGTGTGTTTCAGTGTGGGTCTGTGTGTCTGATGTCAGTGTGTTTCAGTGTGGGTCTGTGTGTGTGATGTCTGTGTGTTTGACGTCAGTGTGGATGTGTGTGTGTGAAGTCTGTATTTCAGTGTGGGTCTGTGTGTGTAATGTCTGTGTGTTTCAGTGTGGGTCTGTGTGTGTGATGTCTGTGTGTTACAGTGTGGGTCTGTGTGTGTGATATCAGTGTGTTTCAGTGTGGGTCTGTGTGTGTGATGTCAGTGTGGGTCTGTGTGTGTGATGTCTGGTGTGTTTCATTGTGGGTCTGTGTGTGTGATATCTGTGTGTTTCAGTGTGGGTCTGTGTGTCTGATGTCAGTGTGTTTCAGTGTGGGTCTGTGTGTGTGATGTCTGTGTGTTTGACGTCAGTGTGGATGTGTGTGTGTGAAGTCTGTATTTCAGTGTGGGTCTGTGTGTGTAATGTCTGTGTGTTTCAGTGTGGGTCTGTGTGTGTGATGTCTGTGTGTTACAGTGTGGGTCTGTGTGTGTGATATCAGTGTGTTTCAGTGTGGGTCTGTGTGTGTGATGTCTGTGTGTTACAGTGTGGGTCTGTGTGTGTGATGTCAGTGTGGGTCTGTGTGTATGATGTCTGGTGTGTTTCAGTGTGGGTCTGTGTGTGTGATATCTGTGTGTTTCAGTGTGGGTCTGTGTGTGTGATGTATGTGTGTTTCAGTGTGAGTCTGTGTGTTACAGTGTGGGTCTGTGTGTGTGATGTCTGGTGTGTTTCATTGTGGGTCTGTGTGTGTAATGTCAGTGTATTTCAGTGTGGATGTGTGTGTGTCATGTCAGTGTGTTTCAGTGTGGGTCTGTGTGTGTGATGTCTGTGTGTTACAGTGTGGGTCTGTGTGTGTGATGTCAGTGTGGGTCTGTGTGTGTGATGTCTGGTGTGTTTCAGTGTGGGTCTGTGTGTGTGATATCTGTGTGTTTCAGTGTGCGTCTGTGTGTGTGATGTCAGTGTGTTTCAGTGTGGGTCTGTGTGTGTGATGTCTGTTTGTTTGACGTCAGTGTGGATGTGTGTGTGTGATGTCTGTATTTCAGTGTGGGTCTGTGTGTGTAATGTCTGTGTGTTTCAGTGTGGGTCTGTTTGTGTGATGTCTGTGTGTTACAGTGTAGGTCTGTGTGTGTGATATCAGTGTGTTTCAGTGTGGGTCTGTGTGTGTGATGTCTGTGTGTTACAGTGTGGGTCTGTGTGTGTGATGTCAGTGTGGGTCTGTGTGTATGATGTCTGGTGTGTTTCAGTGTGGGTCTGTGTGTGTGATATCTGTGTGTTTCAGTGTGGGTCTGTGTGTGTGATGTCAGTGTGTTACAGTGTGGGTCTGTGTGTGTGATGTCAGTGTGGGTCTGTGTGTGTGATATCTGTGTGTTTGAGTGTGCGTCTGTATGTGTGATGTCAGTGTGTTTCAGTGTGGGTCTGTGTGTGTGATGTCTGTGTGTTTGACGTCAGTGTGGATGTGAGTGTGTGATGTCTGTATTTCAGTGTGGTTCTGTGTGTGTAATGTCTGTGTGTTTCAGTGTGGGTCTGTGTGTGTGATGTCTGTGTGATACCAGTGTGGGTCTGTGTGTGTGATATCACTGTGGATGTGTGTGTGATGTCAGTGTGGATGTGTGTGTGATGTCAGTGTGTTTCAGTGTGGGTCTGTGTGTGTGATGTCAGTGTATTTCAGTGTGGGTCTGTGTGTGTGATGTCAGTGTGATACCAGTGTGGGTCTGTGTGTGTGATATCACTGTGGATGTGTGTGTGATGTCAGTGTATTTCAGTGTGGGTCTGTGTGTGTGTCATTACTGGTGTGTTTCAGTGTGAGTCTGTGTGTGTGATGTCAGTGTGTTTCACTGTGGGTCTGTGTGTGTGATGTCAGTGTGTTTCAGTGTGGGTGTGTGTGTGTGATGTCAGTGTATTTCAGTGTGGATCTGTGTGTGTGATGTCAGTGTGTTTCAGTGTGGATGTGTGTGTGTGATGTCAGTGTATTTCAGTGTGGATGTGTGTGTGTGATGTCAGTGTGTTTCAGTGTGGGTCTGTGTGTGTGATGTCAGTGTGTTTCAGTATGGGTCAGTGTGTGTGATTTCTGGTGTGTTTCAGTGTGGGTCTGTGTGTGTGAGATGTCAGTGTGTTTCAGTGTGGGTCTGTGTGTGTGATGTCTGGTGTGTTTCAGTATGGGTCTGTGTGTGTGAGATGTCAGTGTGTTTCAGTGTGCGTCTGTGTGTGTGAGGTCTGGTGTGTTTCAGTGTGTGTGATCTCAGTGTGTGATGTCAGTGTATTTCAGTGTGGGTCTGTGTGTGTGATGTCAGTGTGTTTCAGTGTGGGTCTGTGTGTGTGTGATGTCAGTGAGTTTCAGTGTGGGTCTGTGTGTGTGACGTCTGTGTGTTTCAGTGTGGATGTGTGTACGATTTCAGTGTGTTTCAGTATGGGGTCCCTGTGTGAGATGTCTGTTTCAGTGTGGGTCTGTGTGTGTGATGTCAGTGTGTGTCTGTGTTTGTGATGTCTGTGTGTTTCAGTGTGGGTCTGTGTGTGTGATGTCTGTGTGTTTCAGTGTGAGTCTGTGTGTTACAGTGTGGGTCTGTGTGTGTGATGTCTGGTGTGTTTCAGTGTGGGTCTGTGTGTGTAATGTCAGTGTATTTCAGTGTGGATGTGTGTGTGTCATGTCTGTGTGTTTCAGTGTGGGTCTGTGTGTGTGATGTCTGTGTGTTACAGTGTGGGTGATGTCAGTGTGGGTCTGTGTGTGTGATGTCTGGTGTGTTTCAGTGTGGGTCTGTGTGTGTGATATCTGTGTGTTTCAGTGTGCGTCTGTGTGTGTGATGTCAGTGTGTTTCAGTGTGGGTCTGTGTGTGTGATGTCTGTGTTTGACGTCAGTGTGGATGTGTGTGTGTGATGTCTGTATTTCAGTGTGGGTCTGTGTGTGTAATGTCTGTGTGTTTCAGTGTGGGTCTGTGTGTGTGATGTCTGTGTGTTACAGTGTGGGTCTGTGTGTGTAATGTCAGTGTATTTCAGTGTGTATGTGTGTGTGTCATGTCTGTGTGTTTCAGTGTGGGTCTGTGTGTGTGATGTCTGTGTGTTACAGTGTGGGTCTGTGTGTGTGATGTCAGTGTGGGTCTGTGTGTGTGATGTCTGGTGTGTTTCAGTGTGGGTCTGTGTGTGTGATATCTGTGTGTTTCAGTGTGCGTCTGTGTGTGTGATGTCAGTGTGTTTCAGTGTGGGTCTGTGTGTGTGATGTCTGTGTGTTTGACGTCAGTGTGGATGTGTGTGTGTGATGTCTGTATTTCAGTGTGGGTCTGTGTGTGTAATGTCTGTGTGTTTCAGTGTGGGTCTGTGTGTGTGATGTCTGTGTGTTACAGTGTGGGTCTGTGTGTGTGATATCAGTGTGTTTCAGTGCGGGTCTGTGTGTGTGATGTCTGTGTGGTACAGTGTGGGTCTGTGTGTGTGATGTCAGTGTGGGTCTGTGTGTATGATGTCTGGTGTGTTTCAGTGTGGGTCTGTGTGTGTGATATCTGTGTGTTTCAGTGTGGGTCTGTGTGTGTGATGTCAGTGTGTTACAGTGTGGGTCTGTGTGTGTGATGTCAGTGTGGGTCTGTGTGTGTGATATCTGTGTGTTTCAGTGTGCGTCTGTGTGTGTGATGTCAGTGTGTTTCAGTGTGGGTCTGTGTGTGTGATGTCTGTGTGTTTGACGTCAGTGTGGATGTGAGTGTGTGATGTCTGTATTTCAGTGTGGGTCTGTGTGTGTAATGTCTGTGTGTTTCAGTCTGGGTCTGTGTGTGTGATGTCTGTGTGTTACAGTGTGGGTCTGTGTGTGTGATATCAGTGTGTTTCAGTGTGGGTCTGTGTGTGTGATGTCTGTGTGTTACAGTGTGGGTCTGTGTGTGTGATGTCAGTGTGTTTCAGTGTGGGTCTATGTGTGTGACGTCAGTGTGGATGTGTGTATGATGTCAGTGTGTTTCAGTGTGGGTCTGTGTGTGTGATGTCAGTGTATTTCAGTGTGGGTCTGTGTGTGTGATGTCAGTGTGATATCAGTGTGGGTCTGTGTGTGTGATATCAGTGTGGATGTGTGTGTGATGTCAGTGTGTTTCAGTATGGGTCTGTGTGTGTGATTTCTGGTGTGTTTCAGTGTGAGTCTGTGTGTGTGATGTCAGTGTGTTTCACTGTGGGTCTGTGTGTGTGATGTTAGTGTGTTTCAGTGTGGATGTGTGTGTGTGATGTCAGTGTGTTTCAGTGTGGGTGCGTGTGTGTGATGTCAGTGTGTTTCAGTATGCGTCTGTGTGTGTGATTTCTGGTGTGTTTCAGTGTGAGTCTGTGTGTGTGATGTCTGTGTGTTACAGTGTGGATCTGTGTGTGTGATGTCAGTGTGTTTCAGTGTGGGTCTGTGTGTGTGATGTCAGTGTATTTCAGTGTGGATGTGTGTGTGTGATGTCAGTGAGTTTCAGTGTCGGTCTGTGTGTGTGACGTCTGTGTGTTTCAGTGTGGGTCTGTATGTGTGATGTCTGGTGTGTTTCAGTGTGGTTGTGTGTGTGATGTCAGTGTGTTTCAGTATGGGGTCCCTGTGTGAGATGTCTGTTTCAGTGTGGGTCTGTGTGTGATGTCTGTGTGTTTCAGTGTGGGTCTGTGTGTTACAGTGTGGGTCTGTGTGTGTGATGTCTGCTGTGTTTCAGTGTGGGTCTGTGTGTGTAATGTCAGTGTATTTCAGTGTGGATGTGTGTGTGTCATGTCTGTGTGTTTCAGTGTGGGTCTGTGTGTGTGATGTCTGTGTGTTACAGTGTGGGTCTGTGTGTGTGATGTCAGTGTGGGTCTGTGTGTGTGATGTCTGGTGTGTTTCATTGTGGGTCTGTGTGTGTGATATCTGTGTGTTTCAGTGTGGGTCTGTGTGTCTGATGTCAGTGTGTTTCAGTGTGGGTCTGTGTGTGTGATGTCTGTGTGTTTGACGTCAGTGTGGATGTATGTGTGTGATGTCTGTATTTCAGTGTGGGTCTGTGTGTGTAATGTCTGTGTGTTTCAGTGTGGGTCTGTGTGTGTGATGTCTGTGTGTTACAGTGTGGGTCTGTGTGTGTGATATCAGTGTGTTTCAGTGTGGGTCTGTGTGTGTGATGTCTGTGTGTTACAGTGTGGGTCTGTGTGTGTGATGTCAGTGTGGGTCTGTGTGTGTGATGTCTGGTGTGTTTCAGTGTGGGTCTGTGTGTGTGATATCTGTGTGTTTCAGTGTGGGTCTGTGTGTGTAATGTCTGTGTGTTTCAGTGTGGGTCTGTGTGTGTGATGTCTGTGTGTTACAGTGTGGGTCTGTGTGTGTGATATCAGTGTGTTTCAGTGCGGGTCTGTGTGTGTGATGTCTGTGTGGTACAGTGTGCGTCTGTGTGTGTGATGTCAGTGTGGGTCTGTGTGTGTGATGTCTGGTGTGTTTCATTGTGGGTCTGTGTGTGTGATATCTGTGTGTTTCAGTGTGGGTCTGTGTGTGTGATGTCAGTGTGTTACAGTGTGGGTCTGTGTGTGTGATGTCAGTGTGGGTCTGTGTGTGTGATATCTGTGTGTTTCAGTGTGCGTCTGTGTGTGTGATGTCAGTGTGTTTCAGTGTGGGTCTGTGTGTGTGATGTCTGTGTGTTTGACATCAGTGTGGATGTGAGTGTGTGATGTCTGTATTTCAGTGTGGGTCTGTGTGTGTAATGTCTGTGTGTTTCAGTCTGGGTCTGTGTGTGTGATGTCTGTGTGTTACAGTGTGGGTCTGTGTGTGTGATATCAGTGTGTTTCAGTGTGGGTCTGTGTGTGTGATGTCTGTGTGTTACAGTGTGGGTCTGTGTGTGTGATGTCAGTGTGTTTCAGTGTGGGTCTGTGTGTGTGATGTCAGTGTATTTCAGTGTGGGTCTGTGTGTGTGATGTCAGTGTGATATCAGTGTGGGTCTGTGTGTGTGATATCAGTGTGGATGTGTGTGTGATGTCGGTGTGTTTCAGTATGGGTCTGTGTGTGTGATTTCTGGTGTGTTTCAGTGTGAGTCTGTGTGTGTGATGTCAGTGTGTTTCACTGTGGGTCTGTGTGTGTGATGTCAGTGTGTTTCAGTGTGGATGTGTGTG
Organism: Chiloscyllium plagiosum; assembly: GCF_037043375.1. Classification (NCBI taxonomy): domain Eukaryota; kingdom Metazoa; phylum Chordata; class Chondrichthyes; order Orectolobiformes; family Hemiscylliidae; genus Chiloscyllium; species Chiloscyllium plagiosum. The sequence continues at coordinate 160,651,343 of NW_028270140.1, read as the reverse complement.
TGTGATGTCAGTGTGTTTCAGTGTGGGTGCGTGTGTGTGATTTCAGTGTGTTTCAGTATGGGTCTATGTGTGTGATTTCTGGTGTGTTTCAGTGTGAGTCTGTGTGTGTGCTGTCTGTGTGTTACAGTGTGGATCTGTGTGTGTGATGTCAGTGTGTTTCAGTGTGGGTCTGTGTGTGTGATGTCAGTGTATTTCAGTGTGGATGTGTGTGTGTGATGTCAGTGAGTTTCAGTGTGGGTTTGTGTGTGTGACGTCTGTGTGTTTCAGTGTGGGTCTGTATGTGTGATGTCTGGTGTGTTTCAGTGTGGATGTGTGTGTGATGTCAGTGTGTTTCAGTATGGGGTCCCTGTGTGAGATGTCTGTTTCAGTGTGCGTCTGTGTGTGATGTCTGTGTGTTTCAGTGTGGGTCTGTGTGTTACAGTGTGGGTCTGTGTGTGTGATGTCTGCTGTGTTTCAGTGTGGGTCTGTGTGTGTAATGTCAGTGTATTTCAGTGTGGATGTGTGTGTGTCATGTCTGTGTGTTTCAGTGTGGGTCTGTGTGTGTGATGTCTGTGTGTTACAGTGTGGGTCTGTGTGTGTGATGTCAGTGTGGGTCTGTGTGTGTGATGTCTGGTGTGTTTCATTGTGGGTCTGTGTGTGTGATATCTGTGTGTTTCAGTGTGGGTCTGTGTGTCTGATGTCAGTGTGTTTCAGTGTGGGTCTGTGTGTGTGATATCTGTGTGTTTGACGTCAGTGTGGATGTGTGTGTGTGATGTCTGTATTTCAGTGTGGGTCTGTGTGTGTAATGTCTGTGTGTTTCAGTGTGGGTCTGTGTGTGTGATGTCTGTGTGTTACAGTGTGGGTCTGTGTGTGTGATATCAGTGTGTTTCAGTGTGGGTCTGTGTGTGTGATGTCTGTGTGTTACAGTGTGGGTCTGTGTGTGTGATGTCAGTGTGGGTCTGTGTGTGTGATGTCTGGTGTGTTTCAGTGTGGGTCTGTGTGTGTGATATCTGTGTGTTTCAGTGTGGGTCTGTGTGTGTGATGTCTGTATGTTACAGTGTGGGTCTGTGTGTTTGATGTCAATGTGGGTCTGTGTGTGTGATGTCTGGTGTGTTTCAGTGTGGGTCTGTGTGTGTGATGTCAGTGTGTTTCAGTGTGGGTCTGTGTGTGTGATGTCTGTGTGTTTGACGTCAGTGTGGATGTGTGTGTGTGATGTCTGTATTTCAGTGTGGGTCTGTGTGTGTAATGTCTGTGTGTTTCAGTGTGGGTCTGTGTGTGTGATGTCTGTGTGTTTCAGTGTGGGTCTGTGTGTGTGATGTCTGTGTGTTTGACGTCAGTGTGGATGTGTGTGTGTGGTGTCAGCGTGTTACAGTGTGGGTCTGTGTGTGTGATGTCTGTGTGTTTCAGTGTGGGTCTGCGTGTGATGTCTGTGTGTTTCAGTGTGGGTGTATGTGTGTGATGTCAGTGTGTTGCAGTGTGGGTCTGTGTGTGTGATGTCAGTGCGTACGCGTGTGTGATGTCAGTGTGTTACAGTGTGTGTGATGTCAGTGTGTTGCAGTGTGGATGTGAGTGTGTGATGTCTGTATTTCAGTGTGGGTCTGTGTGTTTCAGTGTGTGTCTGTGTGTGTGATGTCTGTGTGTTACAGTGTGGGTGATGTCAGTGCGTTACAGTGTGAGCACGCGTATGTGATGTCACTGTGTTACAGTGTGTGTCTGATGTCAGTGTGTTGCAGTGTGGATTTGTGTGTGTGATGTCTGTATTTCAGTGTGGGTCTGCGTGTGTGACGTCTGTGTGTTTCAGTGTGGGTCTGTGTGTGTGATGTCTGTGTGTTACAGTGTGGGTCTGTGTGTGTGACGTCACTGTGTTTCAGTGTGCGTCTGTGTGTGTGATGTCAGTGTGTTGCAGTGTTTGACGTCAGTGTGGATGTGTGTGTGTGGTGTCAGCATGTTACAGTGTGGGTCTGTGTGTGTGATGTCTGTGTGTTTCAGTGTGGGTCTGTGTGTGTGATGTCTGTGTGTTTCAGTGTGGGTGTGTGTGTGTGATGTCAGTGTATTTCAGTGTGGGTCTGTGTGTGTGATGTCAGTGTATTTTAGTGTGGATGTGTGTGTGTGATGTTAGTGAGTTTCAGTGTGGGTCTGTGTGTGTGACGTCTGTGTGTTTCAGTGTGGGTCTGTATGTGTGATGTCTGGTGTGTTTCAGTGTGGATGTGTGTGTGACATCAGTGTGTTTCAGTATGGGGTCCCTGTGTGAGATGTCTGTTTCAGTGTGGGTCTGTGTGTGTGATGTCAGTGTGTGTCTATGTGTGTGATGTCTGTGTGTTACAGTGTGGGTCTGTGTGTGTGATGTCTGGTGTGTTTCAGTGTGGGTCTGTGTGTGTAATGTCAGTGTATTTCAGTGTGGATGTGTGTGTGTCATGTCTGTGTGTTTCAGTGTGGGTCTGTGTGTGTGATGTCTGTGTGTTACAGTGTGGGTCTGTGTGTGTGATGTCAGTGTGAGTCTGTGTGTTACAGTGTGGGTCTGTGTGTGTGATGTCTGGTGTGTTTCAGTGTGGGTCTGTGTGTGTAATGTCAGTGTATTTCAGTGTGGATGTGTGTGTGTCATGTCTGTGTGTTTCAGTGTGGGTCTGTGTGTGTGATGTCTGTGTGTTACAGTGTGGGTCTGTGTGTGTGATGTCAGTGTGGGTCTGTGTGTGTGATGTCTGGTGTGTTTCAGTGTGGGTCTGTGTGTGTGATATCTGTGTGTTTCAGTGTGCGTCTGTGTGTGATGTCAGTGTATTTCAGTGTGGGTCTGTGTGTGTGATGTCTGTGTGTTTGACGTCAGTGTGGATGTGTGTGTGTGATGTCTGTATTTCAGTGTGGGTGTGTGTGTGTAATGTCTGTGTGTTTCAGTGTGGGTCTGTGTGTGTGATGTCTGTGTGTTACAGTGTAGGTCTGTGTGTGTGATATCAGTGTGTTTCAGTGTGGGTCTGTGTGTGTGATGTCTGTGTGTTACAGTGTGGGTCTGTGTGTGTGATGTCAGTGTGGGTCTGTGTGTATGATGTCTGGTGTGTTTCAGTGTGGGTCTGTGTGTGTGATATCTGTGTGTTTCAGTGTGGGTCTGTGTGTGTGATGTCAGTGTGTTACAGTGTGGGTCTGTGTGTGTGATGTCAGTGTGGGTCTGTGTGTGTGATATCTGTGTGTTTGAGTGTGCGTCTGTGTGTGTGATGTCAGTGTGTTTCAGTGTGGGTCTGTGTGTGTGATGTCTGTGTCTTTGACGTCAGTGTGGATGTGAGTGTGTGATGTCTGTATTTCAGTGTGGGTCTGTGTGTGTAATGTCTGTGTGTTTCAGTGTGGGTCTGTGTGTGTGATGTCTGTGTGATACCAGTGTGGGTCTGTGTGTGTGATATCACTGTGGATGTGTGTGTGATGTCAGTGTGGATGTGTGTGCGATGTCAGTGTGTTTCAGTGTGGGTCTGTGTGTGTGATGTCAGTGTATTTCAGTGTGGGTCTGTGTGTGTGACGTCAGTGTGATACCAGTGTGGGTCTGTGTGTGTGATATCACTGTGGATGTGTGTGTGATGTCAGTGTGTTTCAGTATGGGTCTGTGTGTGTGATTTCTGGTGTGTTTCAGTGTGAGTCTGTGTGTGTGATGTCAGTGTGTTTCACTGTGGGTCTGTGTGTGTGATGTCAGTGTATTTCAGTGTGGATCTGTGTGTGTGATGTCAGTGTGTTTCAGTGTGGATGTGTGTGTGTGATGTCAGTGTATTTCAGTGTGGATGTGTGTGTGTGATGTCAGTGTGTTTCAGTGTGGATCTGTGTGTGTGATGTCAGTGTGTTTCAGTATGGGTCTGTGTGTGTGATTTCTGGTGTGTTTCAGTGTGGGTCTGTGTGTGTGAGATGTCAGTGTGTTTCAGTGTGGGTCTGTGTGTGTGATGTCTGGTGTGTTTCAGTATGGGTCTGTGTGTGTGAGATGTCAGTGTGTTTCAGTGTGCGTCTGTGTGTGTGAGGTCTGGTGTGTTTCAGTGTGTGTGATCTCAGTGTGTGATGTCAGTGTATTTCAGTGTGGGTCTGTGTGTGTGATGTCAGTGTGTTTCAGTGTGGATGTGTGTGTGATGTCAGTGTATTTCAGTGTGGGTCTGTGTGTGTGTGATGTCAGTGAGTTTCAGTGTGGGTCTGTGTGTGTGACGTCTGTGTGTTTCAGTGTGGGTCTGTATGTGTGATGTCTGGTGTGTTTCAGTGTGGATGTGTGTGTGATTTCAGTGTGTTTCAGTATGGGGTCCCTGTGTGAGATGTCTGTTTCAGTGTGGGTCTGTGTGTGTGATGTCAGTGTGTGTCTGTGTGTGTGATGTCTGTGTGTTTCAGTGTGGGTCTGTGTGTGTGATGTCTGTGTGTTTCAGTGTGAGTCTGTGTGTTACAGTGTGGGTCTGTGTGTGTGATGTCAGTGTGGGTCTGTGTGTGTGATATCTGTGTGTTTCAGTGTGGGTCTGTGTGTGTGATGTCTGTGTGTTTGACGTCAGTGTGGATGTGAGTGTGTGATGTCTGTATTTCAGTGTGGGTCTGTGTGTGTAATGTCTGTGTGTTTCAGTCTGGGTCTGTGTGTGTGATGTCTGTGTGTTACAGTGTGGGTCTGTGTGTGTGATATCAGTGTGTTTCAGTGTGGGTCTGTGTGTGTGATGTCAGTGTATTTCAGTGTGGGTCTGTGTGTGTGATGTCAGTGTGTTTCAGTGTGGGTCTATGTGTGTGACGTCAGTGTGGATGTGTGTGTGATGTCAGTGTGTTTCAGTGTGGGTCTGTGTGTGTGATGTCAGTGTATTTCAGTGTGGGTCTGTGTGTGTGATGTCAGTGTGATATCAGTGTGGGTCTGTGTGTGTGATATCAGTGTGGATGTGTGTGTGATGTCAGTGTGTTTCAGTATGGGTCTGTGTGTGTGATTTCTGGTGTGTTTCAGTGTGAGTCTGTGTGTGTGATGTCAGTGTGTTTCACTGTGGGTCTGTGTGTGTGATGTCAGTGTGTTTCAGTGTGGATGTGTGTGTGTGATGTCACTGTGTTTCAGTGTGGGTGCGTGTGTGTGATGTCAGTGTGTTTCAGTATGGGTCTGTGTGTGTGATTTCTGGTGTGTTTCAGTGTGAGTCTGTGTGTGTGATGTCTGTGTGTTACAGTGTGGATCTGTGTGTGTGATGTCAGTGTGTTTCAGTGTGGGTCTGTGTGTGTGATGTCAGTGTATTTCAGTGTGGATGTGTGTGTGTGATGTCAGTGAGTTTCAGTGTGGGTCTGTGTGTGTGAGATGTCAGTGTGTTTCAGTGTGCGTCTGTGTGTGTGAGGTCTGGTGTGTTTCAGTGTGTGTGATCTCAGTGTGTGATGTCAGTGTATTTCAGTGTGGGTCTGTGTGTGTGATGTCAGTGTGTTTCAGTGTGGATGTGTGTGTGATGTCAGTGTATTTCAGTGTGGGTCTGTGTGTGTGTGATGTCAGTGAGTTTCAGTGTGGGTCTGTGTGTGTGACGTCTGTGTGTTTCAGTGTGGGTCTGTATGTGTGATGTCTGGTGTGTTTCAGTGTGGATGTGTGTGTGATTTCAGTGTGTTTCAGTATGGGGTCCCTGTGTGAGATGTCTGTTTCAGTGTGGGTCTGTGTGTGTGATGTCAGTGTGTGTCTGTGTGTGTGATGTCTGTGTGTTTCAGTGTGGGTCTGTGTGTGTGATGTCTGTGTGTTTCAGTGTGAGTCTGTGTGTTACAGTGTGGGTCTGTGTGTGTGATGTCAGTGTGGGTCTGTGTGTGTGATATCTGTGTGTTTCAGTGTGGGTCTGTGTGTGTGATGTCTGTGTGTTTGACGTCAGTGTGGATGTGAGTGTGTGATGTCTGTATTTCAGTGTGGGTCTGTGTGTGTAATGTCTGTGTGTTTCAGTCTGGGTCTGTGTGTGTGATGTCTGTGTGTTACAGTGTGGGTCTGTGTGTGTGATATCAGTGTGTTTCAGTGTGGGTCTGTGTGTGTGATGTCAGTGTATTTCAGTGTGGGTCTGTGTGTGTGATGTCAGTGTGTTTCAGTGTGGGTCTATGTGTGTGACGTCAGTGTGGATGTGTGTGTGATGTCAGTGTGTTTCAGTGTGGGTCTGTGTGTGTGATGTCAGTGTATTTCAGTGTGGGTCTGTGTGTGTGATGTCAGTGTGATATCAGTGTGGGTCTGTGTGTGTGATATCAGTGTGGATGTGTGTGTGATGTCAGTGTGTTTCAGTATGGGTCTGTGTGTGTGATTTCTGGTGTGTTTCAGTGTGAGTCTGTGTGTGTGATGTCAGTGTGTTTCACTGTGGGTCTGTGTGTGTGATGTCAGTGTGTTTCAGTGTGGATGTGTGTGTGTGATGTCAGTGTGTTTCAGTGTGGGTGCGTGTGTGTGATGTCAGTGTGTTTCAGTATGGGTCTGTGTGTGTGATTTCTGGTGTGTTTCAGTGTGAGTCTGTGTGTGTGATGTCTGTGTGTTACAGTGTGGATCTGTGTGTGTGATGTCAGTGTGTTTCAGTGTGGGTCTGTGTGTGTGATGTCAGTGTATTTCAGTGTGGATGTGTGTGTGTGATGTCAGTGAGTTTCAGTGTGGGTCTGTGTGTGTGACGTCTGTGTGTTTCAGTGTGGGTCTGTATGTGTGATGTCTGGTGTGTTTCAGTGTGGATGTGTGTGTGATGTCAGTGTGTTTCAGTATGGGGTCCCTGTGTGAGATGTCTGTTTCAGTGTGGGTCTGTGTGTGATGTCTGTGTGTTTCAGTGTGGGTCTGTGTGTTACAGTGTGGGTCTGTGTGTGTGATGTCTGCTGTGTTTCAGTGTGGGTCTGTGTGTGTAATGTCAGTGTATTTCAGTGTGGATGTGTGTGTGTCATGTCTGTGTGTTTCAGTGTGGGTCTGTGTGTGTGATGTCTGTGTGTTACAGTGTGGGTCTGTGTGTGTGATGTCAGTGTGGGTCTGTGTGTGTGATGTCTGGTGTGTTTCATTGTGGGTCTGTGTGTGTGATATCTGTGTGTTTCAGTGTGGGTCTGTGTGTCTGATGTCAGTGTGTTTCAGTGTGGGTCTGTGTGTGTGATGTCTGTGTGTTTGACGTCAGTGTGGATGTGTGTGTGTGATGTCTGTATTTCAGTGTGGGTCTGTGTGTGTAATGTCTGTGTGTTTCAGTGTGGGTCTGTGTGTGTGATGTCTGTGTGTTACAGTGTGGGTCTGTGTGTGTGATATCAGTGTGTTTCAGTGTGGGTCTGTGTGTGTGATGTCTGTGTGTTACAGTGTGGGTCTGTGTGTGTGATGTCAGTGTGGGTCTGTGTGTGTGATGTCTGGTGTGTTTCAGTGTGGGTCTGTGTGTGTGATATCTGTGTGTTTCAGTGTGGGTCTGTGTGTGTAATGTCTGTGTGTTTCAGTGTGTGTCTGTGTGTGTGATGTCTGTGTGTTACAGTGTGGGTCTGTGTGTGTGATATCAGTGTGTTTCAGTGCGGGTCTGTGTGTGTGATGTCTGTGTGGTACAGTGTGGGTCTGTGTGTGTGATGTCAGTGTGGGTCTGTGTGTATGATGTCTGGTGTGTTTCAGTGTGGGTCTGTGTGTGTGATATCTGTGTGTTTCAGTGTGGGTCTGTGTGTGTGATGTCAGTGTGTTACAGTGTGGGTCTGTGTGTGTGATGTCAGTGTGGGTCTGTGTGTGTGATATCTGTGTGTTTCAGTGTGCGTCTGTGTGTGTGATGTCAGTGTGTTTCAGTGTGGGTCTGTGTGTGTGATGTCTGTGTGTTTGACGTCAGTGTGGATGTGAGTGTGTGATGTCTGTATTTCAGTGTGGGTCTGTGTGTGTAATGTCTGTGTGTTTCAGTCTGGGTCTGTGTGTGTGATGTCTGTGTGTTACAGTGTGGGTCTGTGTGTGTGATATCAGTGTGTTTCAGTGTGGGTCTGTGTGTGTGATGTCTGTGTGTTACAGTGTGGGTCTGTGTGTGTGATGTCAGTGTGTTTCAGTGTGGGTCTGTGTGTGTGATGTCAGTGTATTTCAGTGTGGGTCTGTGTGTGTGATGTCAGTGTGATATCAGTGTGGGTCTGTGTGTGTGATATCAGTGTGGATGTGTGTGTGATGTCAGTGTGTTTCAGTATGGGTCTGTGTGTGTGATTTCTGGTGTGTTTCAGTGTGAGTCTGTGTGTGTGATGTCAGTGTGTTTCACAGTGGGTCTGTGTCTGTGATGTCAGTGTGTTTCAGTGTGGATGTGTGTGTGTGATGTCAGTGTGTTTCAGTGTGGGTGCGTGTGTGTGATGTCTGTGTGTGTGATTTCTGGTGTGTTTCAGTGTGAGTCTGTGTGTGTGATGTCTGTGTGTTACAGTGTGGATCTGTGTGTGTGATGTCAGTGTGTTTCAGTGTGGGTCTGTGTGTGTGATGTCAATGTATTTCAGTGTGGATGTGTGTGTGTGATGTCAGTGAGTTTCAGTGTGGGTCTGTGTGTGTGACGTCTGTGTGTTTCAGTGTGGGTCTGTATGTGTGATGTCTGGTGTGTTTCAGTGTGGATGTGTGTGTGATGTCAGTGTGTTTCAGTATGGGGTCCCTGTGTGAGATGTCTGTTTCAGTGTGGGTCTGTGTGTGATGTCTGTGTGTTTCAGTGTGGGTCTGTGTGTTACAGTGTGGGTCTGTGTGTGTGATGTCTGCTGTGTTTCAGTGTGGGTCTGTGTGTGTAATGTCAGTGTATTTCAGTGTGGATGTGTGTGTGTCATGTCTGTGTGTTTCAGTGTGGGTCTGTGTGTGTGATGTCTGTGTGTTACAGTGTGGGTCTGTGTGTGTGATGTCAGTGTGGGTCTGTGTGTGTGATGTCTGGTGTGTTTCATTGTGGGTCTGTGTGTGTGATATCTGTGTGTTTCAGTGTGGGTCTGTGTGTCTGATGTCAGTGTGTTTCAGTGTGGGTCTGTGTGTGTGATGTCTGTGTGTTTGACGTCAGTGTGGATGTGTGTGTGTGATGTCTGTATTTCAGTGTGGGTCTGTGTGTGTAATGTCTGTGTGTTTCAGTGTGGGTCTGTGTGTGTGATGTCTGTGTGTTACAGTGTGGGTCTGTGTGTGTGATATCAGTGTGTTTCAGTGTGGGTCTGTGTGTGTGATGTCTGTGTGTTACAGTGTGGGTCTGTGTGTGTGATGTCAGTGTGGGTCTGTGTGTGTGATGTCTGGTGTGTTTCAGTGTGGGTCTGTGTGTGTGATATCTGTGTGTTTCAGTGTGGGTCTGTGTGTGTAATGTCTGTGTGTTTCAGTGTGTGTCTGTGTGTGTGATGTCTGTGTGTTACAGTGTGGGTCTGTGTGTGTGATATCAGTGTGTTTCAGTGCGGGTCTGTGTGTGTGATGTCTGTGTGGTACAGTGTGGGTCTGTGTGTGTGATGTCAGTGTGGGTCTGTGTGTATGATGTCTGGTGTGTTTCAGTGTGGGTCTGTGTGTGTGATATCTGTGTGTTTCAGTGTGGGTCTGTGTGGGTCTGTGTGTGTGTGATGTCAGTGAGTTTCATGTGGGTCTGTGTGTGTGACGTCTGTGTGTTTCAGTGTGGGTCTGTATGTGTGATTTCTGGTGTGTTTCAGTGTGGATGTGTGTGTGATTTCAGTGTGTTTCAGTATGGGGTCCCTGTGTGAGATGTCTGTTTCAGTGTGGGTCTGTGTGTGTGATGTCAGTGTGTGTCTGTGTGTGTGATGTCTGTGTCTTTCAGTGTGGGTCTGTGTGTGTGATGTCTGTGTGTTTCAGTGTGAGTCTGTGTGTTACAGTGTGGGTATGTGTGTGTGATGTCAGTGTGGGTCTGTGTGTGTGATATCTGTGTGTTTCAGTGTGGGTCTGTGTGTGTGATGTCTGTGTGTTTGACGTCAGTGTGGATGTGAGTGTGTGATGTCTGTATTTCAGTGTGGGTCTGTGTGTGTAATGTCTGTGTGTTTCAGTCTGGGTCTGTGTGTGTGATGTCTGTGTGTTACAGTGTGGGTCTGTGTGTGTGATATCAGTGTGTTTCAGTGTGGGTCTGTGTGTGTGATGTCAGTGTATTTCAGTGTGGGTCTGTGTGTGTGATGTCAGTGTGTTTCAGTGTGGGTCTATGTGTGTGACGTCAGTGTGGATGTGTGTGTGATGTCAGTGTGTTTCAGTGTGGGTCTGTGTGTGTGATGTCAGTGTATTTCAGTGTGGGTCTGTGTGTGTGATGTCAGTGTGATATCAGTGTGGGTCTGTGTGTGTGATATCAGTGTGGATGTGTGTGTGATGTCAGTGTGTTTCAGTATGGGTCTGTGTGTGTGATTTCTGGTGTGTTTCAGTGTGAGTCTGTGTGTGTGATGTCAGTGTGTTTCACTGTGGGTCTGTGTGTGTGATGTCAGTGTGTTTCAGTGTGGATGTGTGTGTGTGATGTCAGTGTGTTTCAGTGTGGGTGCGTGTGTGTGATGTCAGTGTGTTTCAGTATGGGTCTGTGTGTGTGATTTCTGGTGTGTTTCAGTGTGAGTCTGTGTGTGTGATGTCTGTGTGTTACAGTGTGGATCTGTGTGTGTGATGTCAGTGTGTTTCAGTGTGGGTCTGTGTGTGTGATGTCAGTGTATTTCAGTGTGGATGTGTGTGTGTGATGTCAGTGAGTTTCAGTGTGGGTCTGTGTGTGTGACGTCTGTGTGTTTCAGTGTGGGTCTGTATGTGTGATGTCTGGTGTGTTTCAGTGTGGATGTGTGTGTGATGTCAGTGTGTTTCAGTATGGGGTCCCTGTGTGAGATGTCTGTTTCAGTGTGGGTCTGTGTGTGATGTCTGTGTGTTTCAGTGTGGGTCTGTGTGTTACAGTGTGGGTCTGTGTGTGTGATGTCTGCTGTGTTTCAGTGTGGGTCTGTGTGTGTAATGTCAGTGTATTTCAGTGTGGATGTGTGTGTGTCATGTCTGTGTGTTTCAGTGTGGGTCTGTGTGTGTGATGTCTGTGTGTTACAGTGTGGGTCTGTGTGTGTGATGTCAGTGTGGGTCTGTGTGTGTGATGTCTGGTGTGTTTCATTGTGGGTCTGTGTGTGTGATATCTGTGTGTTTCAGTGTGGGTCTGTGTGTCTGATGTCAGTGTGTTTCAGTGTGGGTCTGTGTGTGTGATGTCTGTGTGTTTGACGTCAGTGTGGATGTGTGTGTGTGATGTCTGTATTTCAGTGTGGGTCTGTGTGTGTAATGTCTGTGTGTTTCAGTGTGGGTCTGTGTGTGTGATGTCTGTGTGTTACAGTGTGGGTCTGTGTGTGTGATATCAGTGTGTTTCAGTGTGGGTCTGTGTGTGTGATGTCTGTGTGTTACAGTGTGGGTCTGTGTGTGTGATGTCAGTGTGGGTCTGTGTGTGTGATGTCTGGTGTGTTTCAGTGTGGGTCTGTGTGTGTGATATCTGTGTGTTTCAGTGTGGGTCTGTGTGTGTAATGTCTGTGTGTTTCAGTGTGTGTCTGTGTGTGTGATATCAGTGTGTTTCAGTGCGGGTCTGTGTGTGTGATGTCTGTGTGGTACAGTGTGGGTCTGTGTGTGTGATGTCAGTGTGGGTCTGTGTGTATGATGTCTGGTGTGTTTCAGTGTGGGTCTGTGTGTGTGATATCTGTGTGTTTCAGTGTGGGTCTGTGTGTGTGATGTCAGTGTGTTACAGTGTGGGTCTGTGTGTGTGATGTCAGTGTGGGTCTGTGTGTGTGATATCTGTGTGTTTCAGTGTGCGTCTGTGTGTGTGATGTCAGTGTGTTTCAGTGTGGGTCTGTGTGTGTGATGTCTGTGTGTTTGACGTCAGTGTGGATGTGAGTGTGTGATGTCTGTATTTCAGTGTGGGTCTGTGTGTGTTATGTCTGTGTGTTTCAGTCTGGGTCTGTGTGTGTGATGTCTGTGTGTTACAGTGTGGGTCTGTGTGTGTGATATCAGTGTGTTTCAGTGTGGGTCTGTGTGTGTGATGTCTGTGTGTTACAGTGTGGGTCTGTGTGTGTGATGTCAGTGTGTTTCAGTGTGGGTCTATGTGTGTGACGTCAGTGTGGATGTGTGTGTGATGTCAGTGTGTTTCAGTGTGGGTCTGTGTGTGTGATGTCAGTGTATTTCAGTGTGGGTCTGTGTGTGTGATGTCAGTGTGATATCAGTGTGGGTCTGTGTGTGTGATATCAGTGTGGATGTGTGTGTGATGTCAGTGTGTTTCAGTATGGGTCTGTGTGTGTGATTTCTGGTGTGTTTCAGTGTGAGTCTGTGTGTGTGATGTCAGTGTGTTTCACAGTGGGTCTGTGTGTGTGATGTCAGTGTGTTTCAGTGTGGATGTGTGTGTGTGATGTCAGTGTGTTTCAGTGTGGGTGCGTGTGTGTGATGTCTGTGTGTGTGATTTCTGGTGTGTTTCAGTGTGAGTCTGTGTGTGTGATGTCTGTGTGTTACAGTGTGGATCTGTGTGTGTGATGTCAGTGTGTTTCAGTGTGGGTCTGTGTGTGTGATGTCAATGTATTTCAGTGTGGATGTGTGTGTGTGATGTCAGTGAGTTTCAGTGTGGGTCTGTGTGTGTGACGTCTGTGTGTTTCAGTGTGGGTCTGTATGTGTGATGTCTGGTGTGTTTCAGTGTGGATGTGTGTGTGATGTCAGTGTGTTTCAGTATGGGGTCCCTGTGTGAGATGTCTGTTTCAGTGTGGGTCTGTGTGTGATGTCTGTGTGTTTCAGTGTGGGTCTGTGTGTTACAGTGTGGGTCTGTGTGTGTGATGTCTGCTGTGTTTCAGTGTGGGTCTGTGTGTGTAATGTCAGTGTATTTCAGTGTGGATGTGTGTGTGTCATGTCTGTGTGTTTCAGTGTGGGTCTGTGTGTGTGATGTCTGTGTGTTACAGTGTGGGTCTGTGTGTGTGATGTCAGTGTGGGTCTGTGTGTGTGATGTCTGGTGTGTTTCATTGTGGGTCTGTGTGTGTGATATCTGTGTGTTTCAGTGTGGGTCTGTGTGTCTGATGTCAGTGTGTTTCAGTGTGGGTCTGTGTGTGTGATGTCTGTGTGTTTGACGTCAGTATGGATGTGTGTGTGTGATGTCTGTATTTCAGTGTGGGTCTGTGTGTGTAATGTCTGTGTGTTTCAGTGTGGGTCTGTGTGTGTGATGTCTGTGTGTTACAGTGTGGGTCTGTGTGTGTGATATCAGTGTGTTTCAGTGTGGGTCTGTGTGTGTGATGTCTGTGTGTTACAGTGTGGGTCTGTGTGTGTGATGTCAGTGTGGGTCTGTGTGTGTGATGTCTGGTGTGTTTCAGTGTGGGTCTGTGTGTGTGATATCTGTGTGTTTCAGTGTGGGTCTGTGTGTGTGATGTCTGTATGTTACAGTGTGGGTCTGTGTGTTTGATGTCAATGTGGGTCTGTGTGTGTGATGTCTGGTGTGTTTCAGTGTGGGTCTGTGTGTGTGATGTCAGTGTGTTTCAGTGTGGGTCTGTGTGTGTGATGTCTGTGTGTTTGACGTCAGTGTGGATGTGTGTGTGTGATGTCTGTATTTCAGTGTGGGTCTGTGTGTGTAATGTCTGTGTGTTTCAGTGTGGGTCTGTGTGTGTGATGTCTGTGTGTTTCAGTGTGGGTCTGTGTGTGTGATGTCTGTGTGTTTGACGTCAGTGTGGATGTGTGTGTGTGGTGTCAGCGTGTTACAGTGTGGGTCTGTGTGTGTGATGTCTGTGTGTTTCAGTGTGGGTCTGCGTGTGATGTCTGTGTGTTTCAGTGTGCGTGTATGTGTGTGATGTCAGTGTGTTGCAGTGTGGGTCTGTGTGTGTGATGTCAGTGCGTACGCGTGTGTGATGTCAGTGTGTTACAGTGTGTGTGATGTCAGTGTGTTGCAGTGTGGATGTGAGTGTGTGATGTCTGTATTTCAGTGTGGGTCTGTGTCTTTCAGTGTGTCTGTGTGTGTGATGTCTGTGTGTTACAGTGTGGGTGATGTCAGTGCGTTACAGTGTGAGCACGCGTATGTGATGTCACTGTGTTACAGTGTGTGTCTGATGTCAGTGTGTTGCAGTGTGGATGTGTGTGTGTGATGTCTGTATTTCAGTGTGGGTCTGCGTGTGTGATATCTGTGTGTTTCAGTGTGGGTCTGTGTGTGTGATGTCTGTGTGTTACAGTGTGGGTCTGTGTGTGTGACGTCACTGTGTTTCAGTGTGCGTCTGTGTGTGTGATGTCAGTGTGTTGCAGTGTTTGACGTCAGTGTGGATGTGTGTGTGTGGTGTCAGCATGTTACAGTGTGGGTCTGTGTGTGTGATGTCTGTGTGTTTCAGTGTGGGTCTGTGTGTGTGATGTCTGTGTGTTTCAGTGTGGGTGTGTGTGTGTGATGTCAGTGTATTTCAGTGTGGGTCTGTGTGTGTGATGTCAGTGTATTTCAGTGTGGATGTGTGTGTGTGATGTTAGTGAGTTTCAGTGTGGGTCTGTGTGTGTGACGTCTGTGTGTTTCAGTGTGGGTCTGTATGTGTGATGTCTGGTGTGTTTCAGTGTGGATGTGTGTGTGATGTCAGTGTGTTTCAGTATGGGGTCCCTGTGTGAGATGTCTGTTTCAGTGTGGGTCTGTGTGTGTGATGTCAGTGTGTGTCTATGTGTGTGATGTCTGTGTGTTTCAGTGTGGGTCTGTGTGTGTGATGTATGTGTGTTTCAGTGTGAGTCTGTGTGTTACAGTGTGGGTCTGTGTGTGTGATGTCTGGTGTGTTTCAGTGTGGCTCTGTGTGTGTAATGTCAGTGTATTTCAGTGTGGATGTGTGTGTGTCATGTCTGTGTGTTTCAGTGTGGGTCTGTGTGTGTGATGTCTATGTGTTACAGTGTGGGTCTGTGTGTGTGATGTCAGTGTGGGTCTGTGTGTGTGATGTCTGGTGTGTTTCAGTGTGGCTCTGTGTGTGTGATATCTGTGTGTTTCAGTGTGCGTCTGTGTGTGATGTCAGTGTGTTTCAGTGTGGGTCTGTGTGTGTGATGTCTGTGTGTTTGACGTCAGTGTGGATGTGTGTGTGTGATGTCTGTATTTCAGTGTGGGTCTGTGTGTGTAATGTCTGTGTGTTTCAGTCTGGGTCTGTGTGTGTGATGTCTGTGTGTTACAGTGTAGGTCTGTGTGTGTGATACCAGTGTGTTTCAGTGTGGGTCTGTGTGTGTGATGTCTGTGTGTTACAGTGTGGGTCTGTGTGTGTGATGTCAGTGTGGGTCTGTGTGTATGATGTCTGGTGTGTTTCAGTGTGGGTCTGTGTGTGTGATATCTGTGTGTTTCAGTGTGGGTCTGTGTGTGTGATGTCAGTGTGTTACAGTGTGGGTCTGTGTGTGTGATGTCAGTGTGGGTCTGTGTGTGTGATATCTGTGTGTTTCAGTGTGCGTCTGTGTGTGTGATGTCAGTGTGTTTCAGTGTGGGTCTGTGTGTGTGATGTCTGTGTGTTTGACGTCAGTGTGGATGTGAGTGTGTGATGTCTGTATTTCAGTGTGGGTCTGTGTGTGTAATGTCTGTGTGTTTCAGTGTGGGTCTGTGTGTGTGATGTCTGTGTGATACCAGTGTGGGTCTGTGTGTGTGATATCACTGTGGATGTGTGTGTGATGTCAGTGTGGATGTGTGTGTGATGTCAGTGTGTTTCAGTGTGGGTCTGTGTGTGTGATGTCAGTGTATTTCAGTGTGGGTCTGTGTGTGTGATGTCAGTGTGATACCAGTGTGGGTCTGTGTGTGTGATATCACTGTGGATGTGTGTGTGATGTCAGTGTGTTTCAGTGTGAGTCTGTGTGTGTGATGTCAGTGTGTTTCACTGTGGGTCTGTGTGTGTGATGTCAGTGTGTTTCAGTGTGAGTCTGTGTGTGTGATGTCAGTGTGTTTCACTGTGGGTCTGTGTGTGTGATGTCAGTGTGTTTCAGTGTGGGTGTGTGTGTGTGATGTCAGTGTATTTCAGTGTGGATCTGTGTGTGTGATGTCAGTGTGTTTCAGTGTGGATGTGTGTGTGTGATGTCAGTGTATTTCAGTGTGGATGTGTGTGTGTGATGTCAGTGTGTTTCAGTGTGGATGTGTGTGTGTGATGTCAGTGTATTTCAGTGTGGATGTGTGTGTGTGATGTCAGTGTGTTTCAGTGTGGGTCTGTGTGTGTGATGTCAGTGTGTTTCAGTATGGGTCTGTGTGTGTGATTTCTGGTGTGTTTCAGTGTGGGTCTGTGTGTGTGAGATGTCAGTGTGTTTCAGTGTGGGTCTGTGTGTGTGATGTCTGGTGTGTTTCAGTATGGGTCTGTGTGTGTGAGATGTCAGTGTGTTTCAGTGTGCGTCTGTGTGTGTGAGGTCTGGTGTGTTTCAGTGTGTGTGATCTCAGTGTGTGATGTCAGTGTATTTCAGTGTGGGTCTGTGTGTGTGATGTCAGTGTGTTTCAGTGTGGATGTATGTGTGATGTCAGTGTATTTCAGTGTGGGTCTGTGTGTGTGTGATGTCAGTGAGTTTCAGTGTGGGTCTGTGTGTGTGACGTCTGTGTGTTTCAGTGTGGGTCTGTATGTGTGATGTCTGGTGTGTTTCAGTATGGATGTGTGTGTGATTTCAGTGTGTTTCAGTATGGGGTCCCTGTGTGAGATGTCTGTTTCAGTGTGGGTCTGTGTGTGTGATGTCAGTGTGTGTCTGTGTGTGTGATGTCTGTGTGTTTCAGTGTGGGTCTGTGTGTGTGATGTCTGTGTGTTTCAGTGTGAGTCTGTGTGTTACAGTGTGGGTCTGTGTGTGTGATGTCTGGTGTGTTTCAGTGTGGGTCCGTGTGTGTAATGTCAGTGTATTTCAGTGTGGATGTGTGTGTGTCATGTCTGTGTGTTTCAGTGTGGGTCTGTGTGTGTGATGTCTGTGTGTTACAGTGTGGGTCTGTGTGTGTGATGTCAGTGTGGGTCTGTGTGTGTGATGTCTGGTGTGTTTCAGTGTGGGTCTGTGTGTGTGATATCTGTGTGTTTCAGTGTGCGTCTGTGTGTGTGATGTCAGTGTGTTTCAGTGTGTGTCTGTGTGTGTGATGTCTGTGTGTTTGACGTCAGTGTGGATGTGTGTGTGTGATGTCTGTATTTCAGTGTGGGTCTGTGTGTGTAATGTCTGTGTGTTTCAGTGTGGGTCTGTGTGTGTGATGTCTGTGTGTTACAGTGTGGGTCTGTGTGTGTAATTTCAGTGTATTTCAGTGTGGATGTGTGTGTGTCATGTCTGTGTGTTTCAGTGTGGGTCTGTGTGTGTGATGTCTGTGTGTTACAGTGTGGGTCTGTGTGTGTGATGTCAGTGTGGGTCTGTGTGTGTGATGTCTGGTGTGTTTCAGTGTGGGTCTGTGTGTGTGATATCTGTGTGTTTCAGTGTGCGTCTGTGTGTGTGATGTCAGTGTGTTTCAGTGTGGGTCTGTGTGTGTGATGTCTGTGTGTTTGACGTCAGTTTGGATGTGTGTGTGTGATGTCTGTATTTCAGTGTGGGTCTGTGTGTGTAATGTCTGTGTGTTTCAGTGTGGGTCTGTGTGTGTGATGTCTGTGTGTTACAGTGTGGGTCTGTGTGTGTGATATCAGTGTGTTTCAGTGTGGGTCTGTGTGTGTGACGTCTGTGTGGTACAGTGTGGGTCTGTGTGTGTGATGTCAGTGTGGGTCTGTGTGTATGATGTCTGGTGTGTTTCAGTGTGGGTCTGTGTGTGTGATATCTGTGTTTTTCAGTGTGGGTCTGTCTGTGTGATGTCAGTGTGTTACAGTGTGGGTCTGTGTGTGTGATGTCAGTGTGGGTCTGTGTGTGTGATATCTGTGTGTTTGAGTGTGCGTCTGTGTGTGTGATGTCAGTGTGTTTCAGTGTGGGTCTGTGTGTGTGATGTCTTTGTGTTTGACGTCAGTGTGGATGTGAGTGTGTGATGTCTGTATTTCAGTGTGGGTCTGTGTGTGTAATGTCTGTGTGTTTCAGTGTGGATCTGTGTGTGTGATGTCTGTGTGTTACAGTGTGGGTCTGTGTGTGTGATATCAGTGTGTTTCAGTGTGGGTCTGTGTGTGTGATGTCTGTGTGTTACAGTGTGGGTCTGTGTGTGTGATGTCAGTGTGTTTCAGTGTGGGTCTATGTGTGTGACGTCAGTGTGGATGTGTGTGTGATGTCAGTGTGTTTCTGTGTGGGTCTGTGTGTGTGATGTCAGTGTATTTCAGTGTGGGTCTGTGTGTGTGATGTCAGTGTGATATCAGTGTGGGTCTGTGTGTGTGATATCAGTGTGGATGTGTGTGTGATGTCAGTGTGTTTCAGTATGGGTCTGTGTGTGTGATTTCTGGTGTGTTTCAGTGTGAGTCTGTGTGTGTGATGTCAGTGTGTTTCACTGTGGGTCTGTGTGTGTGATGTCAGTGTGTTTCAGTGTGGATGTGTGTGTGATGTCAGTGTGTTTCAGTGTGGGTGCGTGTGTGTGATGTCAGTGTGTTTCAGTATGGGTCTGTGTGTGTGATTTCTGGTGTGTTTCAGTGTGAGTCTGTGTGTGTGATGTCTGTGTGTTACAGTGTGGATCTGTGTGTGATGTCAGTGTGTTTCAGTGTGGATGTGTGTGTGTGATGTCAGTGTATTTCAGTGTGGATGTGTGTGTGTGTGATGTCAGTGTGTTTCTGTGTGGGTCTGTGTGTGTGATGTCAGTGTGTTTCAGTATGGGTCTGTGTGTGTGATTTCTGGTGTGTTTCAGTGTGAGTCTGTGTGTGTGATGTCTGTGTGTTACAGTGTGGGTCTATGTGTGTGTGATGTCAGTGTGTTTCACTGTGGGTCTGTGTGTGTAATGTCTGTGTGTTTCAGTGTGGGTCTGTGTGTGTGATGTCTGTGTTACAGTGTGGGTCTGTGTGTGTGATATCAGTGTGTTTCAGTGTGGGTCTGTGTGTGTGATGTCTGTGTGTTACAGTGTGGGTCTGTGTGTGTGATGTCAGTGTGTTTCAGTGTGGGTCTGTGTGTGTGATGTCAGTGTGGATGTGTGTGTGATGTCAGTGTGTTTCAGTGTGGGTCTGTGTGTGTGATGTCAGTGTATTTCAGTGTGGGTCTGTGTGTGATGTCAGTGTGATATCAGTGTGGGTCTGTGTGTGTGATATCAGTGTGGATGTGTGTGTGATGTCAGTGTGTTTCAGTATGGGTCTGTGTGTGTGATTTCTGGTGTGTTTCAGTGTGAGTCTGTGTGTGTGATGTCAGTGTGTTTCACTGTGGGTCTATGTGTGTGTGATGTCAGTGTGTTTCACTGTGGGTCTGTGTGTGTGATGTCAGTGTGTTTCAGTGTGGATGTGTGTGTGTGATGTCTGTGTGTTTCAGTGTGGGTGTGTGTGTGTGATGTCAGTGTATTTCAGTGTGGATCTGTGTGTGATGTCAGTGTATTTCAGTGTGGATGTGTGTGTGATGTCAGTGTATTTCAGTGTGGATGTGTGTGTGTGATGTCAGTGTGTTTCAGTGTGGTTCTATGTGTGTGATTTCTGGTGTGTTTCAGTGTGAGTCTGTGTGTGTGATGTCTGAGTGTTACAGTGTGGGTCTATGTGTGTGTGATGTCTGTGTTACAGTGTATGTCTGTGTGTGTGATGTCAGTGTGTTTCAGTGTGGGTCTGTGTGTGTGATGTCAGTGTGGATGTGTTTGTGATGTCAGTGTGTTTCAGTGTGGGTCTGTGTGTGTGATGTCAGTGTATTTCAGTGTGGGTCTGTGTGTGTGATGTCAGTGTGATATCAGTGTGGGTCTGTGTGTGTGATATCAGTGTGGATGTGTGTGTGATGTCAGTGTGTTTCAGTATGGGTCTGTGTGTGTGATCTCTGGTGTGTTTCAGTGTGTCTGTGTGTGTGATGTCAGTGTGTTTCACTGTGGGTCTGTGTGTGTGATGTCAGTGTGTTTCAGTGTGTATGTTTGTGTGTGATGTCAGTGTGTTTCAGTGTGGGTCTGTGTGTTTGATATCAGTGTGTTTCAGTGTGGATGTGTGTGTGATGTCAGTGTGTTTCAGTGTGGGTCTGTGTGTGTGATGTCTGGTGTGTTTCAGTGTGGGTCTGTGTGTGTGAGATGTCAGTGTGTTTCAGTGTGCGTCTGTGTGTGTGAGGTCTGGTGTGTTTCAGTGTGTGAGATCACAGTGTGTGATGTCAGTGTATTTCAGTGTGGGTCTGTGTGTGTAATGTCAGTGTGTTTTAGTGTGGATGTGTGTGTGTGTGATGTCAGTGTGTAGCAGTGTGGGTCTGTGTGTGTGATGTCAGTGTATTTCAGTGTGGGTCTATGTGTGTGATGTCAGTGTGTTTCAGTGTGGATCTGTGTGTGTGATGTCAGTGTGTTTCAGTGTGGATGTGTGTGTGTGATGTCAGCGTGTTTCAGTGTGGGTCTGTGTGTTTGATATCAGTGTGTTTCAGTGTGGATGTGTGTGTGATGTCAGTGTGTTTCACTGTGGGTCTGTGTGTGTGATGTCAGTGTGGATGTGTGTGTGATGTCAGTGTGTTTCAGTGTGGGTCTGTGTGTGTGATGTCAGTGTGGATGTGTGTGTGATGTCAGTGTGTTTCAGTGTGGGTCTGTGTGTGTGATGTCTGGTGTGTTTCAGTGTGGGTCTGTGTGTGTGAGATGTCAGTGTGTTTCAGTGTGCGTCTGTGTGTGTGATGTCTGGTGTGTTTCAGTGTGGATCTGTGTGTGATGTCAGTGTGTTTCAGTGTGGATGTGTGTGTGTGATGTCAGTGTATTTCAGTGTGGATGTGTGTGTGTGATGTCAGTGTGTTTCAGTGTGGGTCTGTGTGTGTGATGTCAGTGTGTTTCAGTATGGGTCTGTGTGTGTGATGTCTGTGTGTTACAGTGTGGGTCTGTGTGTGTGATGTCAGTGTGGGTCTGTGTGTGTGATGTCTGGTGTGTTTCAGTGTGGGTCTGTGTGTGTGATATCTGTGTGTTTCAGTGTGCGTCTGTGTGTGTGATGTCAGTGTGTTTCAGTGTGTGTCTGTGTGTGTGATGTCTGTGTGTTTGACGTCAGTGTGGATGTGTGTGTGTGATGTCTGTATTTCAGTGTGGGTCTGTGTGTGTAATGTCTGTGTGTTTCAGTGTGGGTCTGTGTGTGTGATGTCTGTGTGTTACAGTGTGGGTCTGTGTGTGTAATTTCAGTGTATTTCAGTGTGGATGTGTGTGTGTCATGTCTGTGTGTTTCAGTGTGGGTCTGTGTGTGTGATGTCTGTGTGTTACAGTGTGGGTCTGTGTGTGTGATGTCAGTGTGGGTCTGTGTGTGTGATGTCTGGTGTGTTTCAGTGTGGGTCTGTGTGTGTGATATCTGTGTGTTTCAGTGTGCGTCTGTGTGTGTGATGTCAGTGTGTTTCAGTGTGGGTCTGTGTGTGTGATGTCTGTGTGTTTGACGTCAGTTTGGATGTGTGGCGTCTGTGTGGTACAGTGTGGGTCTGTGTGTGTGATGTCAGTGTGGGTCTGTGTGTATGATGTCTGGTGTGTTTCAGTGTGGGTCTGTGTGTGTGATATCTGTGTTTTTCAGTGTGGGTCTGTCTGTGTGATGTCAGTGTGTTACAGTGTGGGTCTGTGTGTGTGATGTCAGTGTGGGTCTGTGTGTGTGATATCTGTGTGTTTGAGTGTGCGTCTGTGTGTGTGATGTCAGTGTGTTTCAGTGTGGGTCTGTGTGTGTGATGTCTTTGTGTTTGACGTCAGTGTGGATGTGAGTGTGTGATGTCTGTATTTCAGTGTGGGTCTGTGTGTGTAATGTCTGTGTGTTTCAGTGTGGGTCTGTGTGTGTGATGTCTGTGTGTTACAGTGTGGGTCTGTGTGTGTGATATCAGTGTGTTTCAGTGTGGGTCTGTGTGTGTGATGTCTGTGTGTTACAGTGTGGGTCTGTGTGTGTGATGTCAGTGTGTTTCAGTGTGGGTCTATGTGTGTGACGTCAGTGTGGATGTGTGTGTGATGTCAGTGTGTTTCTGTGTGGGTCTGTGTGTGTGATGTCAGTGTATTTCAGTGTGGGTCTGTGTGTGTGATGTCAGTGTGATATCAGTGTGGGTCTGTGTGTGTGATATCAGTGTGGATGTGTGTGTGATGTCAGTGTGTTTCAGTATGGGTCTGTGTGTGTGATTTCTGGTGTGTTTCAGTGTGAGTCTGTGTGTGTGATGTCAGTGTGTTTCACTGTGGGTCTGTGTGTGTGATGTCAGTGTGTTTCAGTGTGGATGTGTGTGTGATGTCAGTGTGTTTCAGTGTGGGTGCGTGTGTGTGATGTCAGTGTGTTTCAGTATGGGTCTGTGTGTGTGATTTCTGGTGTGTTTCAGTGTGAGTCTGTGTGTGTGATGTCTGTGTGTTACAGTGTGGATCTGTGTGTGATGTCAGTGTGTTTCAGTGTGGATGTGTGTGTGTGATGTCAGTGTATTTCAGTGTGGATGTGTGTGTGTGTGATGTCAGTGTGTTTCTGTGTGGGTCTGTGTGTGTGATGTCAGTGTGTTTCAGTATGGGTCTGTGTGTGTGATTTCTGGTGTGTTTCAGTGTGAGTCTGTGTGTGTGATGTCTGTGTGTTACAGTGTGGGTCTATGTGTGTGTGATGTCAGTGTGTTTCACTGTGGGTCTGTGTGTGTAATGTCTGTGTGTTTCAGTGTGGGTCTGTGTGTGTGATGTCTGTGTTACAGTGTGGGTCTGTGTGTGTGATATCAGTGTGTTTCAGTGTGGGTCTGTGTGTGTGATGTCTGTGTGTTACAGTGTGGGTCTGTGTGTGTGATGTCAGTGTGTTTCAGTGTGGGTCTGTGTGTGTGATGTCAGTGTGGATGTGTGTGTGATGTCAGTGTGTTTCAGTGTGGGTCTGTGTGTGTGATGTCAGTGTATTTCAGTGTGGGTCTGTGTGTGATGTCAGTGTGATATCAGTGTGGGTCTGTGTGTGTGATATCAGTGTGGATGTGTGTGTGATGTCAGTGTGTTTCAGTATGGGTCTGTGTGTGTGATTTCTGGTGTGTTTCAGTGTGAGTCTGTGTGTGTGATGTCAGTGTGTTTCACTGTGGGTCTATGTGTGTGTGATGTCAGTGTGTTTCACTGTGGGTCTGTGTGTGTGATGTCAGTGTGTTTCAGTGTGGATGTGTGTGTGTGATGTCTGTGTGTTTCAGTGTGGGTGTGTGTGTGTGATGTCAGTGTATTTCAGTGTGGATCTGTGTGTGATGTCAGTGTATTTCAGTGTGGATGTGTGTGTGATGTCAGTGTATTTCAGTGTGGATGTGTGTGTGTGATGTCAGTGTGTTTCAGTGTGGTTCTATGTGTGTGATTTCTGGTGTGTTTCAGTGTGAGTCTGTGTGTGTGATGTCTGAGTGTTACAGTGTGGGTCTATGTGTGTGTGATGTCTGTGTTACAGTGTATGTCTGTGTGTGTGATGTCAGTGTGTTTCAGTGTGGGTCTGTGTGTGTGATGTCAGTGTGGATGTGTTTGTGATGTCAGTGTGTTTCAGTGTGGGTCTGTGTGTGTGATGTCAGTGTATTTCAGTGTGGGTCTGTGTGTGTGATGTCAGTGTGATATCAGTGTGGGTCTGTGTGTGTGATATCAGTGTGGATGTGTGTGTGATGTCAGTGTGTTTCAGTATGGGTCTGTGTGTGTGATCTCTGGTGTGTTTCAGTGTGAGTCTGTGTGTGTGATGTCAGTGTGTTTCACTGTGGGTCTGTGTGTGTGATGTCAGTGTGTTTCAGTGTGTATGTTTGTGTGTGATGTCAGTGTGTTTCAGTGTGGGTCTGTGTGTTTGATATCAGTGTGTTTCAGTGTGGATGTGTGTGTGATGTCAGTGTGTTTCAGTGTGGGTCTGTGTGTGTGATGTCTGGTGTGTTTCAGTGTGGGTCTGTGTGTGTGAGATGTCAGTGTGTTTCAGTGTGCGTCTGTGTGTGTGAGGTCTGGTGTGTTTCAGTGTGTGAGATCACAGTGTGTGATGTCAGTGTATTTCAGTGTGGGTCTGTGTGTGTAATGTCAGTGTGTTTTAGTGTGGATGTGTGTGTGTGTGATGTCAGTGTGTAGCAGTGTGGGTCTGTGTGTGTGATGTCAGTGTATTTCAGTGTGGGTCTATGTGTGTGATGTCAGTGTGTTTCAGTGTGGATCTGTGTGTGTGATGTCAGTGTGTTTCAGTGTGGATGTGTGTGTGTGATGTCAGCGTGTTTCAGTGTGGGTCTGTGTGTTTGATATCAGTGTGTTTCAGTGTGGATGTGTGTGTGATGTCAGTGTGTTTCACTGTGGGTCTGTGTGTGTGATGTCAGTGTGGATGTGTGTGTGATGTCAGTGTGTTTCAGTGTGGGTCTGTGTGTGTGATGTCAGTGTGGATGTGTGTGTGATGTCAGTGTGTTTCAGTGTGGGTCTGTGTGTGTGATGTCTGGTGTGTTTCAGTGTGGGTCTGTGTGTGTGAGATGTCAGTGTGTTTCAGTGTGCGTCTGTGTGTGTGATGTCTGGTGTGTTTCAGTGTGGATCTGTGTGTGATGTCAGTGTGTTTCAGTGTGGATGTGTGTGTGTGATGTCAGTGTATTTCAGTGTGGATGTGTGTGTGTGATGTCAGTGTGTTTCAGTGTGGGTCTGTGTGTGTGATGTCAGTGTGTTTCAGTATGGGTCTGTGTGTGTGATTTCTGGTGTGTTTCAGTGTGAGTCTGTGTGTGTGATGTCTGTGTGTTTCAGTGTGGGTTTATGTGTGTGTGATGTCAGTGTGTTTCACTGTGGGTCTGTGTGTGTAATGCCTGTGTGTTTCAGTGTGGGTCTGTGTGTGTGATGTCAGTGTGGATGTGTGTGTGATGTCAATGTGTTTCAGTGTGGGTCTGTGTGTGTGATGTCTGGTGTGTTTCAGTGTGGGTCTGTGTGTGTGAGATGTCAGTGTGTTTCAGTGTGCGTCTGTGTGTGTGATGTCTGGTGTGTTTCAGTGTGGGTCTGTGTGTGTGATGTCAGTGTGTTTCAGTGTGGATGTGTGTGTGTGATGTAAGTGTGTAGCAGTGTGGGTCTGTGTGTGTGATGTCCGTGTATTTCAGTGTGGGTCTGTGTGTGTGACGTCTGTGTGTTTCAGTGTGGGTCTGTATGTGTGATGCCTGGTGTGTTTCAGTGTGGGTCTGTGTGTGTGCTGTCAGTGTGTTTCAGTGTGGATGTGTGTGTGTGATGTCAGTGTGTTTCAGTGTGGGTGCGTGTGTGTGATGTCAGTGTGTTTCATTATGGGTCTGTGTGTGTGATTTCTGGTGTGTTTCAGTGTGAGTCTGTGTGTGTGATGTCAGTGTGTTTCACTGTGGGTCTGTGTGTGTGATGTCAGTGTGTTTCAGTGTGGATGCGTGTGTGTGATGTCAGTGTGTTTCAGTATGGGTCTGTGTGTGTGATTTCTGGTGTGTTTCAGTGTGAGTCTGTGTGTGTGATGTCTGTGTGTTACAGTGTGGATCTGTGTGTGTGATGTCAGTGTGTTTCAGTGTGGATGTGTGTGTGTGATGTCAGTGTATTTCAGTGTGGATGTGTGTGTGTGATGTCAGTGTGTTTCAGTGTGGGTCTGTGTGTGTGATGTCAGTGTGTTTCAGTATTGGTCTGTGTGTGTGATTTCTGGTGTGTTTCAGTGTGAGTCTGTGTGTGTGATGTCTGTGTGTTACAGTGTGGGTCTATGTGTGTGTGATGTCAGTGTGTTTCACTGTGGGTCTGTGTGTGTAATGTCTGTGTGTTTCAGTGTGGGTCTGTGTGTGTGATGTCTGTGTTACAGTGTGGGTCTGTGTGTGTGATATCAGTGTGTTTCAGTGTGGGTCTGTGTGTGTGATGTCTGTGTGTTACAGTGTGGGTCTGTGTGTGTGATGTCAGTGTGTTTCAGTTTGGGTCTGTGTGTGTGATGTCAGTGTGGATGTGTGTGTGATGTCAGTGTGTTTCAGTGTGGGTCTGTGTGTGTGATGTCAGTGTATTTCAGTGTGGGTCTGTGTGTGATGTCAGTGTGATATCAGTGTGGGTCTGTGGTGTGTGATATCAGTGTGGATGTGTGTGTGATGTCAGTGTGTTTCAGTATGGGTCTGTGTGTGTGATTTCTGGTGTGTTTCAGTGTGAGTCTGTGTGTGTGATGTCAGTGTGTTTCACTGTGGGTCTGTGTGTGTGATGTCAGTGTGTTTCAGTGTGGATGTGTGTGTGTGATGTCTGTGTGTTTCAGTGTGGGTGTGTGTGTGTGATGTCAGTGTATTTCAGTGTGGATCTGTGTGTGATGTCAGTGTGTTTCAGTGTGGATGTGTGTGTGTGATGTCAGTGTATTTCAGTGTGGATGTGTGTGTGTGATGTCAGTGTGTTTCAGTGTGGGTCTGTGTGTGTGATGTCAGTGTGTTTCAGTATGGGTCTGTGTGTGTGATTTCTGGTGTGTTTCAGTGTGAGTCTGTGTGTGTGATGTCTGTGTGTTTCAGTGTGGGTTTATGTGTGTGTGATGTCAGTGTGTTTCACTGTTGGTCTGTGTGTGTAATGCCTGTGTGTTTCAGTGTGGGTCTGTGTGTGTGATGTCAGTGTGGATGTGTGTGTGATGTCAATGTGTTTCAGTGTGGGTCTGTGTGTGTGATGTCTGGTGTGTTTCAGTGTGGGTCTGTGTGTGTGAGATGTCAGTGTGTTTCAGTGTGCGTCTGTGTGTGTGATGTCTGGTGTGTTTCAGTGTGGGTCTGTGTGTGTGATGTCAGTGTGTTTCAGTGTGGATGTGTGTGTGTGATGTAAGTGTGTAGCAGTGTGGGTCTGTGTGTGTGATGTCCGTGTATTTCAGTGTGGGTCTGTGTGTGTGACGTCTGTGTGTTTCAGTGTGGGTCTGTATGTGTGATGTCTGGTGTGTTTCAGTGTGGATGTGTGTGTGATGTCAGTGTGTTTCAGTATGGGGTCCCTGTGTGAGATGTCTGTTTCAGTGTGGGTCTGTGTGTGTGATGTCAGTGTGTGTCTGTGTGTGTGAAGTCTGTGTGTTTCAGTGTGGGTCTGTGTGTGTGACGTCTGTGTGTTTCAGTGTGAGACTGTGTGTTACAGTGTGGGTCTGTGTGTGTGATGTCTGGTGTGTTTCAGTGTGGGTCTGTGTGTGTGATGTCAGTGTGGATGTGTGTGTGTCATGTCTGTGTGTTTCAGTGTGGGTCTGTATGTGTGATGTCTGTGTGTTACAGTGTGGGTCTGTGTGTGAGATGTCAGTGTGGGTCTGTGTGTGTGATGTCTGGTGTGTTTCAGTGTGGGTCTGTGTGTGTGATATCTGTGTGTTTCAGTGTGCGTCTGTGTGTGTGATGTCAGTGTGTTTCAGTGTGGGTCTGTGTGTGTGATGTCTGTGTGTTTGGCGTCAGTGTGGATGTGTGTGTGTGATGTCTGTATTTCAGTGTGGGTCTGTGTGTGTAATGTCTGTGTGTTTCAGTGTGGGTCTGTGTGTGTGATGTCTGTGTGTTACAGTGTGGGTCTGTGTGTGTGATATCAGTGTGTTTCAGTGTGGGTCTGTGTGTGTGATGTCTGTGTGGTACAGTGTGGGTCTGTGTGTGTGATGTCAGTGTGGGTCTGTGTGTATGATGTCTGGTGTGTTTCAGTGTGGGTCTGTGTGTGTGATATCTGTGTGTTTCAGTGTGGGTCTGTGTGTGTGATATCTGTGTGTTTCAGTGTGCGTCTGTGTGTGTGATGTCAGTGTTTTTCAGTGTGGATGTGTGTGTGTGATGTCAGTGTGTTTCAGTGTAGGTGCGTGTGTGTGATGTCAGTGTGTTTCAGTATGGGTCTGTGTGTGTGATTTCTGGTGTGTTTCAGTGTGAGTCTGTGTGTGTGATGTCAGTGTGTTTCACTGTGGGTCTGTGTGTGTGATGTCAGTGTGTTTCAGTGTGGGTGCGTGTGTGTGATGTCAGTGTGTTTCAGTATGGGTCTGTGTGTGTGATTTCTGGTGTGTTTCAGTGTGAGTCTGTGTGTGTGATGTCTGTGTGTTACAGTGTGGATCTGTGTGTGTGATGTCAGTGTGTTTCAGTGTGGATGTGTGTGTGTGATGTCAGTGTATTTCAGTGTGGATGTGTGTGTGTGATGTCAGTGTGTTTCAGTGTGGGTCTGTGTGTGTGATGTCAGTGTGTTTCAGCATGGGTCTGTGTGTGTGATTTCTGGTGTGTTTCAGTGTGAGTCTGTGTGTGTGATGTCTGTGTGTTACAGTGTGGGTCTATGTGTGTGTGATGTCAGTGTGTTTCAGTGTGGGTCTGTGTGTGTGATGTCAGTGTGTTTCAGCATGGGTCTGTGTGTGTGATGTCTGTGTTACAGTGTGGGTCTGTGTGTGTGATATCAGTGTGTTTCAGTGTGGGTCTGTGTGTGTGATGTCTGTGTGTTACAGTGTGGGTCTGTGTGTGTGATGTCAGTGTGTTTCAGTGTGGGTCTGTGTGTGTGATGTCAGTGTGGATGTGTGTGTGATGTCAGTGTGTTTCAGTGTGGGTCTGTGTGTGTGATGTCAGTGTATTTCAGTGTGGGTCTGTGTGTGATGTCAGTGTGATATCAGTGTGGGTCTGTGGTGTGTGATATCAGTGTGGATGTGTGTGTGATGTCAGTGTGTTTCAGTGTGGGTCTGTGTGTGTGATTTCTGGTGTGTTTCAGTGTGAGTCTGTGTGTGTGATGTCAGTGTGTTTCACTGTGGGTCTGTGTGTGTGATGTCAGTGTGTTTCAGTGTGGATGTGTGTGTGTGATGTCTGTGTGTTTCAGTGTGGGTGTGTGTGTGTGATGTCAATGTATTTCAGTGTGGATCTGTGTGTGATGTCAGTGTGTTTCAGTGTGTGTCTGTGTGTGTGTGATGTCAGTGTGTTTCAGTGTGGGTCTGTGTGTGTGATGTCAGTGTGTTTCAGTATGGGTCTGTGTGTGTGATGTCAGTGTGTTTCAGTGTGGGTGCGTGTGTGTGATGTCAGTGTGTTTCAGTATGGGTCTGTGTGTGTGATTTCTGGTGTGTTTCAGTGTGAGTCTGTGTGTGTGATGTCTGTGTGTTACAGTGTGGATCTGTGTGTGTGATGTCAGTGTGTTTCAGTGTGGATGTGTGTGTGTGATGTCATTGTATTTCAGTGTGGATGTGTGTGTGTGATGTCAGTGTGTTTCAGTGTGGGTCTGTGTGTGTGATGTCAGTGTGTTTCAGTTTGGGTCTGTGTGTGTGATTTCTGGTGTGTTTCAGTGTGAGTCTGTGTGTGTGATGTCTGTGTGTTACAGTGTGGGTCTATGTGTGTGTGATGTCAGTGTGTTTCACTGTGGGTCTGTGTGTGTAATGTCTGTGTGTTTCAGTGTGGGTCTGTGTGTGTGATGTCTGTGTTACAGTGTGGGTCTGTGTGTGTGATATCAGTGTGTTTCAGTGTGGGTCTGTGTGTGTGATGTCTGTGTGTTACAGTGTGGGTCTGTGTGTGTGATGTCAGTGTGTTTCAGTGTGGGTCTGTGTGTGTGATGTCAGTGTGGATGTGTGTGTGATGTCAGTGTGTTTCAGTGTGGGTCTGTGTGTGTGATGTCAGTGTATTTCAGTGTGGGTCTGTGTGTGATGTCAGTGTGATATCAGTGTGGGTCTGTGGTGTGTGATATCAGTGTGGATGTGTGTGTGATGTCAGTGTGTTTCAGTGTGGGTCTGTGTGTGTGATTTCTGGTGTATTTCAGTGTGAGTCTGTGTGTGTGATGTCAGTGTGTTTCACTGTGGGTCTGTGTGTGTGATGTCAGTGTGTTTCAGTGTGGATGTGTGTGTGTGATGTCTGTGTGTTTCAGTGTGGGTGTGTGTGTGTGATGTCAATGTATTTCAGTGTGGATCTGTGTGTGATGTCAGTGTGTTTCAGTGTGGGTCTGTGTGTGTGTGATGTCAGTGTATTTCAGTGTGGATGTGTGTGTGTGATGTCAGTGTGTTTCAGTGTGGGTCTGTGTGTGTGATGTCAGTTTGTTTCAGTATGGGTCTGTGTGTGTGATTTCTGGTGTGTTTCAGTGTGGGTCTGTGTGTGTGATGTCTGTGTTACAGTGTGGGTCTGTGTGTGTGATGTCAGTGTATTTCAGTGTGGATGTGTGTGTGTGATGTCAGTGTGTTTCAGTGTGGGTCTGTGTGTGTGATGTCAGTGTGGATGTGTGTGTGATGTCAGTGTGTTTCAGTGTGGGTCTGTGTGTGTGATGTCAGTGTATTTCAGTGTGGGTCTGTGTGTGTGATGTCAGTGTGATATCAGTGTGGGTCTGTGTGTGTGATATCAGTGTGGATGTGTGTGTGATGTCAGTGTGTTTCAGTATGGGTCTGTGTGTGTGATTTCTGGTGTGTTTCAGTGTGAGTCTGTGTGTGTGATGTCAGTGTGTTTCACTGTGGGTCTGTGTGTGTGATGTCAGTGTGTTTCAGTGTGGATGTGTGTGTGTGATGTCAGTGTGTTTCAGTGTGGGTCTGTGTGTTTGATATCGGTGTGTTTCAGTGTGGATGTGTGTGTGATGTCAGTGTGTTTCAGTGTGGGTCTGTGTGTGTGATGTCTGGTGTGTTTCAGTGTGGGTCTGTGTGTGTGAGATGTCAGTGTGTTTCAGTGTGCGTCTGTGTGTGTGAGGTCTGGTGTCTTTCAGTGTGTGAGATCTCAGTGTGTGATGTCAGTGTATTTCAGTGTGGGTCTGTGTGTGTGATGTCAGTGTGTTTTAGTGTGGATGTGTGTGTGTGTGATGTCAGTGTGTAGCAGTGTGGGTCTGTGTGTGTGATGTCAGTGTATTTCAGTGTGGGTCTGTGTGTGTGATGTCAGTGTGTTTCAGTGTGGATGTGTGTGTGTGATGTCAGTGTGTTTCAGTGTGGATGTGTGTGTGTGATGTCAGTGTGTTTCAGTGTGGGTCAGTGTGTTTGATATCAGTGTGTTTCAGTGTGGATGTGTGTGTGATGTCAGTGTGTTTCAGTGTGGGTCTGTGTGTGTGATGTCAGTGTGGATGTGTGTGTGATGTCAGTGTGTTTCAGTGTGGGTCTGTGTGTGTGATGTCAGTGTGGATGTGTGTGTGATGTCAGTGTGTTTCAGTGTGGGTCTGTGTGTGTGATGTCTGGTGTGTTTCAGTGTGGGTCTGTGTGTGTGAGATGTCAGTGTGTTTCAGTGTGGGTTTATGTGTGTGTGATGTCAGTGTGTTTCACTGTGGGTCTGTGTGTGTAATGCCTGTGTGTTTCAGTGTGGGTCTGTGTGTGTGATGTCAGTGTGGATGTGTGTGTGATGTCAATGTGTTTCAGTGTGGGTCTGTGTGTGTGATGTCTGGTGTGTTTCAGTGTGGGTCTGTGTGTGTGAGATGTCAGTGTGTTTCAGTGTGCGTCTGTGTGTGTGATGTCTGGTGTGTTTCAGTGTGGGTCTGTGTGTGTGATGTCAGTGTGTTTCAGTGTGGATGTGTGTGTGTGATGTAAGTGTGTAGCAGTGTGGGTCTGTGTGTGTGATGTCCGTGTATTTCAGTGTGGGTCTGTGTGTGTGACGTCTGTGTGTTTCAGTGTGGGTCTGTATGTGTGATGTCTGGTGTGTTTCAGTGTGGATGTGTGTGTGATGTCAGTGTGTTTCAGTATGGGGTCCCTGTGTGAGATGTCTGTTTCAGTGTGGGTCTGTGTGTGTGATGTCAGTGTGTGTCTGTGTGTGTGAAGTCTGTGTGTTTCAGTGTGGGTCTGTGTGTGTGATG
Organism: Chiloscyllium plagiosum; assembly: GCF_037043375.1. Taxonomy (NCBI): domain Eukaryota; kingdom Metazoa; phylum Chordata; class Chondrichthyes; order Orectolobiformes; family Hemiscylliidae; genus Chiloscyllium; species Chiloscyllium plagiosum. The sequence continues at coordinate 160,620,036 of NW_028270140.1, read as the reverse complement.
TCTGTGTGTTTCAGTGTGAGACTGTGTGTTACAGTGTGGGTCTGTGTGTGTGATGTCTGGTGTGTTTCAGTGTGGGTCTGTGTGTGTGATGTCAGTGTGGATGTGTGTGTGTCATGTCTGTGTGTTTCAGTGTGGGTCTGTGTGTGTGATGTCTGTGTGTTACAGTGTGGGTCTGTGTGTGAGATGTCAGTGTGGGTCTGTGTGTGTGATGTCTGGTGTGTTTCAGTGTGGGTCTGTGTGTGTGATATCTGTGTGTTTCAGTGTGCGTCTGTGTGTGTGATGTCAGTGTGTTTCAGTGTGGGTCTGTGTGTGTGATGTCTGTGTGTTTGACGTCAGTGTGGATGTGTGTGTGTGATGTCTGTATTTCAGTGTGGGTCTGTGTGTGTAATGTCTGTGTGTTTCAGTGTGGGTCTGTGTGTGTGATGTCTGTGTGTTACAGTGTGGGTCTGTGTGTGTGATATCAGTGTGTTTCAGTGTGGGTCTGTGTGTGTGATGTCTGTGTGGTACAGTGTGGGTCTGTGTGTGTGATGTCAGTGTGGGTCTGTGTGTATGATGTCTGGTGTGTTTCAGTGTGGGTCTGTGTGTGTGATATCTGTGTGTTTCAGTGTGGGTCTGTGTGTGTGATATCTGTGTGTTTCAGTGTGCGTCTGTGTGTGTGATGTCAGTGTTTTTCAGTGTGGATGTGTGTGTGTGATGTCAGTGTGTTTCAGTGTAGGTGCGTGTGTGTGATGTCAGTGTGTTTCAGTATGGGTCTGTGTGTGTGATTTCTGGTGTGTTTCAGTGTGAGTCTGTGTGTGTGATGTCAGTGTGTTTCACTGTGGGTCTGTGTGTGTGATGTCAGTGTGTTTCAGTGTGGGTGCGTGTGTGTGATGTCAGTGTGTTTCAGTATGGGTCTGTGTGTGTGATTTCTGGTGTGTTTCAGTGTGAGTCTGTGTGTGTGATGTCTGTGTGTTACAGTGTGGATCTGTGTGTGTGATGTCAGTGTGTTTCAGTGTGGATGTGTGTGTGTGATGTCAGTGTATTTCAGTGTGGATGTGTGTGTGTGATGTCAGTGTGTTTCAGTGTGGGTCTGTGTGTGTGATGTCAGTGTGTTTCAGTTTGGGTCTGTGTGTGTGATTTCTGGTGTGTTTCAGTGTGAGTCTGTGTGTGTGATGTCTGTGTGTTACAGTGTGGGTCTATGTGTGTGTGATGTCAGTGTGTTTCACTGTGGGTCTGTGTGTGTAATGTCTGTGTGTTTCAGTGTGGGTCTGTGTGTGTGATGTCTGTGTTACAGTGTGGGTCTGTGTGTGTGATATCAGTGTGTTTCAGTGTGGGTCTGTGTGTGTGATGTCTGTGTGTTACAGTGTGGGTCTGTGTGTGTGATGTCAGTGTGTTTCAGTGTGGGTCTGTGTGTGTGATGTCAGTGTGGATGTGTGTGTGATGTCAGTGTGTTTCAGTGTGGGTCTGTGTGTGTGATGTCAGTGTATTTCAGTGTGGGTCTGTGTGTGATGTCAGTGTGATATCAGTGTGGGTCTGTGGTGTGTGACATCAGTGTGGATGTGTGTGTGATGTCAGTGTGTTTCAGTGTGGGTCTGTGTGTGTGATTTCTGGTGTGTTTCAGTGTGAGTCTGTGTGTGTGATGTCAGTGTGTTTCACTGTGGGTCTGTGTGTGTGATGTCAGTGTGTTTCAGTGTGGATGTGTGTGTGTGATGTCTGTGTGTTTCAGTGTGGGTGTGTGTGTGTGATGTCAATGTATTTCAGTGTGGATCTGTGTGTGATGTCAGTGTGTTTCAGTGTGGGTCTGTGTGTGTGTGATGTCAGTGTATTTCAGTGTGGATGTGTGTGTGTGATGTCAGTGTGTTTCAGTGTGGGTCTGTGTGTGTGATGTCAGTGTGTTTCAGTATGGGTCTGTGTGTGTGATTTCTGGTGTGTTTCAGTGTGGGTCTGTGTGTGTGATGTCTGTGTTACAGTGTGGGTCTGTGTGTGTGATGTCAGTGTATTTCAGTGTGGATGTGTGTGTGTGATGTCAGTGTGTTTCAGTGTGGGTCTGTGTGTGTGATGTCAGTGTGGATGTGTGTGTGATGTCAGTGTGTTTCAGTGTGGGTCTGTGTGTGTGATGTCAGTGTATTTCAGTGTGGGTCTGTGTGTGTGATGTCAGTGTGATATCAGTGTGGGTCTGTGTGTGTGATATCAGTGTGGATGTGTGTGTGATGTCAGTGTGTTTCAGTATGGGTCTGTATGTGTGATTTCTGGTGTGTTTCAGTGTGAGTCTGTGTGTGTGATGTCAGTGTGTTTCACTGTGGGTCTGTGTGTGTGATGTCAGTGTGTTTCAGTGTGGATGTGTGTGTGTGATGTCAGTGTGTTTCAGTGTGGGTCTGTGTGTTTGATATCAGTGTGTTTCAGTGTGGATGTGTGTGTGATGTCAGTGTGTTTCAGTGTGGGTCTGTGTGTGTGATGTCTGGTGTGTTTCAGTGTGGGTCTGTGTGTGTGAGATGTCAGTGTGTTTCAGTGTGCGTCTGTGTGTGTGAGGTCTGGTGTCTTTCAGTGTGTGAGATCTCAGTGTGTGATGTCAGTGTATTTCAGTGTGGGTCTGTGTGTGTGATGTCAGTGTGTTTTAGTGTGGATGTGTGTGTGTGTGATGTCAGTGTGTAGCAGTGTGGGTCTGTGTGTGTGATGTCAGTGTATTTCAGTGTCGGTCTGTGTGTGTGATGTCAGTGTGTTTCAGTGTGGATGTCTGTGTGTGATGTCAGTGTGTTTCAGTGTGGATGTGTGTGTGTGATGTCAGTGTGTTTCAGTGTGGGTCAGTGTGTTTGATATCAGTGTGTTTCAGTGTGGATGTGTGTGTGATGTCAGTGTGTTTCAGTGTGGGTCTGTGTGTGTGATGTCAGTGTGGATGTGTGTGTGATGTCAGTGTGTTTCAGTGTGGGTCTGTGTGTGTGATGTCAGTGTGGATGTGTGTGTGATGTCAGTGTGTTTCAGTGTGGGTCTGTGTGTGTGATGTCTGGTGTGTTTCAGTGTGGGTCTGTGTGTGTGAGATGTCAGTGTGTTTCAGTGTGGGTTTATGTGTGTGTGATGTCAGTGTGTTTCACTGTGGGTCTGTGTGTGTAATGCCTGTGTGTTTCAGTGTGGGTCTGTGTGTGTGATGTCAGTGTGGATGTGTGTGTGATGTCAATGTGTTTCAGTGTGGGTCTTTGTGTGTGATGTCTGGTGTGTTTCAGTGTGGGTCTGTGTGTGTGAGATGTCAGTGTGTTTCAGTGTGCGTCTGTGTGTGTGATGTCTGGTGTGTTTCAGTGTGGGTCTGTGTGTGTGATGTCAGTGTGTTTCAGTGTGGATGTGTGTGTGTGATGTAAGTGTGTAGCAGTGTGGGTCTGTGTGTGTGATGTCCGTGTATTTCAGTGTGGGTCTGTGTGTGTGACGTCTGTGTGTTTCAGTGTGGGTCTGTATGTGTGATGTCTGGTGTGTTTCAGTGTGGATGTGTGTGTGATGTCAGTGTGTTTCAGTATGGGGTCCCTGTGTGAGATGTCTGTTTCAGTGTGGGTCTGTGTGTGTGATGTCAGTGTGGATGTGTGTGTGTCATGTCTGTGTGTTTCAGTGTGGGTCTGTGTGTGTGATGTCTGTGTGTTACAGTGTGGGTCTGTGTGTGAGATGTCAGTGTGGGTCTGTGTGTGTGATGTCTGGTGTGTTTCAGTGTGGGTCTGTGTGTGTGATATCTGTGTGTTTCAGTGTGCGTCTGTGTGTGTGATGTCAGTGTGTTTCAGTGTGGGTCTGTGTGTGTGATGTCTGTGTGTTTGACGTCAGTGTGGATGTGTGTGTGTGATGTCTGTATTTCAGTGTGGGTCTGTGTGTGTAATGTCTGTGTGTTTCAGTGTGGGTCTGTGTGTGTGATGTCTGTGTGTTACAGTGTGGGTCTGTGTGTGTGATATCAGTGTGTTTCAGTGTGGGTCTGTGTGTGTGATGTCTGTGTGGTACAGTGTGGGTCTGTGTGTGTGATGTCAGTGTGGGTCTGTGTGTATGATGTCTGGTGTGTTTCAGTGTGGGTCTGTGTGTGTGATATCTGTGTGTTTCAGTGTGGGTCTGTGTGTGTGATATCTGTGTGTTTCAGTGTGCGTCTGTGTGTGTGATGTCAGTGTTTTTCAGTGTGGATGTGTGTGTGTGATGTCAGTGTGTTTCAGTGTAGGTGCGTGTGTGTGATGTCAGTGTGTTTCAGTATGGGTCTGTGTGTGTGATTTCTGGTGTGTTTCAGTGTGAGTCTGTGTGTGTGATGTCAGTGTGTTTCACTGTGGGTCTGTGTGTGTGATGTCAGTGTGTTTCAGTGTGGGTGCGTGTGTGTGATGTCAGTGTGTTTCAGTATGGGTCTGTGTGTGTGATTTCTGGTGTGTTTCAGTGTGAGTCTGTGTGTGTGATGTCTGTGTGTTACAGTGTGGATCTGTGTGTGTGATGTCAGTGTGTTTCAGTGTGGATGTGTGTGTGTGATGTCAGTGTATTTCAGTGTGGATGTGTGTGTGTGATGTCAGTGTGTTTCAGTGTGGGTCTGTGTGTGTGATGTCAGTGTGTTTCAGTTTGGGTCTGTGTGTGTGATTTCTGGTGTGTTTCAGTGTGAGTCTGTGTGTGTGATGTCTGTGTGTTACAGTGTGGGTCTATGTGTGTGTGATGTCAGTGTGTTTCACTGTGGGTCTGTGTGTGTAATGTCTGTGTGTTTCAGTGTGGGTCTGTGTGTGTGATGTCTGTGTTACAGTGTGGGTCTGTGTGTGTGATATCAGTGTGTTTCAGTGTGGGTCTGTGTGTGTGATGTCTGTGTGTTACAGTGTGGGTCTGTGTGTGTGATGTCAGTGTGTTTCAGTGTGGGTCTGTGTGTGTGATGTCAGTGTGGATGTGTGTGTGATGTCAGTGTGTTTCAGTGTGGGTCTGTGTGTGTGATGTCAGTGTATTTCAGTGTGGGTCTGTGTGTGATGTCAGTGTGATATCAGTGTGGGTCTGTGGTGTGTGACATCAGTGTGGATGTGTGTGTGATGTCAGTGTGTTTCAGTGTGGGTCTGTGTGTGTGATTTCTGGTGTGTTTCAGTGTGAGTCTGTGTGTGTGATGTCAGTGTGTTTCACTGTGGGTCTGTGTGTGTGATGTCAGTGTGTTTCAGTGTGGATGTGTGTGTGTGATGTCTGTGTGTTTCAGTGTGGGTGTGTGTGTGTGATGTCAATGTATTTCAGTGTGGATCTGTGTGTGATGTCAGTGTGTTTCAGTGTGGGTCTGTGTGTGTGTGATGTCAGTGTATTTCAGTGTGGATGTGTGTGTGTGATGTCAGTGTGTTTCAGTGTGGGTCTGTGTGTGTGATGTCAGTGTGTTTCAGTATGGGTCTGTGTGTGTGATTTCTGGTGTGTTTCAGTGTGGGTCTGTGTGTGTGATGTCTGTGTTACAGTGTGGGTCTGTGTGTGTGATGTCAGTGTATTTCAGTGTGGATGTGTGTGTGTGATGTCAGTGTGTTTCAGTGTGGGTCTGTGTGTGTGATGTCAGTGTGGATGTGTGTGTGATGTCAGTGTGTTTCAGTGTGGGTCTGTGTGTGTGATGTCAGTGTATTTCAGTGTGGGTCTGTGTGTGTGATGTCAGTGTGATATCAGTGTGGGTCTGTGTGTGTGATATCAGTGTGGATGTGTGTGTGATGTCAGTGTGTTTCAGTATGGGTCTGTATGTGTGATTTCTGGTGTGTTTCAGTGTGAGTCTGTGTGTGTGATGTCAGTGTGTTTCACTGTGGGTCTGTGTGTGTGATGTCAGTGTGTTTCAGTGTGGATGTGTGTGTGTGATGTCAGTGTGTTTCAGTGTGGGTCTGTGTGTTTGATATCAGTGTGTTTCAGTGTGGATGTGTGTGTGATGTCAGTGTGTTTCAGTGTGGGTCTGTGTGTGTGATGTCTGGTGTGTTTCAGTGTGGGTCTGTGTGTGTGAGATGTCAGTGTGTTTCAGTGTGCGTCTGTGTGTGTGAGGTCTGGTGTCTTTCAGTGTGTGAGATCTCAGTGTGTGATGTCAGTGTATTTCAGTGTGGGTCTGTGTGTGTGATGTCAGTGTGTTTTAGTGTGGATGTGTGTGTGTGTGATGTCAGTGTGTAGCAGTGTGGGTCTGTGTGTGTGATGTCAGTGTATTTCAGTGTCGGTCTGTGTGTGTGATGTCAGTGTGTTTCAGTGTGGATGTGTGTGTGTGATGTCAGTGTGTTTCAGTGTGGATGTGTGTGTGTGATGTCAGTGTGTTTCAGTGTGGGTCAGTGTGTTTGATATCAGTGTGTTTCAGTGTGGATGTGTGTGTGATGTCAGTGTGTTTCAGTGTGGGTCTGTGTGTGTGATGTCAGTGTGGATGTGTGTGTGATGTCAGTGTGTTTCAGTGTGGGTCTGTGTGTGTGATGTCAGTGTGGATGTGTGTGTGATGTCAGTGTGTTTCAGTGTGGGTCTGTGTGTGTGATGTCTGGTGTGTTTCAGTGTGGGTCTGTGTGTGTGAGATGTCAGTGTGTTTCAGTGTGGGTTTATGTGTGTGTGATGTCAGTGTGTTTCACTGTGGGTCTGTGTGTGTAATGCCTGTGTGTTTCAGTGTGGGTCTGTGTGTGTGATGTCAGTGTGGATGTGTGTGTGATGTCAATGTGTTTCAGTGTGGGTCTGTGTGAGTGATGTCTGGTGTGTTTCAGTGTGGGTCTGTGTGTGTGAGATGTCAGTGTGTTTCAGTGTGCGTCTGTGTGTGTGATGTCTGGTGTGTTTCAGTGTGGGTCTGTGTGTGTGATGTCAGTGTGTTTCAGTGTGGATGTGTGTGTGTGATGTAAGTGTGTAGCAGTGTGGGTCTGTGTGTGTGATGTCCGTGTATTTCAGTGTGGGTCTGTGTGTGTGACGTCTGTGTGTTTCAGTGTGGGTCTGTATGTGTGATGTCTGGTGTGTTTCAGTGTGGATGTGTGTGTGATGTCAGTGTATTTCAGTATGGGGTCCCTGTGTGAGATGTCTGTTTCAGTGTGGGTCTGTGTGTGTGATGTCAGTGTGTGTCTGTGTGTGTGAAGTCTGTGTGTTTCAGTGTGGGTCTGTGTGTGTGATGTCTGTGTGTTTCAGTGTGAGACTGTGTGTTACAGTGTGGGTCTGTGTGTGTGATGTCTGGTGTGTTTCAGTGTGGGTCTGTGTGTGTGATGTCAGTGTGGATGTGTGTGTGTCATGTCTGTGTGTTTCAGTGTGGGTCTGTGTGTGTGATGTCTGTGTGTTACAGTGTGGGTCTGTGTGTGAGATGTCAGTGTGGGTCTGTGTGTGTGATGTCTGGTGTGTTTCAGTGTGGGTCTGTGTATGTGATATCTGTGTGTTTCAGTGTGCGTCTGTGTGTGTGATGTCAGTGTGTTTCAGTGTGGGTCTGTGTGTGTGATGTCTGTGTGTTTGACGTCAGTGTGGATGTGTGTGTGTGATGTCTGTATTTCAGTGTGGGTCTGTGTGTGTAATGTCTGTGTGTTTCAGTGTGGGTCTGTGTGTGTGATGTCTGTGTGTTACAGTGTGGGTCTGTGTGTGTGATATCAGTGTGTTTCAGTGTGGGTCTGTGTGTGTGATGTCTGTGTGGTACAGTGTGGGTCTGTGTGTGTGATGTCAGTGTGGGTCTGTGTGTATGATGTCTGGTGTGTTTCAGTGTGGGTCTGTGTGTGTGATATCTGTGTGTTTCAGTGTGGGTCTGTGTGTGTGATATCTGTGTGTTTCAGTGTGCGTCTGTGTGTGTGATGTCAGTGTTTTTCAGTGTGGATGTGTGTGTGTGATGTCAGTGTGTTTCAGTGTAGGTGCGTGTGTGTGATGTCAGTGTGTTTCAGTATGGGTCTGTGTGTGTGATTTCTGGTGTGTTTCAGTGTGAGTCTGTGTGTGTGATGTCAGTGTGTTTCACTGTGGGTCTGTGTGTGTGATGTCAGTGTGTTTCAGTGTGGGTGCGTGTGTGTGATGTCAGTGTGTTTCAGTATGGGTCTGTGTGTGTGATTTCTGGTGTGTTTCAGTGTGAGTCTGTGTGTGTGATGTCTGTGTGTTACAGTGTGGATCTGTGTGTGTGATGTCAGTGTGTATCAGTGTGGATGTGTGTGTGTGATGTCAGTGTATTTCAGTGTGGATGTGTGTTTGTGATGTCAGTGTGTTTCAGTGTGGGTCTGTGTGTGTGATGTCAGTGTGTTTCAGCATGGGTCTGTGTGTGTGATTTCTGGTGTGTTTCAGTGTGAGTCTGTGTGTGTGATGTCTGTGTGTTACAGTGTGGGTCTATGTGTGTGTGATGTCAGTGTGTTTCACTGTGGGTCTGTGTGTGTAATGTCTGTGTGTTTCAGTGTGGGTCTGTGTGTGTGATGTCTGTGTTACAGTGTGGGTCTGTGTGTGTGATATCAGTGTGTTTCAGTGTGGGTCTGTGTGTGTGATGTCTGTGTGTTACAGTGTGGGTCTGTGTGTGTGATGTCAGTGTGTTTCAGTGTGGGTCTGTGTGTGTGATGTCAGTGTGGATGTGTGTGTGATGTCAGTGTGTTTCAGTGTGGGTCTGTGTGTGTGATGTCAGTGTATTTCAGTGTGGGTCTGTGTGTGATGTCAGTGTGATATCAGTGTGGGTCTGTGGTGTGTGATATCAGTGTGGATGTGTGTGTGATGTCAGTGTGTTTCAGTGTGGGTCTGTGTGTGTGATTTCTGGTGTGTTTCAGTGTGAGTCTGTGTGTGTGATGTCAGTGTGTTTCACTGTGGGTGTGATGTCAGTGTGTTTCAGTGTGGATGTGTGTGTGTGATGTCTGTGTGTTTCAGTGTGGGTGTGTGTGTGTGATGTCAATGTATTTCAGTGTGGATCTGTGTGTGATGTCAGTGTGTTTCAGTGTGGGTCTGTGTGTGTGTGATGTCAGTGTATTTCAGTGTGGATGTGTGTGTGTGATGTCAGTGTGTTTCAGTGTGGGTCTGTGTGTGTGATGTCAGTGTGTTTCAGTATGGGTCTGTGTGTGTGATTTCTGGTGTGTTTCAGTGTGGGTCTGTGTGTGTGATGTCTGTGTTACAGTGTGGGTCTGTGTGTGTGATGTCAGTGTATTTCAGTGTGGATGTGTGTGTGTGATGTCAGTGTGTTTCAGTGTGGGTCTGTGTGTGTGATGTCAGTGTGGATGTGTGTGTGATGTCAGTGTGTTTCAGTGTGGGTCTGTGTGTGTGATGTCAGTGTATTTCAGTGTGGGTCTGTGTGTGTGATGTCAGTGTGATATCAGTGTGGGTCTGTGTGTGTGATATCAGTGTGGATGTGTGTGTGATGTCAGTGTGTTTCAGTATGGGTCTGTGTGTGTGATTTCTGGTGTGTTTCAGTGTGAGTTTGTGTGTGTGATGTCAGTGTGTTTCACTGTGGGTCTGTGTGTGTGATGTCAGTGTGTTTCAGTGTGGATGTGTGTGTGTGATGTCAGTGTGTTTCAGTGTGGGTCTGTGTGTTTGATATCAGTGTGTTTCAGTGTGGATGTGTGTGTGATGTCAGTGTGTTTCAGTGTGGGTCTGTGTGTGTGATGTCTGGTGTGTTTCAGTGTGGGTCTGTGTGTGTGAGATGTCAGTGTGTTTCAGTGTGCGTCTGTGTGTGTGAGGTCTGGTGTCTTTCAGTGTGTGAGATCTCAGTGTGTGATGTCAGTGTATTTCAGTGTGGGTCTGTGTGTGTGATGTCAGTGTGTTTTAGTGTGGGTCTGTGTGTGTGATGTCAGTGTATTTCAGTGTGGGTCTGTGTGTGTGATGTCAGTGTGTTTCAGTGTGGATGTGTGTGTGTGATGTCAGTGTGTTTCAGTGTGGATGTGTGTGTGTGATGTCAGTGTGTTTCAGTGTGGGTCTGTGTGTTTGATATCAGTGTGTTTCAGTGTGGATGTGTGTGTGATGTCAGTGTGTTTCAGTGTGGGTCTGTGTGTGTGATGTCAGTGTGGATGTGTGTGTGATGTCAGTGTGTTTCAGTGTGGGTCTGTGTGTGTGATGTCTGGTGTGTTTCAGTGTGGGTCTGTGTGTGTGATGTCAGTGTGTTTCAGTGTGGGTCTGTGTGTGTGATGTCTGGTGTGTTTCAGTGTGGGTCTGTGTGTGTGATGTCAGTGTGTTTCAGTGTGGATGTGTGTGTGTGATGTATGTGTGTAGCAGTGTGGGTCTGTGTGTGTGATGTCCGTGTATTTCAGTGTGGGTCTGTGTGTGTGACGTCTGTGTGTTTCAGTGTGGGTCTGTATGTGTGATGTCTGGTGTGATTCAGTGTGGATGTGTGTGTGATATCAGTGTGTTTCAGTATGGTGTCCCTGTGTGAGATGTCTGTTTCAGTATGGGTCTGTGTGTGTGATGTCAGTGTGTGTCTGTGTGTGTGATGTCTGTGTGTTTCAGTGTGGGTCTGTGTGTGTGATGACTGTGTGTTTCAGTGTGAGTCTGTGTGTTACAGTGTGGGTCTGTGTGTGTGATGTCTGGTGTGTTTCAGTGTGGGTCTGTGTGTGTGATGTCAGTGTGGATGTGTGTGTGTCATGTCTGTGTGTTTCAGTGTGGGTCTGTGTGTGTGATGTCTGTGTGTTACAGTGTGGGTCTGTGTGTGTGATGTCAGTGTGGGTCTGTGTGTGTGATGTCTGGTGTGTTTCAGTGTGGGTCTGTGTGTGTGATATCTGTGTGTTTCAGTGTGCATCTGTGTGTGTGATGTCTGTATTTCAGTGTGGGTCTGTGTATGTAATGTCTGTGTGTTTCAGTGTGGGTCTGTGTGTGTGATGTCTGTGTGTTACAGTGTGGGTCTGTGTGTGTGATGTCAGTGTGTTTCAGTGTGGGTCTGTGTGTGTGATGTCAGTGTGGATGTGTGTGTGATGTCAGTGTGTTTCAGTGTGGGTCTGTGTGTGTGATGTCAGTGTATTTCAGTGTGGGTCTGTGTGTGTGATGTCAGTGTGATATCAGTGTGGGTCTGTGTGTGTGATATCAGTGTGGATGTGTGTGTGATGTCAGTGTGTTTCAGTATGGGTCTGTGTGTGTGATTTCTGGTGTGTTTCAGTCTGAGTCTGTGTGTGTGATGTCAGTGTGTTTCAGTGTGGATGTGTGTGTGTGATGTCTGTGTGTTTCAGTGTGGGTGTGTGTGTGTGATGTCAGTATGTTTCAGTGTGGGTCTGTGTGTGTGATGTCAGTGTGTTTCAGTGTGGATGTGTGTGTGTGATGTCTGTGTGTTTCAGTGTGGGTGTGTGTGTGTGATGTCAGTGTATTTCAGTGTGGATCTGTGTGTGATGTCAGTGTGTTTCAGTGTGGATGTGTGTGTGTGATGTCAGTGTATTTCAGTGTGGATGTGTGTGTGTGATGTCAGTGTGTTTCAGTGTGGGTCTGTGTGTGTGATGTCAGTGTGTTTCACTATGGGTCTGTGTGTGTGATTTCTGGTGTGTTTCAGTGTGAGTCTGTGTGTCTGATGTCTGTGTGTTACAGTGTGGGTCTATGTGTGTGTGATGTCAGTGTGTTTCACTGTGGGTCTGTGTGTGTAATGTCTGTGTGTTTCAGTGTGGGTCTGTGTGTGTGATGTCTGTGTTACAGTGTGGGTCTGTGTGTGTGATGTCTGGTGAGTTTCAGTGTGGGTCTGTGTGTGTGATGTCAGTGTATTTCAGTGTGGATGTGTGTCTGTGATGTCAGTGTGTTTCAGTGTGGGTCTGTGTGTGTGATGTCAGTGTATTTCAGTGTAGGTCTGTGTGTGTGTTGTCAGTGTGATATCAGTGTGGGTCTGTGTGTGTGATATCAGTCTGGATGTGTGTGTGATGTCAGTGTGTTTCAGTATGGGTCTGTGTGTGTGATTTCTGGTGTGTTTCAGTGTGAGTCTGTGTGTGTGATGTCAGTGTGTTTCAGTGTGGATGTGTGTGTGTGATGTCAGTGTGTTTCAGTGTGGGTCTGTGTGTTTGATATCAGTGTGTTTCAGTGTGGATGTATGTGTGATGTCAGTGTGTTTCAGTGTGGGTCTGTGTGTGTGATGTCTGTGTGTTACAGTGTGGATCTGTGTGTGTGATGTCAGTGTGTTTCAGTGTGGATGTGTGTGTGTGATGTCAGTGTATTTCAGTGTGGATGTGTGTGTGTGATGTCAGTGTGTTTCAGTGTGGGTCTGTGTGTGTGATGTCAGTGTGTTTCAGTATGGGTCTGTGTGTGTGATTTCTGGTGTGTTTCAGTGTGAGTCTGTGTGTGTGATGTCTGTGTGTTACAGTGTGGGTCTATGTGTGTGTGATGTCAGTGTGTTTCACTGTGGGTCTGTGTGTGTAATGTCTGTGTGTTTCAGTGTGGATCTGTGTGTGTGATGTCTGTCTTACAGTGTGGGTCTGTGTGTGTGATATTGGTGTGTTTCAGTGTGGGTCTGTGTGTGTGATGTCTGTGTGTTACAGTGTGGGTCTGTGTGTGTGATGTCAGTGTGTTTCAGTGTGGGTCTGTGTGTGTGATGTCAGTTTGGATGTGTGTGTGATGTCAGTGTGTTTCAGTGTGGGTCTGTGTGTGTGATGTCAGTGTGTTTCAGTGTGGATGTGTGTGTGTAGCAGTGTGGGTCTGTGTGTGTGACGTCAGTGTGTTTCAGTGTGGGTCTGTATGTGTGATGTCTGGTGTGTTTCAGTGTGGATGTGTGTGTGATGTCAGTGTGTTTCAGTATGGGGTCCCTGTGTGAGATGTCTGTTTCATTGTGGATGTGTCTGAGATGTCAGTGTGTTTCAGTGTGCGTCTGTGTGTGTGAGGTCTGGTGTGTTTCAGTGTGTGTGATCTCAGTGTGTGATGTCAGTGTATTTCAGTGTGGGTCTGTGTGTGTGAGTTATCAGTGTGTTACAGTGTGGATGTGTGTGTGATGTCAGTGTGTTACAGTGTGGGTCTGTGTGTGTGATGTCAGTGTGGATGTGTGTGTGATGTCAGTGTGTTTCAGTGTGGGTCTGTGTGTGTGATGTCAGTGTATCTCAGTGTGGGTCTGTGTGTGATGTCAGTGTGATATCAGTGTGGGTCTGTGGTGTGTGATATCAGTGTGGATGTGTGTGTGATGTCAGTGTGTTTCAGTGTGGGTCTGTGTGTGTGATTTCTGGTGTGTTTCAGTGTGAGTCTGTGTGTGTGATGTCAGTGTGTTTCACTGTGGGTCTGTGTGTGTGATGTCAGTGTGTTTCAGTGTGGATGTGTGTGTGTGATGTCTGTGTGTTTCAGTGTGGGTGTGTGTGTGTGATGTCAGTGTATTTCAGTGTGGATCTGTGTGTGATGTCAGTGTGTTTCAGTGTGGGTCTGTGTGTGTGTGATGTCAGTGTATTTCAGTGTGGATTTGTGTGTGTGATGTCAGTGTGGGTCTGTGTGTGTGATGTCAGTGTGTTTCAGTATGGGTCTGTGTGTGTGATTTCTGGTGTGTTACAGTGTGGGTCTATGTGTGTGTGATGTCAGTGTGTTTCACTGTGGGTCTGTGTGTGTAATGCCTGTGTGTTTCAGTGTGGGTCTGTGTGTGTGATGTCTGTGTTACAGTGTGGATCTGTGTGTGTGATGTCAGTGTATTTCAGTGTGGATGTGTGTATGTGATGTCAGTGTGTTTCAGTGTGGGTCTGTGTATGTGATGTCAGTGTGGATGTGTGTGTGATGTCAGTGTGTTTCAGTGTGGGTCTGTGTGTGTGATGTCAGTGTATTTCAGTGTGGGTCTGTGTGTGTGATGTCAGTGTGATATCAGTGTGGGTCTGTGTGTGTGATATCAGTGTGGATGTGTGTGTGATGTCAGTGTGTTTCAGTATGGGTCTGTGTGTGTGATTTCTGGTGTGTTTCAGTGTGAGTCTGTGTGTGTGATGTCAGTGTGTTTCACTGTGGGTCTGTGTGTGTGATGTCAGTGTGTTTCAGTGTGGATGTGTGTGTGTGATGTCAGTGTGTTTCAGTGTGGGTCTGTGTGTTTGATATCAGTGTGTTTCAGTGTGGATGTGTGTGTGATGTCAGTGTGTTTCAGTGTGGGTCTGTGTGTGTGATGTCTGGTGTGTTTCAGTGTGGGTCTGTGTGTGTGAGATGTCAGTGTGTTTCAGTGTGCGTCTGTGTGAGGTCTGGTGTGTTTCAGTGTGTGAGATCTCAGTGTGTGATGTCAGTGTATTTCAGTGTGGGTCTGTGTGTGTGATGTCAGTGTGTTTTAGTGTGGATGTGTGTGTGTGTGATGTCAGTGTGTAGCAGTGTGGGTCTGTGTGTGTGATGTCAGTGTATTTCAGTGTGGGTCTGTGTGTGTGATGTCAGTGTGTTTCAGTGTGGATGTGTGTGTGTGATGTCAGTGTGTTTCAGTGTGGATGTGTGTGTGTGATGTCAGTGTGTTTCAGTGTGGGTCTGTGTGTTTGATATCAGTGTGTTTCAGTGTGGATGTGTGTGTGATGTCAGTGTGTTTCAGTGTGGGTCTATGTGAGTGATGTCCGTGTGGATGTGTGTGTGATGTCAGTGTGTTTCAGTGTGGGTCTGTGTGTGTGATGTCAGTGTGGATGTGTGTGTGATGTCAGTGTGTTTCAGTGTGGGTCTGTGTGTGTGATGTCTGGTGTGTTTCAGTGTGGGTCTGTGTGTGTGAGATGTCAGTGTGTTTCAGTGTGCGTCTGTGTGTGTGATGTCTGGTGTGTTTCAGTGTGGGTCTGTGTGTGTGATGTCAGTGTGTTTCAGTGTGTTTGTGTGTGTGTGATGTCAGTGTGTTTCAGTGTGGATGTGTGTGTGTGATGTAAGTGTGTAGCAGTGTGGGTCTGTGTGTGTGATGTCCGTGTATTTCAGTGTGGGTCTGTGTGTGTGACGTCTGTGTGTTTCAGTGTGGGTCTGTATGTATGATGTCTGGTGTGATTCAGTGTGGATGTGTGTGTGATGTCAGTGTGTTTCAGTATGGTGTCCCTGTGTGAGATGTCTGTTTCAGTATGGGTCTGTGTGTGTGATGTCAGTGTGTGTCTGTGTGTGTGATGTCTGTGTGTTTCAGTGTGGGTCTGTGTGTGTGATGTCTGTGTGTTTCAGTGTGAGTCTGTGTGTTACAGTGTGGGTCTGTGTGTGTGATGTCTGGTGTGTTTCAGTGTGGGTCTGTGTGTGTGATGTCAGTGTGGATGTGTGTGTGTCATGTCTGTGTGTTTCAGTGTGGGTCTGTGTGTGTGATGTCTGTGTGTTACAGTGTGGGTCTGTGTGTGTGATGTCAGTGTATTTCAGTGTGGATGTGTGTATGTGATGTCAGTGTGTTTCAGTGTGGGTCTGTGTATGTGATGTCAGTGTGGATGTGTGTGTGATGTCAGTGTGTTTCAGTGTGGGTCTGTGTGTGTGATGTCAGTGTATTTCAGTGTGGGTCTGTGTGTGTGATGTCAGTGTGATATCAGTGTGGGTCTGTGTGTGTGATATCAGTGTGGATGTGTGTGTGATGTCAGTGTGTTTCAGTATGGGTCTGTGTGTGTGATTTCTGGTGTGTTTCAGTGTGAGTCTGTGTGTGTGATGTCAGTGTGTTTCACTGTGGGTCTGTGTGTGTGATGTCAGTGTGTTTCAGTGTGGATGTGTGTGTGTGATGTCAGTGTGTTTCAGTGTGGGTCTGTGTGTTTGATATCAGTGTGTTTCAGTGTGGATGTGTGTGTGATGTCAGTGTGTTTCAGTGTGGGTCTGTGTGTGTGATGTCTGGTGTGTTTCAGTGTGGGTCTGTGTGTGTGAGATGTCAGTGTGTTTCAGTGTGCGTCTGTGTGAGGTCTGGTGTGTTTCAGTGTGTGAGATCTCAGTGTGTGATGTCAGTGTATTTCAGTGTGGGTCTGTGTGTGTGATGTCAGTGTGTTTTAGTGTGGATGTGTGTGTGTGTGATGTCAGTGTGTAGCAGTGTGGGTCTGTGTGTGTGATGTCAGTGTATTTCAGTGTGGGTTTGTGTGTGTGATGTCAGTGTGTTTCAGTGTGGATGTGTGTGTGTGATGTCAGAGTGTTTCAGTGTGGATGTGTGTGTGTGATGTCAGTATGTTTCAGTGTGAGTCTGTGTGTTTGATATCAGTGTGTTTCAGTGTGGATGTGTGTGTGATGTCAGTGTGTTTCAGTGTGGGTCTATGTGTGTGATGTCAGTGTGGATGTGTGTGTGATGTCAGTGTGTTTCAGTGTGGGTCTGTGTGTGTGATGTCAGTGTGGATGTGTGTGTGATGTCAGTGTGTTTCAGTGTGGGTCTGTGTGTGTGATGTCTGGTGTGTTTCAGTGTGGGTCTGTGTGTGTGAGATGTCAGTGTGTTTCAGTGTGGATGTGTGTGTGATGTCTGGTGTGTTTCAGTGTGGGTCTGTGTGTGTGATGTCAGTGTGTTTCAGTGTGGATGTGTGTGTGATGTCTGTGTGTTTCAGTGTGGGTCTGTATGTATGATGTCTGGTGTGATTCAGTGTGGATGTGTGTGTGATGTCAGTGTGTTTCAGTATGGTGTCCCTGTGTGAGATGTCTGTGTCAGTATGGGTCTGTGTGTGTGATGTCAGTGTGTGTCTGTGTGTGTGATGTCTGTGTGTTTCAGTGTGGGTCTGTGTGTGTGATGTCTGTGTGTTTCAGTGTGAGTCTGTGTGTTACAGTGTGGGTCTGTGTGTGTGATGTCTGGTGTGTTTCAGTGTGGGTCTGTGTGTGTGATGTCAGTGTGGATGTGTGTGTGTCATGTCTGTGTGTTTCAGTGTGGGTCTGTGTGTGTGATGTCTGTGTGTTACAGTGTGGGTCTGTGTGTGTGATGTCAGTGTGGGTCTGTGTGTGTGATGTCTGGTGTGTTTCAGTGTGGGTCTGTGTGTGTGATATCTGTGTGTTTCAGTGTGCGTCTGTGTGTGTGATGTCAGTGTGTTTCAGTGTGGGTCTGTGTGTGTGATGTCTGTGTGTTTGACGTCAGTGTGGATGTGAGTGTGTGATGTCTGTCTTTCAGTGTGGGTCTGTGTATGTAATGTCTGTGTGTTTCAGTGTGGGTCTGTGTGTGTGATGTCTGTGTGTTACAGTGTGGGTCTGTGTGTGTGATGTCAGTGTGTTTCTGTGTGGGTGTGTGTGTGTGATGTCAGTGTGGATGTGTGTGTGATGTCAGTGTGTTTCAGTGTGGGTCTGTGTGTGTGATGTCAGTGTATTTCAGTGTGGGTCTGTGTGTGTGATGTCAGTGTGATATCAGTGTGGGTCTGTGTGTGTGATATCAGTGTGGATGTGTGTGTGATGTCAGTGTGTTTCAGTATGGGTCTGTGTGTGTGATTTCTGGTGTGTTTCAGTGTGAGTATGTGTGTGTGATGTCAGTGTGTTTCAGTGTGGATGTGTGTGTGTGATGTCTGTGTGTTTCAGTGTGGGTGTGTGTGTGTGATGTCAGTGTGTTTCAGTGTGGGTCTGTGTGTGTGATGTCAGTGTGTTTCAGTGTGGATGTGTGTGTGTGATGTCAGTGTATTTCAGTGTGGATGTGTGTGTGTGATGTCAGTGTGTTTCAGTGTGGGTCTGTGTGTGTGATGTCAGTGTGTTTCAGTATGGGTCTGTGTGTGTGATTTCTGGTGTGTTTCAGTGTGAGTCTGTGTGTGTGATGTCTGTGTGTTACAGTGTGGGTCTATGTGTGTGTGATGTCAGTGTGTTTCACTGTGGGTCTGTGTGTGTAATGTCTGTGTGTTTCAGTGTGGATGTGTGTGTGTGATGTCTGTGTTACAGTGTGGGTCTGTGTGTGTGATGTCTGGTGAGTTTCAGTGTGGGTCTGTGTGTGTGATGTCAGTGTATTTCAGTGTGGATGTGTGTGTGTGATGTCAGTGTGTTTCAGTGTGGGTCTGTGTGTGTGATGTCAGTGTGGATGTGTGTGTGATGTCAGTGTGTTTCAGTGTGGGTCTGTGTGTGTGATGTCAGTGTGATATCAGTGTGGGTCTGTGTGTGTGATATCAGTGTGGATGTGTGTGTGATGTCAGTGTGTTTCAGTATGGGTCTGTGTGTGTGATTTCTGGTGTGTTTCAGTGTGAGTCTGTGTGTGTGATGTCAGTGTGTTTCACTGTGGGTCTGTGTGTGTGATGTCAGAGTGTTTCAGTGTGGATGTGTGTGTGTGATGTCAGTGTGTTTCAGTGTGGGTCTGTGTGTTTGATATCAGTGTGTTTCAGTGTGGATGTATGTGTGATGTCAGTGTGTTTCAGTGTGGGCCTGTGTGTGTGATGTCTGGTGTGTTTCAGTGTGGGTCTGTGTGTGTGATGTCTGTGTGTTTCAGTGTGAGTCTGTGTGTTACAGTGTGGGTGTGTGTGTGTGATGTCTGGTGTGTTTCAGTGTGGGTCTGTGTGTGTGATGTCAGTGTGGATGTGTGTGTGTCTCAGTGTGGGTCTGTGTGTGTGATGTCTGTGTGTTACAGTGTGGGTCTGTGTGTGTGATGTCAGTGTGGGTCTGTGTGTGTGATGTCTGGTGTGTTTCAGTGTGGGTCTGTGTGTGTGATATCTGTGTGTTTCAGTGTGCGTCTGTGTGTGTGATGTCAGTGTGTTTCAGTGTGGGTCTGTGTGTGTGATGTCTGTGTGTTTGACGTCAGTGTGGATGTGAGTGTGTGATGTCTGTCTTTCAGTGTGGGTCTGTGTATGTAATGTCTGTGTGTTTCAGTGTGGGTCTGTGTGTGTGATGTCTGTGTGTTACAGTGTGGGTCTGTGTGTGTGATGTCAGTGTGTTTCAGTGTGGGTCTGTGTGTGTGATGTCAGTGTGGATGTGTGTGTGATGTCAGTGTGTTTCAGTGTGGGTCTGTGTGTGTGATGTCAGTGTATTTCAGTGTGGGTCTGTGTGTGTGATATCAGTGTGGATGTGTGTGTGATGTCAGTGTGTTTCAGTATGGGTCTGTGTGTGTGATTTCTGGTGTGTTTCAGTGTGAGTCTGTGTGTGTGATGTCAGTGTGTTTCAGTGTGGATGTGTGTGTGTGATGTCTGTGGGTTTCAGTGTGGGTGCGTGTGTGTGATGTCAGTGTGTTTCAGTGTGGGTCTGTGTGTGTGATGTCAGTGTGTTTCAGTGTGGATGTGTGTGTGTGATGTCTGTGTGTTTCAGTGTGGGTGTGTGTGTGTGATGTCAGTGTATTTCAGTGTGGATCTGTGTGTGATGTCAGTGTGTTTCAGTGTGGATGTGTGTGTGTGATGTCAGTGTATTTCAGTGTGGATGTGTGTGTGTGATGTCAGTGTGTTTCAGTGTGGGTCTGTGTGTGTGATGTCAGTGTGTTTCAGTATGGGTCTGTGTGTGTGATTTCTGGTGTGTTTCAGTGTGAGTCTGTGTGTGTGATGTCTGTGTGTTACAGTGTGGGTCTATGTGTGTGTGATGTCAGTGTGTTTCACTGTGGGTCTGTGTGTGTAATGTCTGTGTGTTTCAGTGTGGGTCTGTGTGTGTGATGTCTGTGTTACAGTGTGGGTCTGTGTGTGTGATGTCTGGTGAGTTTCAGTGTGGGTCTGTGTGTGTGATGTCAGTGTATTTCAGTGTGGATGTGTGTGTGTGATGTCAGTGTGTTTCAGTGTGGGTCTGTGTGTGTGATGTCAGTGTGGATGTGTGTGTGATGTCAGTGTGTTTCAGTGTGGGTCTGTGTGTGTGATGTCAGTGTATTTCAGTGTGGGTCTGTGTGTGTGATGTCAGTGTGATATCAGTGTGGGTCTGTGTGTGTGATATCAGTGTGGATGTGTGTGTGATGTCAGTGTGTTTCAGTATGGGTCTGTGTGTGTGATTTCTGGTGTGTTTCAGTGTGAGTCTGTGTGTGTGATGTCAGTGTGTTTCACTGTGGGTCTGTGTGTGTGATGTCAGTGTGTTTCAGTGTGGATGTGTGTGTGTGATGTCAGTGTGTTTCAGTGTGGGTCTGTGTGTTTGATATCAGTGTGTTTCAGTGTGGATGTATGTGTGATGTCAGTGTGTTTCAGTGTGGGTCTGTGTGTGTGATGTCTGGTGTGTTTCAGTGTGGGTCTGTGTGTGTGAGATGTCAGTGTGTTTCAGTGTGCGTCTGTGTGTCTGAGGTCTGGTGTGTTTCAGTGTGTGAGATCTCAGTGTGTGATGTCAGTGTATTTCAGTGTGGGTCTGTGTGTGTGATGTCAGTGTGTTTCAGTGTGGGTCTGTGTGTGTGATGTCAGTGTATTTCAGTGTGGGTCTGTGTGTGTGATGTCAGTGTGATATCAGTGTGGGTCTGTGTGTGTGATATCAGTGTGGATGTGTGTGTGATGTCAGTGTGTTTCAGTATGGGTCTGTGTGTGTGATTTCTGGTGTGTTTCAGTGTGAGTATGTGTGTGTGATGTCAGTGTGTTTCAGTGTGGATGTGTGTGTGTGATGTCTGTGTGTTTCAGTGTGGGTGTGTGTGTGTGATGTCAGTGTGTTTCAGTGTGGGTCTGTGTGTGTGATGTCAGTGTGTTTCAGTGTGGATGTGTGTGTGTGATGTCAGTGTATTTCAGTGTGGATGTGTGTGTGTGATGTCAGTGTGTTTCAGTGTGGGTCTGTGTGTGTGATTTCTGGTGTGTTTCAGTGTGAGTCTGTGTGTGTGATGTCTGTGTGTTACAGTGTGGGTCTATGTGTGTGTGATGTCAGTGTGTTTCACTGTGGGTCTGTGTGTGTAATGTCTGTGTGTTTCAGTGTGGATGTGTGTGTGTGATGTCTGTGTTACAGTGTGGGTCTGTGTGTGTGATGTCTGGTGAGTTTCAGTGTGGGTCTGTGTGTGTGATGTCAGTGTATTTCAGTGTGGATGTGTGTGTGTGATGTCAGTGTGTTTCAGTGTGGGTCTGTGTGTGTGATGTCAGTGTGGATGTGTGTGTGATGTCAGTGTGTTTCAGTGTGGGTCTGTGTGTGTGATGTCAGTGTGATATCAGTGTGGGTCTGTGTGTGTGATATCAGTGTGGATGTGTGTGTGATGTCAGTGTGTTTCAGTATGGGTCTGTGTGTGTGATTTCTGGTGTGTTTCAGTGTGAGTCTGTGTGTGTGATGTCAGTGTGTTTCACTGTGGGTCTGTGTGTGTGATGTCAGAGTGTTTCAGTGTGGATGTGTGTGTGTGATGTCAGTGTGTTTCAGTGTGGGTCTGTGTGTTTGATATCAGTGTGTTTCAGTGTGGATGTATGTGTGATGTCAGTGTGTTTCAGTGTGGGCCTGTGTGTGTGATGTCTGGTGTGTTTCAGTGTGGGTCTGTGTGTGTGATGTCTGTGTGTTTCAGTGTGAGTCTGTGTGTTACAGTGTGGGTGTGTGTGTGTGAAGTCTGGTGTGTTTCAGTGTGGGTCTGTGTGTGTGATGTCAGTGTGGATGTGTGTGTGTCTCAGTGTGGGTCTGTGTGTGTGATGTCTGTGTGTTACAGTGTGGGTCTGTGTGTGTGATGTCAGTGTGGGTCTGTGTGTGTGATGTCTGGTGTGTTTCAGTGTGGGTCTGTGTGTGTGATGTCAGTGTGTTTCAGTGTGTTTGTGTGTGTGTGATGTCAGTGTGTTTCAGTGTGGGTCTGTGTGTGTGATGTCTGTGTGTTTGACGTCAGTGTGGATGTGAGTGTGTGATGTCTGTCTTTCAGTGTGGGTCTGTGTATGTAATGTCTGTGTGTTTCAGTGTGGGTCTGTGTGTGTGATGTCTGTGTGTTACAGTGTGGGTCTGTGTGTGTGATGTCAGTGTGTTTCAGTGTGGGTCTGTGTGTGTGATGTCAGTGTGGATGTGTGTGTGATGTCAGTGTGTTTCAGTGTGGGTCTGTGTGTGTGATGTCAGTGTATTTCAGTGTGGGTCTGTGTGTGTGATATCAGTGTGGATGTGTGTGTGATGTCAGTGTGTTTCAGTATGGGTCTGTGTGTGTGATTTCTGGTGTGTTTCAGTGTGAGTCTGTGTGTGTGATGTCAGTGTGTTTCAGTGTGGATGTGTGTGTGTGATGTCTGTGGGTTTCAGTGTGGGTGCGTGTGTGTGATGTCAGTGTGTTTCAGTGTGGGTCTGTGTGTGTGATGTCAGTGTGTTTCAGTGTGGATGTGTGTGTGTGATGTCTGTGTGTTTCAGTGTGGGTGTGTGTGTGTGATGTCAGTGTATTTCAGTGTGGATCTGTGTGTGATGTCAGTGTGTTTCAGTGTGGATGTGTGTGTGTGATGTCAGTGTATTTCAGTGTGGATGTGTGTGTGTGATGTCAGTGTGTTTCAGTGTGGGTCTGTGTGTGTGATGTCAGTGTGTTTCAGTATGGGTCTGTGTGTGTGATTTCTGGTGTGTTTCAGTGTGAGTCTGTGTGTGTGATGTCTGTGTGTTACAGTGTGGGTCTATGTGTGTGTGATGTCAGTGTGTTTCACTGTGGGTCTGTGTGTGTAATGTCTGTGTGTTTCAGTGTGGGTCTGTGTGTGTGATGTCTGTGTTACAGTGTGGGTCTGTGTGTGTGATGTCTGGTGAGTTTCAGTGTGGGTCTGTGTGTGTGATGTCAGTGTATTTCAGTGTGGATGTGTGTGTGTGATGTCAGTGTGTTTCAGTGTGGGTCTGTGTGTGTGATGTCAGTGTGGATGTGTGTGTGATGTCAGTGTGTTTCAGTGTGGGTCTGTGTGTGTGATGTCAGTGTATTTCAGTGTGGGTCTGTGTGTGTGATGTCAGTGTGATATCAGTGTGGGTCTGTGTGTGTGATATCAGTGTGGATGTGTGTGTGATGTCAGTGTGTTTCAGTATGGGTCTGTGTGTGTGATTTCTGGTGTGTTTCAGTGTGAGTCTGTGTGTGTGATGTCAGTGTGTTTCACTGTGGGTCTGTGTGTGTGATGTCAGTGTGTTTCAGTGTGGATGTGTGTGTGTGATGTCAGTGTGTTTCAGTGTGGGTCTGTGTGTTTGATATCAGTGTGTTTCAGTGTGGATGTATGTGTGATGTCAGTGTGTTTCAGTGTGGGTCTGTGTGTGTGATGTCTGGTGTGTTTCAGTGTGGGTCTGTGTGTGTGAGATGTCAGTGTGTTTCAGTGTGCGTCTGTGTGTCTGAGGTCTGGTGTGTTTCAGTGTGTGAGATCTCAGTGTGTGATGTCAGTGTATTTCAGTGTGGGTCTGTGTGTGTGATGTCAGTGTGTTTTAGTGTGGATGTGTGTGTGTGTGATGTCAGTGTGTAGCAGTGTGGGTCTGTGTGTGTGATGTCCGTGTATTTCCGTGTGGATGTGTGTGTGTGATGTCAGTGTGTTTCAGTGTGGATGTGTGTGTGTGTGATGTCAGTGTGTTTCAGTGTGGGTCTGTGTGTGTGATGTCAGTGTATTTCAGTGTAGATGTGTGTGTGTGTGATGTCAGAGTGTTTCAGTGTGGGTCTGTGTGTTTGATATCAGTGTGTTTCAGTGTGGATGTGTGTGTGATGTCAGTGTGTTTCAGTGTGGGTCTGTGTGTGTGATGTCAGTGTGGATGTGTGTGTGATGTCAGTGTGTTTCAGTGTGTGTCTGTGTGTGTGATGTCTGGTGTGTTTCAGTGTGGGTCTGTGTGTGTGATGTCTGGTGTGTTTCAGTGTGGGTCTGTGTGTGTGAGATGTCAGTGTGTTTCAGTGTGCGTCTGTGTGTGTGATGTCTGGTGTGTTTCAGTGTGTGTGATCTCAGTGTGTGATGTCAGTGTATTTCAGTGTGGGTCTGTGTGTGTGATGTCAGTGTGTTTCAGTGTGGGTCTATGTGTGTGATGTCAGTGTATTTCAGTGTGGGTCTGTATGTGTGATGTCTGGTGTGTTTCAGTGTGGGTCTGTGTGTGTGACGTCTGTGTGTTTCAGTGTGGGTCTGTATGTGTGATGTCTGGTGTGTTTCAGTGTGGATGTGTGTGTGATGTCAGTGTGTTTCAGTATGGGGTCCCTGTGTGAGATGTCTGATTCAGTGTGGGTCTGTGTGAGTGATGTCAGTGTGTGTCTGTGTGTGTGATGTCTGTGTGTTTCAGTGTGGGTCTGTGTGTATGATGTCTGTGTGTTTCAGTGTGAGTCTGTGTGTTACAGTGTGGGTCTGTGTGTGTGATGTCTGGTGTGTTTCAGTGTGGGTCTGTGTGTGTAATGTCAGTGTATTTCAGTGTGGATGTGTGTGTGTCATGTCTGTGTGTTTCAGTGTGGGTCTGTGTGTGTGATGTCTGTGTGTTACAGTGTGGGTCTGTGTGTGTGATGTCTGGTGTGTTTCATTGTGGGTCTGTGTGTGTGATATCTGTGTGTTTCAGTGTGCGTCTGTGTGTGTGATGTCAGTGTGTTTCAGTGTGGGTGATGTCTGTGTGTTTGACGTCAGTGTGGATGTGTGTGTGTGATGTCTGTATTTCAGTGTGGGTCTGTGTGTGTAATGTCTGTGTGTTTGATGTCTGTGTGTTTGATGTCTGTGTGTTTGACGTCAGTGTGGATGTGTGTGTGTGATGTCTGTATTTCAGTGTGGGTCTGTGTGTGTAATGTCTGTGTGTTTCAGTGTGGGTCTGTGTGTGTGATGTCTGTGTGTTACAGTGTGGGTCTGTGTGTGTGATATCTGTGTGTTTCAGTGTGGGTCTGTGTGTGTGATGTCTGTGTGTTACAGTGTGGGTCTGTGTGTGTGATGTCAGTGTGGGTCTGTGTGTATGATGTCTGGTGTGTTTCAGTGTGGGTCTGTGTGTGTGATATCTGTGTGTTTCAGTGTGGGTCTGTGTGTGTGATGTCAGTGTGGTACAGTGTGGGTCTGTGTGTGTGATGTCAGTGTGGGTCTGTGTGTGTGATATCTGTGTGTTTCAGTGTGCGTCTGTGTGTGTGATGTCAGTGTGTTTCAGTGTGGGTCTGTGTGTGTGATGTCTGTGTGTTTGACGTCAGTGTGGATGTGAGTGTGTGATGTCTGTATTTCAGTGTGGGTCTGTGTGTGTGATATCAGTGTGTTTCAGTGTGGGTCTGTGTGTGTGATGTCTGTGTGTTACAGTGTGGATCTGTGTGTGTGATGTCAGTGTGTTTCAGTGTGGGTCTGTGTGTGTGATGTCAGTGTGTTTCAGTGGGGGTCTGTGTGTGTGATGTCAGTGTATTTCAGTGTGGGTCTGTGTGTGTGATGTCAGTGTGATATCAGTGTGGGTCTGTGTGTGTGATATCAGTGTGGATGTGTTTGTGATGTCAGTGTGTTTCAGTATGGGTCTGTGTGTGTGATTTCTGGTGTGTTTCAGTGTGAGTCTGTGTGTGTGATGTCACTGTGTTTCAGTGTGGGTCTGTGTGTGTGATGTCAGTGTGTTTCAGTGTGGATGTGTGTGTGTGATGTCTGTGTGTTTCAGTGTGGGTGTGTGTGTGTGTGATGTCAGTGTATTTCAGTGTGGATCTGTGTGTGTGATGTCAGTGTGTTTCAGTGTGGATGTGTGTGCGTGATGTCAGTGTATTTCAGTGTGGATGTGTGTGTGTGATGTCAGTGTGTTTCAGTGTGGGTCTGTGTGTGTGATTTCTGGTGTGTTTCAGTGTGAGTCTATGTGTGTGATGTCTGTGTGTTACAGTGTGGGTCTATGTGTGTGTGATGTCAGTGTGTTTCACTGTGGGTCTGTGTGTAATGTCTGTGTGTTTCAGTGTGGGTCTGTGTGTGTGATGTCTGTGTTACAGTGTGGGTCTGTGTGTGTGATGTCTGGTGAGTTTCAGTGTGGGTCTGTGTGTGTGATGTCCGTGTATTTCAGTGTGGATGTGTGTGTGTGATGTCAGTGTGTTTCAGTGTGGGTCTGTGTGTGTGATGTCAGTGTGGATGTGTGTGTGATGTCAGTGTGTTTCAGTATGGGTCTGTGTGTGTGATGTCTGTGTGTTTCAGTGTGGGTCTGTGTGTGTGATGTCTGTGTGTTTCAGTGTGGGGCTGTGTGTGTGATGTCAGTGTATTTCAGTGTGGGTCTGTGTGTGTGATGTCAGTGTGATATCAGTGTGGGTCTGTGTGTGTGATATCAGTGTGGATGTGTGTGTGATGTCAGTGTGTTTCAGTATGGGTCTGTGTGTGTGATTTCTGGTGTGTTTCAGTGTGAGTCTGTGTGTGTGATGTCAGTGTGTTTCACTGTGGGTCTGTGTGTGTGATGTCAGTGTGTTTCAGTGTGGATGTGTGTGTGTGATGTCAGTGTGTTTCAGTGTGGGTCTGTGTGTTTGATATCAGTGTGGATGTGTGTATGATGACAGTGTGTTTCAGTGTGGGTCTGTGTGTGTGATGTCCGGTGTGTTTCAGTGTGGGTCTGTGTGTGTGAGATGTCAGTGTGTTTCAGTGTGGATGTGTGTGTGTGATGTCAGTGAGTTTCAGTGTGGGTCTGTGTGTGTGACGTCTGTGTGTTTCAGTGTGGGTCTGTATGTGTGATGTCTGATGTGTTTCACTGTGGATGTGTGTGTGATGTCAGTGTGTTTCAGTATGGGGTCCCTGTGTGAGATGTCTGTTTCAGTGTGGGTCTGTGTGTGTGATGTCAGTGTGTGTCAATGTGTGTGATGTCTGTGTGTTGCAGTGTGGGTCTGTGTGTGTGATGTCTGTGTGTTTCAGTGTGAGTCCGTGTGTTACAGTGTGGGTCTGTGTGTGTGATGTCTGGTGTGTTTCAATGTGGGTCTGTGTGTGTAATGTCAGTGTATTTCAGTGTGGATGTGTGTGTGTCATGTCTGTGTGTTTCAGTGTGGGTCTGTGTGTGTGATGTCTGTGTGTTACAGTGTGGGTCTGTGTGTGTGATGTCAGTGTGGGTCTGTGTGTGTGATGTCTGGTGTGTTTCAGTGTGGGTCTGTGTGTGTGATATCTGTGTGTTTCAGTGTGCGTCTGTGTGTGTGATGTCAGTGTTTTTCAGTGTGGGTCTGTGTGTGTGATATCTGTGTGTTTGACGTCAGTGTGGATGTGTGTGTGTGATGTCTGTATTTCAGTGTGGGTCTGTGTGTGTAATGTCTGTGTGTTTCAGTGTGGGTCTGTGTGTGTGATGTCTGTGTGTTACAGTGTGAGTCTGTGTGTGTGATATCAGTGTGTTTCAGTGTGGGTCTGTTTGTGTGATGTCAGTGTATTTCAGTGTGGGTCTGTGTGTGTGATGTCAGTGTGTTTCAGTGTGGGTCTGTGTGTGTGATGTCAGTGTGTTTCAGTGTGGGTCTGTGTGTGTGATGTCAGTGTGTTTCAGTGTGGATGTGTGTGTGTGTGTTGTCAGTGTGTAGCAGTGTGGGTCTGTGTGTGTGACGTCTGTGTGTTTCAGTGTGGGTCTGTATGTGTGATGTCTGGTGTGTTTCAGTGTGGGTCTGTGTGTGTTTGATGTCAGTGTGTTTCAGTGTGCGTCTGTGTGTGTGAGGTCTGGTGTGTTTCAGTGTGTGAGATCTCAGTGTGTGATGTCAGTGTATTTCAGTGTGGGTCTGTGTGTATGATGTCAGTGTATTTCAGTGTGGGTCTGTGTGTATGATGTCAGTGTGTAGCAGTGTGGGTCTGTGTGTGTGATGTCCGTGTATTTCAGTGTGGATGTGTGTGTGTGATGTCAGTGTGGGTCTGTGTGTGTGATGTCAGTGTATTTCAGTGTGGATGTGTGTGTGTGATATCAGTGTGTTTCAGTGTGGGTCTGTGTGTTTGATATCAGTGTGTTTCAGTGTGGATGTGTGTGTGATGTCAGTGTGTTTCAGTGTGGGTCTGTGTGTGTGATGTCTGGTGTGTTTCAGTGTGGGTCTGTGTGTGTGAGATGTCAGTGTGTTTCAGTGTGCGTCTGTGTGTGTGAGGTCTGGTGTGTTTCAGTGTGTGTGATCTCAGTGTGTGATGTCAGTGTATTTCAGTGTGGGTCTGTGTGTGTTATGTCAGTGTGTTTCAGTGTGGGTCTGTTTGTGTGATGTCAGTGTGTTTCAGTGTAGGTCTGTGTGTGTGATGTCTGGTGTGGGTCAGTGTGGATGTGTGTGTGATTTCAGTGTGTTTCAGTATGGGGTCTATGTGCGAGATGTCTGTTTCAGTGTGGGTCTGTGTGTGTGATGTCAGTGTGTTTCAGTGTGGATGTGTGTGTTTGATGTCTGTGTTACAGTGTGGGTCTGTGTGTGTGATGTCAGTGTGGGTCTGTGTGTGTGATGTCTGTGTGTTTCAATATGAGTCTGTGTGTGTAATGTCTGTGTGTTTCAGTGTGGGTCTGTTGTGTGATGTCTGTGTGTTACAGTGTGGGTCTGTGTGTGTGATGTCTGGTGTGTTTCAGTGTGGGTCTGTGTGTGTGATGTCAGTGTATTTCAGTGTGGGTCTGTGTGTGTGATGTCTGTTTCAGTGTGGGTCTGTGTGTGATGTCAGTGTGTTTCAGAGTGGGTCTGTGTGTGTGATGTGTGTGTGTGTGTTTCAGTGTGGGTCTGTGTGTGTGAGATGTCAGTGTGTTTCAGTGTGCGTCTGTGTGTGTGAGGTCTGGTGTGTTTCAGTGTGTGTGATCTCAGTGTGTGATGTCAGTGTATTTCAGTGTGGGTCTGTGTGTGTGAGATATCAGTGTGTTTCAGTGTGGATGTGTGTGAGATGTCAGTGTGTTTCAGTGTGCGTCTGTGTGTGTGAGGTCTGGTGTGTTTCAGTGTGTGTGATCTCAGTGTGTGATGTCAGTGTATTTCAGTGTGGGTCTGTGTGTGTGAGATATAAGTGTGCTTCAGTGTGGATGTGTGTGTGATGTCAGTGTGTTTCAGTGTGGGTCTGTGTGTGTGATGTCTGGTGTGTTTCAGTGTGGGTCTGTGTGTGTGAGATGTCAGTGTGTTTCAGTGTGCGTCTGTGTGTGTGAGGTCTGGTGTGTTTCAGTGTGTGTGATCTCAGTGTGTGATGTCAGTGTATTTCAGTGTGGGTCTGTGTGTGTGATGTCAGTGTGTTTCAGTGTGGGTCTGTGTGTGTGATGTCAGTGTGTTTCAGTGTGGATGTGTGTGTGTGTGATGTCAGCGTGTAGCAGTGTGGGTCTGTGTGTGTGACGTCTGTGTGTTTCAGTGTGGGTCTGTATGTGTGATGTCTGGTGTGTTTCAGTGTGGATGTGTGTGTGATGTCAGTGTGTTTCAGTATGGGGTCCCTGTGTGAGATGTCTGTTTCATTGTGGATGTGTCTGAGATGTCAGTGTGTTTCAGTGTGCGTCTGTGTGTGTGTGCGGTCTGGTGTGTTTCAGTGTGTGTGATCTCAGTGTGTGATGTCAGTGTATTTCAGTGTGGGTCTGTGTGTGTGATGTCTGGTGTGTTTCAGTGTGGGTCTGTGTGTTTGAGATGTCAGTGTGTTTCAGTGTGGATGTGTGTGTGATGTCAGTGTGTTTCAGTGTGGGTCTGTGTGTGTGATGTCTGGTGTGTTTCAGTGTGGGTCTGTGTGTGTGAGATGTCAGTGTGTTTCAGTGTGCGTCTGTGTGTGTGAGGTCTGGTGTGTTTCAGTGTGTGTGATCTCAGTGTGTGATGTCAGTGTATTTCAGTGTGGGTCTGTGTGTGTGAGATATCAGTGTGTTTCAGTGTGGATGTGTGTGAGATGTCAGTGTGTTTCAGTGTGCGTCTGTGTGTGTGAGGTCTGGTGTGTTTCAGTGTGTGTGATCTCAGTGTGTGATGTCAGTGTATTTCAGTGTGGGTCTGTGTGTGTGAGATATAAGTGTGCTTCAGTGTGGATGTGTGTGTGATGTCAGTGTGTTTCAGTGTGGGTCTGTGTGTGTGATGTCTGGTGTGTTTCAGTGTGGGTCTGTGTGTGTGAGATGTCAGTGTGTTTCAGTGTGCGTCTGTGTGTGTGAGGTCTGGTGTGTTTCAGTGAGTGTGATCTCAGTGTGTGATGTCAGTGTATTTCAGTGTGGATGTGTGTGTGTGATGTCAGTGTGTTTCAGTGTGGGTCTGTGTGTGTGATGTCAGTGTGTTTCAGTGTGGATGTGTGTATGTGTGATGTCAGCGTGTAGCAGTGTGGGTCTGTGTGTGTGACGTCTGTGTGTTTCAGTGTGGGTCTGTATGTGTGATGTCTGGTGTGTTTCAGTGTGGATGTGTGTGTGATGTCAGTGTGTTTCAGTATGGGGTCCCTGTGTGAGATGTCTGTTTCATTGTGGATGTGTCTGAGATGTCAGTGTGTTTCAGTGTGCGTCTGTGTGTGTGTGAGGTCTGGTGTGTTTCAGTGTGTGTGATCTCAGTGTGTGATGTCAGTGTATTTCAGTGTGGGTCTGTGTGTGTGAGTTATCAGTGTGTTACAGTGTGGATGTGTGTGTGATGTCAGTGTGTTTCAGTGTGGGTCTGTGTGTGTGATGTCTGGTGTGTTTCAGTGTGGGTCTGTGTGTGTGAGATGTCAGTGTGTTTCAGTGTGGATGTGTGTGTGATGTCAGTGTGTTTCAGTGTGGGTCTGTGTGTGTGATGTCTGGTGTGTTTCAGTGTGGGTCTGTGTGTGTGAGATGTCAGTGTGTTTCAGTGTGCGTCTGTGTGTGTGAGGTCTGGTGTGTTTCAGTGTGTGTGATCTCAGTGTGTGATGTCAGTGTATTTCAGTGTGGGTCTGTGTGTATGATGTCAGTGTGTAGCAGTGTGGGTCTGTGTGTGTGATGTCCGTGTATTTCAGTGTGGATGTGTGTGTGTGATGTCAGTGTGGGTCTGTGTGTGTGATGTCAGTGTATTTCAGTGTGGATGTGTGTGTGTGGTATCAGTGTGTTTGTGTGGGTCTGTGTGTTTGATATCAGTGTGTTTCAGTGTGGATGTGTGTGTGATGTCAGTGTGTTTCAGTGTGGGTCTGTTTGTGTGATGTCTGGTGTGTTTCAGTGTGGGTCTGTGTGTGTGAGATGTCAGTGTGTTTCAGTGTGCGTCTGTGTGTGTGAGGTCTGGTGTGTTTCAGTGTGTGTGATCTCAGTGTGTGATGTCAGTGTATTTCAGTGTGGGTCTGTGTGTGTGATGTCAGTGTGTTTCAGTGTGGATGTGTGTGTGTGATGTCAGTGTATTTCAGTGTGGATGTGTGTGTGTGTGATGTCAGTGTATTTCAGTGTCGGTCTGTGTGTGTGACGTCTGTGTGTTTCAGTGTGGATGTGTGTGTGATGTCAGTGTGTTTCAGTATGGGGTCCCTGTGTGAGATGTCTGTTTCAGTGTGGGTCTGTGTGTGTGATGTCAGTGTGTGTCTGTGTGTGTGATGTCTGTGTGTTTCAGTGTGGGTCTGTGTGTGTGATGTCTGTGTGTTTCAATGTGAGTCCTTGTGTTACAGTGTGGGTCTGTGTGTGTGATGTCTGGTGTGTTTCAGTGTGGGTCTGTGTGTGTAATGTCAGTGTATTTCAGTGTGGATGTGTGTGTGTCATGTCTGTGTGTTTCAGTGTGGGTCTGTGTGTGTGATATCTGTGTGTTACAGTGTGGGTCTGTGTGTGTGATGTCAGTGTGGGTCTGTGTGTGTGATGTCTGGTGTGTTTCAGTGTGGGTCTGTGTGTGTGATGTCTGTGTGTTTGACGTCAGTGTGGATGTGTGTGTGTGATGTCTGTTATTCAGTGTGGGTCTGTGTGTGTAATGTCTGTGTGTTTCAGTGTGGGTCTGTGTGTGTGATGTCTGTGTGTTACAGTGTGGGTCTGTGTGTGTGATATCAGTGTGTTTCAGTGTGGGTCTGTGTGTGTGATGTCTGTGTGTTACAGTGTGGGTCTGTGTGTGTGATGTCAGTGTGGGTCTGTGTGTATGATGTCTGGTGTGTTTCAGTGTGGGTCTGTGTGTGTGATATCTGTGTGTTTCAGTGTGAGACTGTGTGTGTGATGTCAGTGTATTACAGTGTGGGTCTGTGTGTGTGATGTCAGTGTGGGTCTGTGTGTGTGATATCTGTGTGTTTCAGTGTGCGTCTGTGTGTGTGATGTCAGTGTGTTTCAGTGTGGGTCTGTGTGTGTGATGTCTGTGTGTTTGACGTCAGTGTGGATGTGTGTGTGTGATGTCTGTATTTCAGTGTGGGTCTGTGTGTGTAATGTCTGTGTGTTTCAGTGTGGGTCTGTGTGTGTGATGTCTGTGTGTTTGACGTCAGTGTGGATGTGTGTGTGTGGTGTCAGCGTGTTACAGTGTGGGTCTGTGTGTGTGATGTCTGTGTGTTTCAGTGTGGGTCTGTGTATGATGTCTGTGTGTTTCAGTGTGGGTCTGTGTGGTGATGTCTGTGTTTCAGTGTGGGTCTGTGTGTGTGATGTCAGTGTGTTACAGTGTGTGTGATGTCAGTGTGTTGCAGTGTGGATGTGTGTGTGTGATGTCTGTATTTCAGTGTGGGTCTGTGTGTTTCAGTGTGTGTCTGTATGTGTGATGTCAGTGTGTTTCAGTGTGGATGTGTGTGTGTGATGTCTGTGTGTTTGACGTCAGTGTGGATGTGTGTGTGTGATGTCTGTATTTCAGTGTGGGTCTGTGTGTGTAATGTCTGTGTGTTTCAGTGTGGGTCTGTGTGTGTGATGTCTGTGTGTTACAGTGTGGGTCTGTGTGTGTGATGTCAGTGTGTTTCAGTGTGGGTCTGTGTGTGTGATGTCTGTGTGTTACAGTGTGGGTCTGTGTGTGTGATGTCAGTGTGGGTCTGTGTGTGTGATGTCTGGTGTGTTTCAGTGTGGGTCTGTGTGTGTGATATCTGTGTGTTTCAGTGTGGGTCTGTGTGTGTGATGTCTGTGTGTTACAGTGTGGGTCTGTGTGTGTGATGTCAGTGTGGGTCTGTGTGTGTGATGTCTGGTGTGTTTCAGTGTGGGTCTGTGTGTGTGATATCTCTGTGTTTCAGTGTGCGTCTGTGTGTGTGATGTCAGTGTGTTTCAGTGTGGGTCTGTGTGTGTGATGTCTGTGTGTTTGACATCAGTGTGGATGTGTGTGTGTGATGTCTGTATTTCAGTGTGGGTCTGTGTGTGTGATGTCTGTGTGTTTCAGTGTGGGTGTGTGTGTGTGATGTCAGTGTATTTCAGTGTGGATCTGTGTGTGTGATGTCAGTGTGTTTCAGTGTGGGTCTGTGTGTGTGATGTCAGTGTATTTCAGTGTGGGTCTGTGTGTGTGATGTCAGTGAGTTTCAGTGTGGGTCTGTGTGTGTGATGATAGTGTGTTTCAGTGTGTGTGTGTGTGTGATGTCTGTGTGTTTCAGTGTGGGTCTGTATGTGTGATGTCAGTGTGTTTCAGTGTGGATGTGTGTGTGTGATGTCTGTGTTACAGTGTGGGTCTGTGTGTGTGATGTCAGTGTATGTCAGTGTGGATGTGTGTGTTTGATGTCAGTGAGTTTCAGTGTGGGTCTGTGTGTGTGACATCTGTGTGTTTCAGTGTGAGTCTGTATGTGTGATGTCTGGTGTGTTTCAGTGTGGATGTGTGTGTGATGTCAGTGTGTTTCAGTATGGGGTCTGTGTGTGAGATGTCTGTTTCAGTGTGGGTCTGTGTGTGTGATGTCTGTGTGTTTCAGTGTGGGTCTGTGTGTGATGTCTGTGTGTTTCAGTGTGGGTCTGTGTGTTACAGTGTGGAGAAAGTGAGGTCTGCAGAAGCTGGAGATCAAAGTTGAAACTTTATTGCTGGAACAGCACAGCAGGTCAGGCAGCATCCAGGGAACAGGAGATTCGACGTTTCGGGCACAGGCCCTTCTTCAGGAATGTTACAGTGTGGGTCTGTGTGTGTGATGTCTGGTGTGTTTCAGTGTGGGTCTGTGTGTGTAATGTCAGTGTATTTCAGTGTGGATGTGTGTGTGTCATGTCTGTGTGTTTCAGTGTGGGTCTGTGTGTGTGATGTCTGTGTGTTACAGTGTGGGTCTGTGTGTGTCATGTCTGTGTGTTTCAGTGTGGGTCTGTGTGTGTGATGTCTGTGTGTTACAGTGTGGGTCTGTGTGTGTGATATCAGTGTGGGTCTGTGTGTGTGATGTCTGGTGTGTTTCATTGTGGGTCTGTGTGTGTGATATCTGTGTGTTTCAGTGTGCGTCTGTGTGTGTGATGTCAGTGTGTTTAAGTGTGGGTCTGTGTGTGTGATGTCTGTGTGTTTGACGTCAGTGTGGATGTGTGTGTGTGATGTCTGTATTTCAGTGTGGGTCTGTGTGTGTAATGTCTGTGTGTTTCAGTGTGGGTCTGTGTGTGTGATGTCTGTGTGTTACAGTGTGGGTCTGTGTGTGTGATATCAGTGTGTTTCAGTGTAGGTCTGTGTGTGTGATGTCTGTGTGTTACAGTGTGGGTCTGTGTGTGTGATGTCAGTGTGGGTCTGTGTGTGTGATGTCTGGTGTGTTTCAGTGTGGGTCTGTGTGTGTGATATCTGTGTGTTTCAGTGTGGGTCTGTGTGTGTGATGTCTGTGTGTTACAGTGTGGGTCTGTGTGTGTGATGTCAGTGTGGGTCTGTGTGTGTGATGTCTGGTGTGTTTCAGTGTGGGTCTGTGTGTGTGATATCTCTGTGTTTCAGTGTGCGTCTGTGTGTGTGATGTCTGGTGTGTTTCAGTGTGGGTCTGTGTGTTTGACGTCAGTGTGGATGTGTGTGTGTGATGTCTGTATTTCAGTGTGGGTCTGTGTGTGTAATGTCTGTGTGTTTCAGTGTGGGTCTGTGTGTGTGATGTCTGTGTGTTACAGTGTGGGTCTGTGTGTGTGATATCAGTGTGTTTCAGTGTGGGTCTGTGTGTGTGATGTCTGTGTGTTAGACGTCAGTGTGGATGTGTGTGTGTGGTGTCAGCGTGTTACAGTGTGGGTCTGTGTGTGTGATGTCTGTGTGTTTCAGTGTGGGTCTGTGTGTGATGTCTGTGTGTTTCAGTGTGGGTGTATGTGTGTGATGTCAGTGTGTTGCAGTGTGGGTCTGTGTGTGTGATGTCTGTGTGTTTCAGTGTGGGTCTGTGTGTGTGATGTCAGTGCGTTACATTGTGAGTACGCGTGTGTGATGTCAGTGTGTTACAGTGTGTGTGATGTCAGTGTGTTGCAGTGTGGATGTGTGTGTGTGATGTCTGTATTTCAGTGTGGGTCTGTGTGTTTCAGTGTGTGTCTGTGTGTGTGATGTCTGTGTGTTACAGTGTGTGTGATGTCAGTGCGTTACAGTGTGAGTACGCGTGTGTGATGTCAGTGTGTTACAGTGTGTGTGATGTCAGTGTGTTGCAGTGTGGATGTGTGTGTGTGATGTCTGTATTTCAGTGTGGGTCTGTGTGTTTCAGTGTGTATCTGTGTGTGTGATGTGTGTGTGTTACAGTGTGGGTGATGTCAGTGCGTTACAGTGTGAGCTCGCGTATGTGATGTCACTGTGTTACAGTGTGTGTCTGATGTCAGTGTGTTGCAGTGTGGATGTGTGTGTGTGATGTCTGTATTTCAGTGTGGGTCTGTGTGTGTGATGTCTGTGTGTTACAGTGTGGGTCTGTGTGTGTGACGTCACTGTGTTTCAGTGTGCGTCTGTGTGTGTGATGTCAGTGTGTTTCAGTGTTTGACGTCAGTGTGGATGTGTGTGTGTGGTGTCAGCGTGTTACAGTGTGGGTCTGTGTGTGATGTGTGTGTGTTTCAGTGTGGGTGTGTGTGTGATGTCAGTGTATTTCAGTGTGGATCTGTGTGTGTGATGTCAGTGTGTTTCAGTGTGGGTCTGTGTGTGTGATGTCAGTGTATTTCAGTGTGGATGTGTGTTTGTGATGTCAGTGTGTTTCAGTATGGGGTCTGTGTGTGAGATGTCTGTTTCGGTGTGTGTCTGTGTGTGTGATGTCTGTGTGTTTCAGTGTGGGTCTGTGTGTGATGTCTGTGTGTTTCAGTGTGGGTCTGTGTGTTACAGTGTGGAGAAAGTGAGGTCTGCAGAAGCTGGAGATCAAAGTTGAAACTTTATTGCTGGAACAGCACAGCAGGTCAGGCAGCATCCAGGGAACAGGAGATTCGACGTTTCGGGCACAGGCCCTTCTTCAGGAATGTTACAGTGTGGGTCTGTGTGTGTGATGTCTGGTGTGTTTCAGTGTGGGTCTGTGTGTGTAATGTCAGTGTATTTCAGTGTGGATGTGTGTGTGTCATGTCTGTGTGTTTCAGTGTGGGTCTGTGTGTGTGATGTCTGTGTGTTACAGTGTGGGTCTGTGTGTGTCATGTCTGTGTGTTTCAGTGTGGGTCTGTGTGTGTGATGTCTGTGTGTTACAGTGTGGGTCTGTGTGTGTGATATCAGTGTGGGTCTGTGTGTGTGATGTCTGGTGTGTTTCATTGTGGGTCTGTGTGTGTGATATCTGTGTGTTTCAGTGTGCGTCTGTGTGTGTGATGTCAGTGTGTTTAAGTGTGGGTCTGTGTGTGTGATGTCTGTGTGTTTGACGTCAGTGTGGATGTGTGTGTGTGATGTCTGTATTTCAGTGTGGGTCTGTGTGTGTAATGTCTGTGTGTTTCAGTGTGGGTCTGTGTGTGTGATGTCTGTGTGTTACAGTGTGGGTCTGTGTGTGTGATATCAGTGTGTTTCAGTGTAGGTCTGTGTGTGTGATGTCTGTGTGTTACAGTGTGGGTCTGTGTGTGTGATGTCAGTGTGGGTCTGTGTGTGTGATGTCTGGTGTGTTTCAGTGTGGGTCTGTGTGTGTGATATCTGTGTGTTTCAGTGTGGGTCTGTGTGTGTGATGTCTGTGTGTTACAGTGTGGGTCTGTGTGTGTGATGTCAGTGTGGGTCTGTGTGTGTGATGTCTGGTGTGTTTCAGTGTGGGTCTGTGTGTGTGATATCTCTGTGTTTCAGTGTGCGTCTGTGTGTGTGATGTCAGTGTGTTTCAGTGTGGGTCTGTGTGTTTGACGTCAGTGTGGATGTGTGTGTGTGATGTCTGTATTTCAGTGTGGGTCTGTGTGTGTAATGTCTGTGTGTTTCAGTGTGGGTCTGTGTGTGTGATGTCTGTGTGTTACAGTGTGGGTCTGTGTGTGTGATATCAGTGTGTTTCAGTGTGGGTCTGTGTGTGTGATGTCTGTGTGTTAGACGTCAGTGTGGATGTGTGTGTGTGGTGTCAGCGTGTTACAGTGTGGGTCTGTGTGTGTGATGTCTGTGTGTTTCAGTGTGGGTCTGTGTGTGATGTCTGTGTGTTTCAGTGTGGGTGTATGTGTGTGATGTCAGTGTGTTGCAGTGTGGGTCTGTGTGTGTGATGTCTGTGTGTTTCAGTGTGGGTCTGTGTGTGTGATGTCAGTGCGTTACATTGTGAGTACGCGTGTGTGATGTCAGTGTGTTACAGTGTGTGTGATGTCAGTGTGTTGCAGTGTGGATGTGTGTGTGTGATGTCTGTATTTCAGTGTGGGTCTGTGTGTTTCAGTGTGTGTCTGTGTGTGTGATGTCTGTGTGTTACAGTGTGTGTGATGTCAGTGCGTTACAGTGTGAGTACGCGTGTGTGATGTCAGTGTGTTACAGTGTGTGTGATGTCAGTGTGTTGCAGTGTGGATGTGTGTGTGTGATGTCTGTATTTCAGTGTGGGTCTGTGTGTTTCAGTGTGTATCTGTGTGTGTGATGTGTGTGTGTTACAGTGTGGGTGATGTCAGTGCGTTACAGTGTGAGCTCGCGTATGTGATGTCACTGTGTTACAGTGTGTGTCTGATGTCAGTGTGTTGCAGTGTGGATGTGTGTGTGTGATGTCTGTATTTCAGTGTGGGTCTGTGTGTGTGATGTCTGTGTGTTACAGTGTGGGTCTGTGTGTGTGACGTCACTGTGTTTCAGTGTGCGTCTGTGTGTGTGATGTCAGTGTGTTTCAGTGTTTGACGTCAGTGTGGATGTGTGTGTGTGGTGTCAGCGTGTTACAGTGTGGGTCTGTGTGTGATGTGTGTGTGTTTCAGTGTGGGTGTGTGTGTGATGTCAGTGTATTTCAGTGTGGATCTGTGTGTGTGATGTCAGTGTGTTTCAGTGTGGGTCTGTGTGTGTGATGTCAGTGTATTTCAGTGTGGATGTGTATTTGTGATGTCAGTGTGTTTCAGTGTGGGTCTGTGTGTGTAATGTCAGTGTATTTCAGTGTGGATGTGTGTGTGTCATGTCTGTGTGTTTCAGTGTGGGTCTGTATGTGTACTGTCTGTGTGTTTCAGTGTGGGTCTGTGTGTGTGATGTCTGTGTGTTACAGTGTGGGTCTGTGTGTGTGATATCAGTGTGTTTCAGTGTGGGTCTGTGTGTGTGATGTCAGTGTATTTCAGTGTGGGTCTGTGTGTGTGATGTCTGTGTGTTACAGTGTGGGTCTGTGTGTGTGATATCAGTGTGTTTCAGTGTGGGTCTGTGTGTGTGATGTCTGTGTGTTACAGTGTGGGTCTGTGTGTGTGATGTCAGTGTATTTCAGTGTGGATGTGTGTGTGTGATGTCAGTGTGTTTCAGTGTGGGTCTGTGTGTGTAATGTCAGTGTATTTCAGTGTGGATGTGTGTGTGTCATGTCTGTGTGTTTCAGTGTGGGTCTGTATGTGTACTGTCTGTGTGTTTCAGTGTGGGTCTGTGTGTGTGATGTCTGTGTGTTACAGTGTGGGTCTGTGTGTGTGATATCAGTGTGTTTCAGTGTGAGTCTGTGTGTGTGATGTCTGTGTGTTACAGTGTGGGTCTGTGTGTGTGATGTCAGTGTGGGTCTGTGTGTGTGATGTGTGGTGTGTTTCAGTGTGGGTCTGTGTGTGTGATATCTGTGTGTTTCAGTGTGGGTCTGTGTGTGTGATGTCTGTGTGTTGCAGTGTGGGTCTGTGTGTGTGATGTCAGTTTGGGTCTGTGTGTGTGATGTCTGGTGTGTTTCAGTGTGGGTCTGTGTGTGTGATATCTCTGTGTTTCAGTGTGCGTCTGTGTGTGTGATGTCAGTGTGTTTCAGTGTGGGTCTGTGTGTGTGATGTCTGTATATTTGACGTCAGTGTGGATGTGTGTGTGTGATGTCTGTATTTCAGTGTGGGTCTGTGTGTGTAATGTCTGTGTGTTTCAGTGTGGGTCTGTGTGTGTGATGTCTGTGTGTTACAGTGTGGGTCTGTGTGTGTGATATCAGTGTGTTTCAGTGTGGGTCTGGGTCTGTGTGTGTGATGTCTGTGTGTTTGACGTCAGTGTGGATGTGTGTGTGTGGTGTCAGCGTGTTACAGTGTGGGTCTGTGTGTGTGATGTCTGTGTGTTTCAGTGTGGGTCTGTGTGTGATGTCTGTGTGTTTCAGTGTGGGTGTATGTGTGTGATGTCAGTGTGTTGCAGTGTGGGTCTGTGTGTGTGATGTCTGTGTGTTTCAGTGTGGGTCTGTGTGTGATGTCAGTGCGTTACATTGTGAGTACGCGTGTGTGATGTCAGTGTGTTACAGTGTGTGTGATGTCAGTGTGTTGCAGTGTGGATGTGTGTGTGTGATGTCTGTATTTCAGTGTGGGTCTGTGTGTTTCAGTGTGTGTCTGTGTGTGTGATGTCTGTGTGTTACAGTGTGTGTGATGTCAGTGCGTTACAGTGTGAGTACGCGTGTGTGATGTCAGTGTGTTACAGTGTGTGTGATGTCAGTGTGTTGCAGTGTGGATGTGTGTGTGTGATGTCTGAATTTCAGTGTGGGTCTGCGTGTGTGATGTCTGTGTGTTTCAGTGTGGGTCTGTGTGTGTGATGTCTGTGTGTTACAGTGTGGGTCTGTGTGTGTGACGTCACTGTGTTTCAGTGTGCGTCTGTGTGTGTGATGTCAGTGTGTTTCAGTGTTTGACGTCAGTGTGGATGTGTGTGTGTGGTGTCAGCGTGTTACAGTGTGGGTCTGTGTGTGTGATGTCTGTGTGTTTCAGTGTGGGTGTGTGTGTGATGTCAGTGTATTTCAGTGTGGATCTGTGTGTGTGATGTCAGTGTGTTTCAGTGTGGGTCTGTGTGTGTGATGTCAGTGTATTTCAGTGTGGATGTGTGTGTGTGATGTCAGTGTGTTTCAGTGTGGATCTGTGTGTGTGATGTCAGTGAGTTTCAGTGTGGGTCTGTGTGTGTGATGATAGTGTGTTTCAGTGTGTGTGTGTCATGTCTGTGTGTTTCAGTGTGGGTCTGTATGTGTGATGTCAGTGTGTTTCAGTGTGGATGTGTGTGTGTGATGTCTGTGTTACAGTGTGGCTCTGTGTGTGTGATGTCAGTGTATTTCAGTGTGGATGTGTGTGTGTGATGTCAGTGAGTTTCAGTGTGGGTCTGTGTGAGTGACGTCTGTGTGTTTCAGTGTGAGTCTGTATGTGTGATGTCTGCTGTGTTTCAGTGTGGATGTGTGTGTGATGTCAGTGTGTTTCAGTATGGGGTCCCTGTGAGAGATGTCTGTTTCAGTGTGGGTCTGTGTGTGTGATGTCTGTGTGTGTGATGTCTGTGTGTTTCAGTGTGGGTCTGTGTGTGTGATGTCTGTGTGTTTCAGTGTGGGTCTGTGTGTTACAGTGTGGGTCTGTGTGTGTGATGTCTGCTGTGTTTCAGTGTGGGTCTGTGTGTGTAATGTCAGTGTATTTCAGTGTGGATGTGTGTGTGTCATGTCTGTGTGTTACAGTGTGGGTCTGTGTGTGCGATGTCAGTGTGGGTCTGTGTGTGTGATGTCTGGTGTGTTTCATTGTGGGTCTGTGTGTGTGATATCTGTGTGTTTCAGTGTGCATCTGTGTGTGTGATGTCAGTGTGTTTAAGATTGGGTCTGTGTGTGTGATGTCTGTGTGTTTGACGTCAGTGTGGATGTGTGTGTGTGATGTCTGTATTTCAGTGTGGGTCTGTGTGTGTAATGTCTGTGTGTTTCAGTGTGGGTCTGTGTGTGTGATGTCTGTGTGTAACAGTGTGGGTCTGTGTGTGTGATATCAGTGTGTTTCAGTGTGGGTCTGTGTGTGTGATGTCTGTGTGTTACAGTGTGGGTCTGTGTGTGTGATGTCAGTGTGGGTCTGTGTGTGTGATGTCTGGTGTGTTTCAGTGTGGGTCTGTGTGTGTGATATCTGTGTGTTTCAGTGTGGGTCTGTGTGTGTGATGTCTGTGTGTTACAGTGTGGGTCTGTGTGTGTGATATCAGTGTGTTTCAGTGTGGGTCTGTGTGTGTGATGTCTGTGTGTTACAGTGTGGGTCTGTGTGTGTGATGTCAGTGTGGGTCTGTGTGTGTGATGTCTGGTTTGTTTCAGTGTGGGTCTGTGTGTGTGATATCTCTGTGTTTCAGTGTGGATCTGTGTGTGTGATGTCTGTATTTCAGTGTGGGTCTGTGTGTGTAATGTCAGTGTATTTCAGTGTGGATGTGTGTGTGTCATGTCTGTGTGTTTCAGTGTGGGTCTGTGTGTGTGATGTCTGTGTGTTACAGTGTGGGTCTGTGTGTGTGATGTTAGTGTGGGTCTGTGTGTGTGATGTCTGGTGTGTTTCATTGTGGGTCTGTGTGTGTGATATCTGTGTGTTTCAGTGTGCGTCTGTGTGTGTGATGTCAGTGTGTTTAAGTGTGGGTCTGTGTGTGTGATGTCTGTGTTTGACGTCAGTGTGGATGTGTGTGTGTGATGTCTGTATTTCAGTGTGGGTCTGTGTGTGTAATGTCTGTGTGTTTCAGTGTGGGTCTGTGTGTGTGATGTCTGTGTGTTACAGTGTGGGTCTGTGTGTGTGATATCAGTGTGTTTCAGTGTGGGTCTGTGTGTGTGATGTCTGTGTGTTACAGTGTGGGTCTGTGTGTGTGATGTCAGTGTGGGTCTGTGTTTGTGATGTCTGGTGTGTTTCAGTGTGGGTCTGTGTGTGTGATATCTGTGTGTTTCAGTGTGGGTCTGTGTGTGTGATGTCTGTGTGTTACAGTGTGGGTCTGTGTGTGTGATGTCAGTGTGGGTCTGTGTGTGTGATGTCTGGTGTGTTTCAGTGTGGGTCTGTGTGTGTGATATCTCTGTGTTTCAGTGTGCGTCTGTGTGTGTGATGTCAGTGTGTTTTAG
The DNA here is from genome assembly GCF_037043375.1 of Chiloscyllium plagiosum. Taxonomy (NCBI): domain Eukaryota; kingdom Metazoa; phylum Chordata; class Chondrichthyes; order Orectolobiformes; family Hemiscylliidae; genus Chiloscyllium; species Chiloscyllium plagiosum. The sequence goes on along the minus strand of NW_028270140.1, from coordinate 160,578,769 downwards.
TGTGGGTCTGTGTGTGTGATGTCTGTGTGTTTGACGTCAGTGTGGATGTGTGTGTGTGATGTCTGTATTTCAGTGTGGGTCTGTGTGTGTGATGTCTGTGTGTTTCAGTGTGGGTGTGTGTGTGTGATGTCAGTGTATTTCAGTGTGGATCTGTGTGTGTGATGTCAGTGTGTTTCAGTGTGGGTCTGTGTGTGTGATGTCAGTGTATTTCAGTGTGGGTCTGTGTGTGTGATATCAGTGAGTTTCAGTGTGGGTCTGTGTGTGTGATGATAGTGTGTTTCAGTGTGTGTGTGTGTGTGTGATGTCTGTGTGTTTCAGTGTGGGTCTGTATGTGTGATGTCAGTGTGTTTCAGTGTGGATGTGTGTGTGTGATGTCTGTGTTACAGTGTGGGTCTGTGTGTGTGATGTCAGTGTATTTCAGTGTGGATGTGTGTGTGTGATGTCAGTGAGTTTCAGTGTGGGTCTGTGTGTGACATCTGTGTGTTTCAGTGTAAGTCTGTATGTGTGATGTCTGGTGTGTTTCAGTGTGGATGTGTGTGTGATGTCAGTGTGTTTCAGTATGGGGTCCCTGTGAGAGATGTCTGTTTCAGTGTGGGTCTGTGTGTGTGATGTGTGTGTTTCAGTGTGGGTCTGTGTGTGTGATGTCTGCTGTGTTTCAGTGTGGGTCTGTGTGTGTAATGTCAGTGTATTTCAGTGTGGATGTGTGTGTGTTTCAGTGTGGGTCTGTGTGTGTGATGTCTGTGTGTTACAGTGTGGGTCTGTGTGTGTGATGTCAGTGTGGGTCTGTGTGTGTGATGTCTGGTGTGTTTCATTGTGGGTCTGTGTGTGTGATATCTGTGTGTTTCAGTGTGCGTCTGTGTGTGTGATGTCAGTGTGTTTAAGTGTGGGTCTGTGTGTGTGATGTCTGTGTGTGTGATGTCAGTGTGGATGTGTGTGTGTGATGTCTGTATTTCAGTGTGGGTCTGTGTGTGTAATGTCTGTGTGTTTCAGTGTGGGTCTGTGTGTGTGATGTCTGTGTGTTACAGTGTGGGTCTGTGTGTGTGATATCAGTGTGTTACAGTGTGGGTCTGTGTGTGTGATGTCAGTGTGGGTCTGTGTGTGTGATGTCTGGTGTGTTTCAGTGTGGGTCTGTGTGTGTGATATCTGTGTGTTTCGGTGTGGGTGTGTGTGTGTGATGTCTGTGTGTTACAGTGTGGGTCTGTGTGTGTGATGTCAGTGTGGGTCTGTGTCTGTGATGTCTGGTGTGTTTCAGTGTGGGTCTGTGTGTGTGATAGCTGTGTGTTTCAGTGTGCGTCTGTGTGTGTGATGTCAGTGTGTTTCAGTGTGGGTCTGTGTGTGTGATGTCTGTGTGTTTGACGTCAGTGTGGATGTGTGTGTGTGATGTCTGTATTTCAGTGTGGGTCTGTGTGTGTAATGTCTGTGTGTTTCAGTGTGGGTCTGTGTGTGTGATGTCTGTGTGTTACAGTGTGGGTCTGTGTGTGTGATATCAGTGTGTTTCAGTGTGGGTCTGTGTGTGTGATGTCTGTGTGGGTCTGTGTGTGTAATGTCTGGTGTGTTTCAGTGTGGGTCTGTGTGTGTGATATCTGTGTGTTTCAGTGTGGGTCTGTGTGTGTGATGTCTGTGTGTTACAGTGTGGGTCTGTGTGTGTGATGTCAGTGTGGGTCTGTGTGTGTGATGTCTGGTGTGTTTCAGTGTGGGTCTGTGTGTGTGATATCTGTGTGTTTCAGTGTGCGTCTGTGTGTGTGATGTCAGTGTGTTTCAGTGTGGGTCTGTGTGTGTGATGTCTGTGTGTTTGACGTCAGTGTGGATGTGTGTGTGTGGTGTCAGCGTGTTACAGTGTGGGTCTGTGTGTGTAATGTCTGTGTGTTTCAGTGTGGGTCTGTGTGTGATGTCTGTGTGTTTCAGTGTGGGTGTATGTGTGTGATGTCAGTGTGTTGCAGTGTGGGTCTGTGTGTGTGATGTCTGTGTGTTTCAGTGTGGGTCTGTGTGTGATGTCAGTGCGTTACATTGTGAGTACGCGTGTGTGATGTCAGTGTGTTACAGTGTGTGTGATGTCAGTGTGTTGCAGTGTGGATGTGTGTGTGTGATGTCTGTATTTCAGTGTGGGTCTGTGTGTTTCAGTGTGTGTCTGTGTGTGTGATGTCTGTGTGTTACAGTGTGTGTGATGTCAGTGCGTTACAGTGTGAGTACGCGTGTGTGATGTCAGTGTGTTACAGTGTGTGTGATGTCAGTGTGTTGCAGTGTGGATGTGTTTGTGTGATGTCTGTGTGTTTCAGTGTGGGTCTGCGTGTGTGATGTCTGTGTGTTTCAGTGTGGGTCTGTGTGTGTGATGTCTGTGTGTTACAGTGTGGGTCTGTGTGTGTGACGTCACTGTGTTTCAGTGTGCGTCTGTGTGTGTGATGTCAGTGTGTTTCAGTGTTTGACGTCAGTGTGGATGTGTGTGTGTGGTGTCAGCGTGTTACAGTGTGGGTCTGTGTGTGTGATGTCTGTGTGTTTCAGTGTGGGTGTGTGTGTGTGATGTCAGTGTATTTCAGTGTGGATCTGTGTGTGTGATGTCAGTGTGTTTCAGTGTGGGTCTGTGTGTGTGATGTCAGTGTATTTCAGTGTGGATGTGTGTGTGTGATGTCAGTGTGTTTCAGTGTGGGTCTGTGTGTGTGATGTCAGTGAGTTTCAGTGTGGGTCTGTGTGTGTGATGATAGTGTGTTTCAGTGTGTGTATGTGTGTGTGTGTGTGATGTCTGTGTGTTTCAGTGTGGGTCTGTATGTGTGATGTCAGTGTGTTTCAGTGTGGATGTGTGTGTGTGATGTCTGTGTTACAGTGTGGCTCTGTGTGTGTGATGTCAGTGTATTTCAGTGTGGATGTGTGTGTGTGATGTCAGTGAGTTTCAGTGTGGGTCTGTGTGAGTGACGTCTGTGTGTTTCAGTGTGAGTCTGTATGTGTGATGTCTGCTGTGTTTCAGTGTGGATGTGTGTGTGATGTCGGTGTGTTTCAGTATGGGGTCCCTGTGAGAGATGTCTGTTTCAGTGTGGGTCTGTGTGTGTGATGTCTGTGTGTGTGATGTCTGTGTGTTTCAGTGTGGGTCTGTGTGTGTGATGTCTGTGTGTTTCAGTGTGGGTCTGTGTGTTACAGTGTGGGTCTGTGTGTGTGATGTCTGCTGTGTTTCAGTGTGGGTCTGTGTGTGTAATGTCAGTGTATTTCAGTGTGGATGTGTGTGTGTCATGTCTGTGTGTTTCAGTGTGGGTCTGTGTGTGTGATGTCTGTGTGTTACAGTGTGGGTCTGTGTGTGTGATGTCATTGTGGGTCTGTGTGTGTGATGTCTGGTGTGTTTCATTGTGGGTCTGTGTGTGTGATATCTGTGTGTTTCAGTGTGCGTCTGTGTGTGTGATGTCAGTGTGTTTAAGTGTGGGTCTGTGTGTGTGATGTCTGTGTGTTTGACGTCAGTGTGGATGTGTGTGTGTGATGTCTGTATTTCAGTGTGGGTCTGTGTGTGTAATGTCTGTGTGTTTCAGTGTGGGTCTGTGTGTGTGATGTCTGTGTGTTACAGTGTGGATCTGTGTGTGTGATATCAGTGTGTTTCAGTGTAGGTCTGTGTGTGTGATGTCTGTGTGTTACAGTGTGGGTCTGTGTGTGTGATGTCAGTGTGGGTCTGTGTGTGTGATGTCTGGTGTGTTTCAGTGTGGGTCTGTGTGTGTGATATCTGTGTGTTTCAGTGTGGGTCTGTGTGTGTGATGTCTGTGTGTGTGATGTCAGTGTGGATGTGTGTGTGTGATGTCTGTATTTCAGTGTGGGTCTGTGTGTGTAATGTCTGTGTGTTTCAGTGTGGGTCTGTGTGTGTGATGTCTGTGTGTTACAGTGTGGGTCTGTGTGTGTGATATCAGTGTGTTACAGTGTGGGTCTGTGTGTGTGATGTCAGTGTGGGTCTGTGTGTGTGATGTCTGGTGTGTTTCAGTGTGGGTCTGTGTGTGTGATATCTGTGTGTTTCAGTGTGGGTCTGTGTGTGTGATGTCTGTGTGTTACAGTGTGGGTCTGTGTGTGTGATGTCAGTGTGGGTCTGTGTCTGTGATGTCTGGTGTGTTTCAGTGTGGGTCTGTGTGTGTGATAGCTGTGTGTTTCAGTGTGCGTCTGTGTGTGTGATGTCAGTGTGTTTCAGTGTGGGTCTGTGTGTGTGATGTCTGTGTGTTTGACGTCAGTGTGGATGTGTGTGTGTGATGTCTGTATTTCAGTGTGGGTCTGTGTGTGTAATGTCTGTGTGTTTCAGTGTGGGTCTGTGTGTGTGATGTCTGTGTGTTACAGTGTGGGTCTGTGTGTGTGATATCAGTGTGTTTCAGTGTGGGTCTGTGTGTGTGATGTCTGTGTGGGTCTGTGTGTGTGATGTCTGGTGTGTTTCAGTGTGGGTCTGTGTGTGTGATATCTGTGTGTTTCAGTGTGGGTCTGTGTGTGTGATGTCTGTGTGTTACAGTGTGGGTCTGTGTGTGTGATGTCAGTGTGGGTCTGTGTGTGTGATGTCTGGTGTGTTTCAGTGTGGGTCTGTGTGTGTGATATCTGTGTGTTTCAGTGTGCGTCTGTGTGTGTGATGTCAGTGTGTTTCAGTGTGGGTCTGTGTGTGTGATGTCTGTGTGTTTGACGTCAGTGTGGATGTGTGTGTGTGGTGTCAGCGTGTTACAGTGTGGGTCTGTGTGTGTAATGTCTGTGTGTTTCAGTGTGGGTCTGTGTGTGATGTCTGTGTGTTTCAGTGTGGGTGTATGTGTGTGATGTCAGTGTGTTGCAGTGTGGGTCTGTGTGTGTGATGTCTGTGTGTTTCAGTGTGGGTCTGTGTGTGATGTCAGTGCGTTACATTGTGAGTACGCGTGTGTGATGTCAGTGTGTTACAGTGTGTGTGATGTCAGTGTGTTGCAGTGTGGATGTGTGTGTGTGATGTCTGTATTTCAGTGTGGGTCTGTGTGTTTCAGTGTGTGTCTGTGTGTGTGATGTCTGTGTGTTACAGTGTGTGTGATGTCAGTGCGTTACAGTGTGAGTACGCGTGTGTGATGTCAGTGTGTTACAGTGTGTGTGATGTCAGTGTGTTGCAGTGTGGATGTGTTTGTGTGATGTCTGTGTGTTTCAGTGTGGGTCTGCGTGTGTGATGTCTGTGTGTTTCAGTGTGGGTCTGTGTGTGTGATGTCTGTGTGTTACAGTGTGGGTCTGTGTGTGTGACGTCACTGTGTTTCAGTGTGCGTCTGTGTGTGTGATGTCAGTGTGTTTCAGTGTTTGACGTCAGTGTGGATGTGTGTGTGTGGTGTCAGCGTGTTACAGTGTGGGTCTGTGTGTGTGATGTCTGTGTGTTTCAGTGTGGGTGTGTGTGTGTGATGTCAGTGTATTTCAGTGTGGATCTGTGTGTGTGATGTCAGTGTGTTTCAGTGTGGGTCTGTGTGTGTGATGTCAGTGTATTTCAGTGTGGATGTGTGTGTGTGATGTCAGTGTGTTTCAGTGTGGGTCTGTGTGTGTGATGTCAGTGAGTTTCAGTGTGGGTCTGTGTGTGTGATGATAGTGTGTTTCAGTGTGTGTATGTGTGTGTGTGTGTGATGTCTGTGTGTTTCAGTGTGGGTCTGTATGTGTGATGTCAGTGTGTTTCAGTGTGGATGTGTGTGTGTGATGTCTGTGTTACAGTGTGGCTCTGTGTGTGTGATGTCAGTGTATTTCAGTGTGGATGTGTGTGTGTGATGTCAGTGAGTTTCAGTGTGGGTCTGTGTGAGTGACGTCTGTGTGTTTCAGTGTGAGTCTGTATGTGTGATGTCTGCTGTGTTTCAGTGTGGATGTGTGTGTGATGTCGGTGTGTTTCAGTATGGGGTCCCTGTGAGAGATGTCTGTTTCAGTGTGGGTCTGTGTGTGTGATGTCTGTGTGTGTGATGTCTGTGTGTTTCAGTGTGGGTCTGTGTGTGTGATGTCTGTGTGTTTCAGTGTGGGTCTGTGTGTTACAGTGTGGGTCTGTGTGTGTGATGTCTGCTGTGTTTCAGTGTGGGTCTGTGTGTGTAATGTCAGTGTATTTCAGTGTGGATGTGTGTGTGTCATGTCTGTGTGTTTCAGTGTGGGTCTGTGTGTGTGATGTCTGTGTGTTACAGTGTGGGTGTGTGTGTGTGATGTCATTGTGGGTCTGTGTGTGTGATGTCTGGTGTGTTTCATTGTGGGTCTGTGTGTGTGATATCTGTGTGTTTCAGTGTGCGTCTGTGTGTGTGATGTCAGTGTGTTTAAGTGTGGGTCTGTGTGTGTGATGTCTGTGTGTTTGACGTCAGTGTGGATGTGTGTGTGTGATGTCTGTATTTCAGTGTGGGTCTGTGTGTGTAATGTCTGTGTGTTTCAGTGTGGGTCTGTGTGTGTGATGTCTGTGTGTTACAGTGTGGATCTGTGTGTGTGATATCAGTGTGTTTCAGTGTAGGTCTGTGTGTGTGATGTCTGTGTGTTACAGTGTGGGTCTGTGTGTGTGATGTCAGTGTGGGTCTGTGTGTGTGATGTCTGGTGTGTTTCAGTGTGGGTCTGTGTGTGTGATATCTGTGTGTTTCAGTGTGGGTCTGTGTGTGTGATGTCTGTGTGTTACAGTGTGGGTCTGTGTGTGTGATGTCAGTGTGGGTCTGTGTGTGTGATGTCTGGTGTGTTTCAGTGTGGCTCTGTGTGTGTGATATCTGTGTGTTTCAGTGTGCGTCTGTGTGTGTGATGTCAGTGTGTTTCAGTGTGGGTCTGTGTGTGTGATGTCTGTGTGTTTGACGTCAGTGTGGATGTGTGTGTGTGATGTCTGTATTTCAGTGTGGGTCTGTGTGTGTAATGCCTGTGTGTTTCAGTGTGGGTCTGTGTGTGTGATGTCTGTGTGTTACAGTGTGGGTCTGTGTGTGTGATATCAGTGTGTTTCAGTGTGGGTCTGTGTGTGTGATGTCTGTGTGTTAGACGTCAGTGTGGATGTGTGTGTGTGGTGTCAGCGTGTTACAGTGTGGGTCTGTGTGTGTGATGTCTGTGTGTTTCAGTGTGGGTCTGTGTGTGATGTCTGTGTGTTTCAGTGTGGGTGTATGTGTGTGATGTCAGTGTGTTGCAGTGTGTGTCTGTGTGTGTGATGTCTGTGTGTTTCAGTGTGGGTCTGTGTGTGTGATGTCAGTGCGTTACATTGTGAGTACGCGTGTGTGATGTCAGTGTGGGTCTGTGTGTGTGATGTCAGTGTGTTACAGTGTGTGTGATGTCAGTGTGTTACAGTGTGTGTGATGTCAGTGTGTTGCAGTGTGGATGTGTGTGTGTGATGTCTGTATTTCAGTGTGGGTCTGCGTGTGTGATGTCTGTGTGTTTCAGTGTGGGTCTGTGTGTGTGATGTCTGTGTGTTACAGTGTGGGTCTGTGTGTGTGACGTCAGTGTGTTTCAGTGTGCGTCTGTGTGTGTGATGTCAGTGTGTTTCAGTGTTTGACGTCAGTGTGGATGTGTGTGTGTGTGGTGTCAGCGTGTTACAGTGTGGGTCTGTGTGTGTGACGTCACTGTGTTTCAGTGTGCGTCTGTGTGTGTGATGTCAGTGTGTTTCAGTGTTTGACGTCAGTGTGGATGTGTGTGTGTGGTGTCAGCGTGTTACAGTGTGGGTCTGTGTGTGTGATGTCTGTGTGTTACAGTGTGGGTCTGTGTGTGTGATGTCAGTGTGGGTCTGTGTGTGTGATGTCTGGTGTGTTTCACTGTGGGTCTGTGTGTGTGATATCTCTGTGTTTCAGTGTGCGTCTGTGTGTGTGATGTCAGTGTGTGTCAGTGTGGGTCTGTGTGTGTGATGTCTGTGTGTTTGACGTCAGTGTGGATGTGTGTGTGTGATGTCTGTATTTCAGTGTGGGTCTGTGTGTGTAATGTCTGTGTGTTTCAGTGTGGGTCTGTGTGTGTGATGTCTGTGTTACAGTGTGGCTCTGTGTGTGTGATGTCATTGTATTTCAGTGTGGATGTGTGTGTGTGATGTCAGTGAGTTTCAGTGTGGGTCTGTGTGAGTGATGTCAGTGTGTTTCAGTGTGTGTGTGTGTGTGTGATGTCTGTGTGTTTCAGTGTGGGTCTGTATGTGTGATGTCAGTGTGTTTCAGTGTGGATGTGTGTGTGTGATGTCTGTGTTACAGTGTGGCTCTGTGTGTGTGATGTCAGTGTATTTCAGTGTGGATGTGTGTGTGTGATGTCAGTGAGTTTCAGTGTGGGTCTGTGTGAGTGACGTCTGTGTGTTTCAGTGTGAGTCGGTATGTGTGATGTCTGCTGTGTTTCAGTGTGGATGTGTGTGTGATGTCAGTGTGTTTCAGTATGGGGTCCCTGTGAGAGATGTCTGTTTCAGTGTGGGTCTGTGTGTGTGATGTCTGTGTGTGTGATGTCTGTGTGTTTCAGTGTGGGTCTGTGTGTGTGATGTCTGTGTGTTTCAGTGTGGGTCTGTGTGTTACAGTGTGGGTCTGTGTGTGTGATGTCAGTGTGGGTCTGTGTGTGTGATGTCAGGTGTGTTTCATTGTGGGTCTGTGTGTGATATCTGTGTATTTCAGTGTGCGTCTGTGTGTGTGATGTCAGTGTGTTTAAGATTGGGTCTGTGTGTGTGATGTCTGTGTGTTTGACGTCAGTGTGGATGTGTGTGTGTGATGTCTGTATTTCAGTGTGGGTCTGTGTGTGTAATGTCTGTGTGTTTCAGTGTGGGTCTGTGTGTGTGATGTCTGTGTGTTACAGTGTGGGTCTGTGTGTGTGATATCAGTGTGTTTCAGTGTGGGTCTGTGTGTGTGATGTCTGTGTGTTTGACGTCAGTGTGGATGTGTGTGTGTGATGTCTGTATTTCGGTGTGGGTCTGTGTGTGTAATGTCTGTGTGTTTCAGTGTGGGTCTGTGTGTGTGATGTCTGTGTGTTACAGTGTGGGTCTGTGTGTGTGATATCAGTGTGTTACAGTGTGGGTCTGTGTGTGTGATGTCAGTGTGGGTCTGTGTGTGTGATGTCTGGTGTGTTTCAGTGTGGGTCTGTGTGTGTGATATCTGTGTGTTTCAGTGTGGGTCTGTGTGTGTGATGTCTGTGTGTTACAGTGTGGATCTGTGTGTGTGATGTCAGTGTGGGTCTGTGTGTGTGATGTCTGGTGTGTTTCAGTGTGGGTCTGTGTGTGTGATATCTGTGTGTTTCAGTGTGCGTCTGTGTGTGTGATGTCAGTGTGTTTCAGTGTGGGTCTGTGTGTGTGATGTCTGTGTGTTTGACGTCAGTGTGGATGTGTGTGTGTGATGTCTGTATTTCAGTGTGGGTCTGTGTGTGTAATGTCTGTGTGTTTCAGTGTGGGTCTGTGTGTGTGATGTCTGTGTGTTACAGTGTGGGTCTGTGTGTGTGATATCAGTGTGTTTCAGTGTGGGTCTGTGCGTGTGATGTCTGGTGTGTTTCACTGTGGGTCTGTGTGTGTGATATCTCTGTGTTTCAGTGTGCGTCTTTGTGTGTGATGTCAGTGTGTGTCAGTGTGGGTCTGTGTGTGTGATGTCTGTGTGTTTGACGTCAGTGTGGATGTGTGTGTGTGATGTCTGTATTTCAGTGTGGGTCTGTGTGTGTGATGTCTGTGTGTTTCAGTGTGGGTCTGTGTGTGTGATGTCTGTGTGTTACAGTGTGGGTCTGTGTGTGTGATATCAGTGTGTTTCAGTGTGGGTCTGTGTGTGTGATGTCTGTGTGTTTGACGTCAGTGTGGATGTGTGTGTGTGGTGTCAGCGTGTTACAGTGTGGGTCTGTGTGTGTGATGTTTGTGTGTTTCAGTGTGGGTCTGTGTGTGATGTCTGTGTGTTTCAGTGTGGGTGTATGTGTGTGATGTCAGTGTGTTGCAGTGTGGGTCTGTGTGTGTGATGTCTGTGTGTTTCAGTGTGGGTCTGTGTGTGTGATGTCAGTGCGTTACATTGTGAGTACGCGTGTGTGATGTCAGTGTGTTACAGTGTGTGTGATGTCAGTGTGTTGCAGTGTGGATGTGTGTGTGTGATGTCTGTATTTCAGTGTGGGTCTGTGTGTTTCAGTGTGGGTCTGTGTGTGTGATGTCTGTGTGTTACAGTGTGTGTGATGTCAGTGCGTTACAGTGTGAGTACGCGTGTGTGATGTCAGTGTGTTACAGTGTGTGTGATGTCTGTGTGTTTCAATATGAGTCTGTGTGTGTAATGTCTGTGTGTTTCAGTGTGGGTCTGTTGTGTGATGTCTGTGTGTTACAGTGTGGGTCTGTGTGTGTGATGTCTGGTGTGTTTCAGTGTGGGTCTGTGTGTGTGATGTCAGTGTATTTCAGTGTGGGTCTGTGTGTGTGATGTCTGTTTCAGTGTGGGTCTGTGTGTGATGTCAGTGTGTTTCAGAGTGGGTCTGTATGTGTGATGTGTGTGTGTGTGTTTCAGTGTGGGTCTGTGTGTGTGAGATGTCAGTGTGTTTCAGTGTGCGTCTGTGTGTGTGAGGTCTGGTGTGTTTCAGTGTGTGTGATCTCAGTGTGTGATGTCAGTGTATTTCAGTGTGGGTCTGTGTGTGTGAGATATCAGTGTGTTTCAGTGTGGATGTGTGTGAGATGTCAGTGTGTTTCAGTGTGCGTCTGTGTGTGTGAGGTCTGGTGTGTTTCAGTGTGTGTGATCTCAGTGTGTGATGTCAGTGTATTTCAGTGTGGGTCTGTGTGTGTGAGATATAAGTGTGCTTCAGTGTGGATGTGTGTGTGATGTCAGTGTGTTTCAGTGTGGGTCTGTGTGTGTGATGTCTGGTGTGTTTCAGTGTGGGTCTGTGTGTGTGAGATGTCAGTGTGTTTCAGTGTGCGTCTGTGTGTGTGAGGTCTGGTGTGTTTCAGTGTGTGTGATCTCAGTGTGTGATGTCAGTGTATTTCAGTGTGGGTCTGTGTGTGTGATGTCAGTGTGTTTCAGTGTGGGTCTGTGTGTGTGATGTCAGTGTGTTTCAGTGTGGATGTGTGTGTGTGTGATGTCAGCGTGTAGCAGTGTGGGTCTGTGTGTGTGACGTCTGTGTGTTTCAGTGTGGGTCTGTATGTGTGATGTCTGGTGTGTTTCAGTGTGGATGTGTGTGTGATGTCAGTGTGTTTCAGTATGGGGTCCCTGTGTGAGATGTCTGTTTCATTGTGGATGTGTCTGAGATGTCAGTGTGTTTCAGTGTGCGTCTGTGTGTGTGTGCGGTCTGGTGTGTTTCAGTGTGTGTGATCTCAGTGTGTGATGTCAGTGTATTTCAGTGTGGGTCTGTGTGTGTGAGTTATCAGTGTGTTACAGTGTGGATGTGTGTGTGATGTCAGTGTGTTTCAGTGTGGGTCTGTGTGTGTGATGTCTGGTGTGTTTCAGTGTGGGTCTGTGTGTTTGAGATGTCAGTGTGTTTCAGTGTGGATGTGTGTGTGATGTCAGTGTGTTTCAGTGTGGGTCTGTGTGTGTGATGTCTGGTGTGTTTCAGTGTGGGTCTGTGTGTGTGAGATGTCAGTGTGTTTCAGTGTGCGTCTGTGTGTGTGAGGTCTGGTGTGTTTCAGTGTGTGTGATCTCAGTGTGTGATGTCAGTGTATTTCAGTGTGGGTCTGTGTGTGTGAGATATCAGTGTGTTTCAGTGTGGATGTGTGTGAGATGTCAGTGTGTTTCAGTGTGCGTCTGTGTGTGTGAGGTCTGGTGTGTTTCAGTGTGTGTGATCTCAGTGTGTGATGTCAGTGTATTTCAGTGTGGGTCTGTGTGTGTGAGATATAAGTGTGCTTCAGTGTGGATGTGTGTGTGATGTCAGTGTGTTTCAGTGTGGGTCTGTGTGTGTGATGTCTGGTGTGTTTCAGTGTGGGTCTGTGTGTGTGAGATGTCAGTGTGTTTCAGTGTGCGTCTGTGTGTGTGAGGTCTGGTGTGTTTCAGTGTGTGTGATCTCAGTGTGTGATGTCAGTGTATTTCAGTGTGGGTCTGTGTGTGTGATGTCAGTGTGTTTCAGTGTGGGTCTGTGTGTGTGATGTCAGTGTGTTTCAGTGTGGATGTGTGTATGTGTGATGTCAGCGTGTAGCAGTGTGGGTCTGTGTGTGTGACGTCTGTGTGTTTCAGTGTGGGTCTGTATGTGTGATGTCTGGTGTGTTTCAGTGTGGATGTGTGTGTGATGTCAGTGTGTTTCAGTATGGGGTCCCTGTGTGAGATGTCTGTTTCATTGTGGATGTGTCTGAGATGTCAGTGTGTTTCAGTGTGCGTCTGTGTGTGTGTGAGGTCTGGTGTGTTTCAGTGTGTGTGATCTCAGTGTGTGATGTCAGTGTATTTCAGTGTGGGTCTGTGTGTGTGAGATATAAGTGTGCTTCAGTGTGGATGTGTGTGTGATGTCAGTGTGTTTCAGTGTGGGTCTGTGTGTGTGATGTCTGGTGTGTTTCAGTGTGGGTCTGTGTGTGTGAGATGTCAGTGTGTTTCAGTGTGCGTCTGTGTGTGTGAGGTCTGGTGTGTTTCAGTGTGTGTGATCTCAGTGTGTGATGTCAGTGTATTTCAGTGTGGGTCTGTGTGTGTGATGTCAGTGTGTTTCAGTGTGGGTCTGTGTGTGTGATGTCAGTGTGTTTCAGTGTGGATGTGTGTGTGTGTGATGTCAGCGTGTAGCAGTGTGGGTCTGTGTGTGTGACGTCTGTGTGTTTCAGTGTGGGTCTGTATGTGTGATGTCTGGTGTGTTTCAGTGTGGATGTGTGTGTGATGTCAGTGTGTTTCAGTATGGGGTCCCTGTGTGAGATGTCTGTTTCATTGTGGATGTGTCTGAGATGTCAGTGTGTTTCAGTGTGCGTCTGTGTGTGTGTGCGGTCTGGTGTGTTTCAGTGTGTGTGATCTCAGTGTGTGATGTCAGTGTATTTCAATGTGGGTCTGTGTGTGTGAGTTATCAGTGTGTTACAGTGTGGATGTGTGTGTGATGTCAGTGTGTTTCAGTGTGGGTCTGTGTGTGTGATGTCTGGTGTGTTTCAGTGTGGGTCTGTGTGTGTGAGATGTCAGTGTGTTTCAGTGTGGATGTGTGTGTGATGTCAGTGTGTTTCAGTGTGGGTCTGTGTGTGTGATGTCTGGTGTGTTTCAGTGTGGGTCTGTGTGTGTGAGATGTCAGTGTGTTTCAGTGTGCGTCTGTGTGTGTGAGGTCTGGTGTGTTTCAGTGTGTGTGATCTCAGTGTGTGATGTCAGTGTATTTCAGTGTGGGTCTGTGTGTATGATGTCAGTGTGTAGCAGTGTGGGTCTGTGTGTGTGATGTCAGTGTGTTTCAGTGTGGGTCTGTGTGTGTGATGTCCGTGTATTTCAGTGTGGATGTGTGTGTGTGATGTCAGTGTGGGTCTGTGTGTGTGATGTCAGTGTATTTCAGTGTGGGTCTGTGTGTGTGATGTCAGTGTGTTTCAGTGTGGATGTGTGTGTGTGGTATCAGTGTGTTTCAGTGTGGGTCTGTGTGTTTGATATCAGTGTGTTTCAGTGTGGATGTGTGTGTGATGTCAGTGTGTTTCAGTGTGGGTCTGTGTGTGTGATGTCTGGTGTGTTTCAGTGTGGGTCTGTGTGTGTGAGATGTCAGTGTGTTTCAGTGTGCGTCTGTGTGTGTGAGGTCTGGTGTGTTTCAGTGTGTGTGATCTCAGTGTGTGATGTCAGTGTATTTCAGTGTGGGTCTGTGTGTGTGATGTCAGTGTGTTTCAGTGTGGATGTGTGTGTGTGATGTCAGTGTATTTCAGTGTGGATGTGTGTGTGTGTGATGTCAGTGTATTTCAGTGTCGGTCTGTGTGTGTGACGTCTGTGTGTTTCAGTGTGGATGTGTGTGTGATGTCAGTGTGTTTCAGTATGGGGTCCCTGTTTGAGATGTCTGTTTCAGTGTGGGTCTGTGTGTGTGATGTCAGTGTGTGTCTGTGTGTGTGATGTCTGTGTGTTTCAGTGTGGGTCTGTGTGTGTGATGTCTGTGTGTTTCAATGTGAGTCCTTGTGTTACAGTGTGGGTCTGTGTGTGTGATGTCTGGTGTGTTTCAGTGTGGGTCTGTGTGTGTAATGTCAGTGTATTTCAGTGTGGATGTGTGTGTGTCATGTCTGTGTGTTTCAGTGTGGGTCTGTGTGTGTGATATCTGTGTGTTACAGTGTGGGTCTGTGTGTGTGATGTCAGTGTGGGTCTGTGTGTGTGATGTCTGGTATGTTTCAGTGTGGGTCTGTGTGTGTGATGTCTGTGTGTTTGACGTCAGTGTGGATGTGTGTGTGTGATGTCTGTTATTCAGTGTGGGTCTGTGTGTGTAATGTCTGTGTGTTTCAGTGTGGGTCTGTGTGTGTGATGTCTGTGTGTTACAGTGTGGGTCTGTGTGTGTGATGTCAGTGTGGGTCTGTGTGTATGATGTCTGGTGTGTTTCAGTGTGGGTCTGTGTGTGTGATATCTGTGTGTTTCAGTGTGAGACTGTGTGTGTGATGTCAGTGTGTTACAGTGTGGGTCTGTGTGTGTGATGTCAGTGTGGGTCTGTGTGTGTGATATCTGTGTGTTTCAGTGTGCGTCTGTGTGTGTGATGTCAGTGTGTTTCAGTGTGGGTCTGTGTGTGTGATGTCTGTGTGTTTGACGTCAGTGTGGATGTGTGTGTGTGATGTCTGTATTTCAGTGTGGGTCTGTGTGTGTAATGTCTGTGTGTTTCAGTGTGGGTCTGTGTGTGTGATGTCTGTGTGTTTGACGTCAGTGTGGATGTGTGTGTGTGGTGTCAGCGTGTTACAGTGTGGGTCTGTGTGTGTGATGTCTGTGTGTTTCAGTGTGGGTCTGTGTATGATGTCTGTGTGTTTCAGTGTGGGTCTGTGTGGTGATGTCTGTGTTTCAGTGTGGGTCTGTGTGTGTGATGTCAGTGTGTTACAGTGTGTGTGATGTCAGTGTGTTGCAGTGTGGATGTGTGTGTGTGATGTCTGTATTTCAGTGTGGGTCTGTGTGTTTCAGTGTGTGTCTGTATGTGTGATGTCAGTGTGTTTCAGTGTGGATGTGTGTGTGTGATGTCTGTGTGTTTGACGTCAGTGTGGATGTGTGTGTGTGATGTCTGTATTTCAGTGTGGGTCTGTGTGTGTAATGTCTGTGTGTTTCAGTGTGGGTCTGTGTGTGTGATGTCTGTGTGTTACAGTGTGGGTCTGTGTGTGTGATGTCAGTGTGTTTCAGTGTGGGTCTGTGTGTGTGATGTCTGTGTGTTACAGTGTGGGTCTGTGTGTGTGATGTCAGTGTGGGTCTGTGTGTGTGATGTCTGGTGTGTTTCAGTGTGGGTCTGTGTGTGTGATATCTGTGTGTTTCAGTGTGGGTCTGTGTGTGTGATGTCTGTGTGTTACAGTGTGGGTCTGTGTGTGTGATGTCAGTGTGGGTCTGTGTGTGTGATGTCTGGTGTGTTTCAGTGTGGGTCTGTGTGTGTGATATCTCTGTGTTTCAGTGTGCGTCTGTGTGTGTGATGTCAGTGTGTTTCAGTGTGGGTCTGTGTGTGTGATGTCTGTGTGTTTGACATCAGTGTGGATGTGTGTGTGTGATGTCTGTATTTCAGTGTGGGTCTGTGTGTGTGATGTCTGTGTGTTTCAGTGTGGGTGTGTGTGTGTGATGTCAGTGTATTTCAGTGTGGATCTGTGTGTGTGATGTCAGTGTGTTTCAGTGTGGGTCTGTGTGTGTGATGTCAGTGTATTTCAGTGTGGGTCTGTGTGTGTGATGTCAGTGAGTTTCAGTGTGGGTCTGTGTGTGTGATGATAGTGTGTTTCAGTGTGTGTGTGTGTGTGATGTCTGTGTGTTTCAGTGTGGGTCTGTATGTGTGATGTCAGTGTGTTTCAGTGTGGATGTGTGTGTGTGATGTCTGTGTTACAGTGTGGGTCTGTGTGTGTGATGTCAGTGTATTTCAGTGTGGATGTGTGTGTTTGATGTCAGTGAGTTTCAGTGTGGGTCTGTGTGTGTGACATCTGTGTGTTTCAGTGTGAGTCTGTATGTGTGATGTCTGGTGTGTTTCAGTGTGGATGTGTGTGTGATGTCAGTGTGTTTCAGTATGGGGTCTGTGTGTGAGATGTCTGTTTCAGTGTGGGTCTGTGTGTGTGATGTCTGTGTGTTTCAGTGTGGGTCTGTGTGTGATGTCTGTGTGTTTCAGTGTGGGTCTGTGTGTTACAGTGTGGAGAAAGTGAGGTCTGCAGAAGCTGGAGATCAAAGTTGAAACTTTATTGCTGGAACAGCACAGCAGGTCAGGCAGCATCCAGGGAACAGGAGATTCGACGTTTCGGGCACAGGCCCTTCTTCAGGAATGTTACAGTGTGGGTCTGTGTGTGTGATGTCTGGTGTGTTTCAGTGTGGGTCTGTGTGTGTAATGTCAGTGTATTTCAGTGTGGATGTGTGTGTGTCATGTCTGTGTGTTTCAGTGTGGGTCTGTGTGTGTGATGTCTGTGTGTTACAGTGTGGGTCTGTGTGTGTCATGTCTGTGTGTTTCAGTGTGGGTCTGTGTGTGTGATGTCTGTGTGTTACAGTGTGGGTCTGTGTGTGTGATATCAGTGTGGGTCTGTGTGTGTGATGTCTGGTGTGTTTCATTGTGGGTCTGTGTGTGTGATGTCTGTGTGTTTCAGTGTGCGTCTGTGTGTGTGATGTCAGTGTGTTTAAGTGTGGGTCTGTGTGTGTGATGTCTGTGTGTTTGACGTCAGTGTGGATGTGTGTGTGTGATGTCTGTATTTCAGTGTGGGTCTGTGTGTGTAATGTCTGTGTGTTTCAGTGTGGGTCTGTGTGTGTGATGTCTGTGTGTTACAGTGTGGGTCTGTGTGTGTGATATCAGTGTGTTTCAGTGTAGGTCTGTGTGTGTGATGTCTGTGTGTTACAGTGTGGGTCTGTGTGTGTGATGTCAGTGTGGGTCTGTGTGTGTGATGTCTGGTGTGTTTCAGTGTGGGTCTGTGTGTGTGATATCTGTGTGTTTCAGTGTGGGTCTGTGTGTGTGATGTCTGTGTGTTACAGTGTGGGTCTGTGTGTGTGATGTCAGTGTGGGTCTGTGTGTGTGATGTCTGGTGTGTTTCAGTGTGGGTCTGTGTGTGTGATATCTCTGTGTTTCAGTGTGCGTCTGTGTGTGTGATGTCAGTGTGTTTCAGTGTGGGTCTGTGTGTTTGACGTCAGTGTGGATGTGTGTGTGTGATGTCTGTATTTCAGTGTGGGTCTGTGTGTGTAATGTCTGTGTGTTTCAGTGTGGGTCTGTGTGTGTGATGTCTGTGTGTTACAGTGTGGGTCTGTGTGTGTGATATCAGTGTGTTTCAGTGTGGGTCTGTGTGTGTGATGTCTGTGTGTTAGACGTCAGTGTGGATGTGTGTGTGTGGTGTCAGCGTGTTACAGTGTGGGTCTGTGTGTGTGATGTCTGTGTGTTTCAGTGTGGGTCTGTGTGTGATGTCTGTGTGTTTCAGTGTGGGTGTATGTGTGTGATGTCAGTGTGTTGCAGTGTGGGTCTGTGTGTGTGATGTCTGTGTGTTTCAGTGTGGGTCTGTGTGTGTGATGTCAGTGCGTTACATTGTGAGTACGCGTGTGTGATGTCAGTGTGTTACAGTGTGTGTGATGTCAGTGTGTTGCAGTGTGGATGTGTGTGTGTGATGTCTGTATTTCAGTGTGGGTCTGTGTGTTTCAGTGTGTGTCTGTGTGTGTGATGTCTGTGTGTTACAGTGTGTGTGATGTCAGTGCGTTACAGTGTGAGTACGCGTGTGTGATGTCAGTGTGTTACAGTGTGTGTGATGTCAGTGTGTTGCAGTGTGGATGTGTGTGTGTGATGTCTGTATTTCAGTGTGGGTCTGTGTGTTTCAGTGTGTATCTGTGTGTGTGATGTGTGTGTGTTACAGTGTGGGTGATGTCAGTGCGTTACAGTGTGAGCTCGCGTATGTGATGTCACTGTGTTACAGTGTGTGTCTGATGTCAGTGTGTTGCAGTGTGGATGTGTGTGTGTGATGTCTGTATTTCAGTGTGGGTCTGCGTGTGTGATGTCTGTGTGTTACAGTGTGGGTCTGTGTGTGTGACGTCACTGTGTTTCAGTGTGCGTCTGTGTGTGTGATGTCAGTGTGTTTCAGTGTTTGACGTCAGTGTGGATGTGTGTGTGTGGTGTCAGTGTGTTACAGTGTGGGTCTGTGTGTGATGTGTGTGTGTTTCAGTGTGGGTGTGTGTGTGATGTCAGTGTATTTCAGTGTGGATCTGTGTGTGTGATGTCAGTGTGTTTCAGTGTGGGTCTGTGTGTGTGATGTCAGTGTATTTCAGTGTGGATGTGTGTGTGTGATGTCAGTGTGTTTCAGTGTGGGTCTGTGTGTGTAATGTCAGTGTATTTCAGTGTGGATGTGTGTGTGTCATGTCTGTGTGTTTCAGTGTGGGTCTGTATGTGTACTGTCTGTGTGTTTCAGTGTGGGTCTGTGTGTGTGATGTCTGTGTGTTACAGTGTGGGTCTGTGTGTGTGATGTCTGTGTGTTACAGTGTGGGTCTGTGTGTGTGATGTCAGTGTGGGTCTGTGTGTATGATGTCTGGTGTGTTTCAGTGTGGGTCTGTGTGTGTGATATCTGTGTGTTTCAGTGTGAGACTGTGTGTGTGATGTCAGTGTGTTACAGTGTGGGTCTGTGTGTGTGATGTCAGTGTGGGTCTGTGTGTGTGATATCTGTGTGTTTCAGTGTGCGTCTGTGTGTGTGATGTCAGTGTGTTTCAGTGTGGGTCTGTGTGTGTGATGTCTGTGTGTTTGACGTCAGTGTGGATGTGTGTGTGTGATGTCTGTATTTCAGTGTGGGTCTGTGTGTGTAATGTCTGTGTGTTTCAGTGTGGGTCTGTGTGTGTGATGTCTGTGTGTTTGACGTCAGTGTGGATGTGTGTGTGTGGTGTCAGCGTGTTACAGTGTGGGTCTGTGTGTGTGATGTCTGTGTGTTTCAGTGTGGGTCTGTGTATGATGTCTGTGTGTTTCAGTGTGGGTCTGTGTGGTGATGTCTGTGTTTCAGTGTGGGTCTGTGTGTGTGATGTCAGTGTGTTACAGTGTGTGTGATGTCAGTGTGTTGCAGTGTGGATGTGTGTGTGTGATGTCTGTATTTCAGTGTGGGTCTGTGTGTTTCAGTGTGTGTCTGTATGTGTGATGTCAGTGTGTTTCAGTGTGGATGTGTGTGTGTGATGTCTGTGTGTTTGACGTCAGTGTGGATGTGTGTGTGTGATGTCTGTATTTCAGTGTGGGTCTGTGTGTGTAATGTCTGTGTGTTTCAGTGTGGGTCTGTGTGTGTGATGTCTGTGTGTTACAGTGTGGGTCTGTGTGTGTGATGTCAGTGTGTTTCAGTGTGGGTCTGTGTGTGTGATGTCTGTGTGTTACAGTGTGGGTCTGTGTGTGTGATGTCAGTGTGGGTCTGTGTGTGTGATGTCTGGTGTGTTTCAGTGTGGGTCTGTGTGTGTGATATCTGTGTGTTTCAGTGTGGGTCTGTGTGTGTGATGTCTGTGTGTTACAGTGTGGGTCTGTGTGTGTGATGTCAGTGTGGGTCTGTGTGTGTGATGTCTGGTGTGTTTCAGTGTGGGTCTGTGTGTGTGATATCTCTGTGTTTCAGTGTGCGTCTGTGTGTGTGATGTCAGTGTGTTTCAGTGTGGGTCTGTGTGTGTGATGTCTGTGTGTTTGACATCAGTGTGGATGTGTGTGTGTGATGTCTGTATTTCAGTGTGGGTCTGTGTGTGTGATGTCTGTGTGTTTCAGTGTGGGTGTGTGTGTGTGATGTCAGTGTATTTCAGTGTGGATCTGTGTGTGTGATGTCAGTGTGTTTCAGTGTGGGTCTGTGTGTGTGATGTCAGTGTATTTCAGTGTGGGTCTGTGTGTGTGATGTCAGTGAGTTTCAGTGTGGGTCTGTGTGTGTGATGATAGTGTGTTTCAGTGTGTGTGTGTGTGTGATGTCTGTGTGTTTCAGTGTGGGTCTGTATGTGTGATGTCAGTGTGTTTCAGTGTGGATGTGTGTGTGTGATGTCTGTGTTACAGTGTGGGTCTGTGTGTGTGATGTCAGTGTATTTCAGTGTGGATGTGTGTGTTTGATGTCAGTGAGTTTCAGTGTGGGTCTGTGTGTGTGACATCTGTGTGTTTCAGTGTGAGTCTGTATGTGTGATGTCTGGTGTGTTTCAGTGTGGATGTGTGTGTGATGTCAGTGTGTTTCAGTATGGGGTCTGTGTGTGAGATGTCTGTTTCAGTGTGGGTCTGTGTGTGTGATGTCTGTGTGTTTCAGTGTGGGTCTGTGTGTGATGTCTGTGTGTTTCAGTGTGGGTCTGTGTGTTACAGTGTGGAGAAAGTGAGGTCTGCAGAAGCTGGAGATCAAAGTTGAAACTTTATTGCTGGAACAGCACAGCAGGTCAGGCAGCATCCAGGGAACAGGAGATTCGACGTTTCGGGCACAGGCCCTTCTTCAGGAATGTTACAGTGTGGGTCTGTGTGTGTGATGTCTGGTGTGTTTCAGTGTGGGTCTGTGTGTGTAATGTCAGTGTATTTCAGTGTGGATGTGTGTGTGTCATGTCTGTGTGTTTCAGTGTGGGTCTGTGTGTGTGATGTCTGTGTGTTACAGTGTGGGTCTGTGTGTGTCATGTCTGTGTGTTTCAGTGTGGGTCTGTGTGTGTGATGTCTGTGTGTTACAGTGTGGGTCTGTGTGTGTGATATCAGTGTGGGTCTGTGTGTGTGATGTCTGGTGTGTTTCATTGTGGGTCTGTGTGTGTGATGTCTGTGTGTTTCAGTGTGCGTCTGTGTGTGTGATGTCAGTGTGTTTAAGTGTGGGTCTGTGTGTGTGATGTCTGTGTGTTTGACGTCAGTGTGGATGTGTGTGTGTGATGTCTGTATTTCAGTGTGGGTCTGTGTGTGTAATGTCTGTGTGTTTCAGTGTGGGTCTGTGTGTGTGATGTCTGTGTGTTACAGTGTGGGTCTGTGTGTGTGATATCAGTGTGTTTCAGTGTAGGTCTGTGTGTGTGATGTCTGTGTGTTACAGTGTGGGTCTGTGTGTGTGATGTCAGTGTGGGTCTGTGTGTGTGATGTCTGGTGTGTTTCAGTGTGGGTCTGTGTGTGTGATATCTGTGTGTTTCAGTGTGGGTCTGTGTGTGTGATGTCTGTGTGTTACAGTGTGGGTCTGTGTGTGTGATGTCAGTGTGGGTCTGTGTGTGTGATGTCTGGTGTGTTTCAGTGTGGGTCTGTGTGTGTGATATCTCTGTGTTTCAGTGTGCGTCTGTGTGTGTGATGTCAGTGTGTTTCAGTGTGGGTCTGTGTGTTTGACGTCAGTGTGGATGTGTGTGTGTGATGTCTGTATTTCAGTGTGGGTCTGTGTGTGTAATGTCTGTGTGTTTCAGTGTGGGTCTGTGTGTGTGATGTCTGTGTGTTACAGTGTGGGTCTGTGTGTGTGATATCAGTGTGTTTCAGTGTGGGTCTGTGTGTGTGATGTCTGTGTGTTAGACGTCAGTGTGGATGTGTGTGTGTGGTGTCAGCGTGTTACAGTGTGGGTCTGTGTGTGTGATGTCTGTGTGTTTCAGTGTGGGTCTGTGTGTGATGTCTGTGTGTTTCAGTGTGGGTGTATGTGTGTGATGTCAGTGTGTTGCAGTGTGGGTCTGTGTGTGTGATGTCTGTGTGTTTCAGTGTGGGTCTGTGTGTGTGATGTCAGTGCGTTACATTGTGAGTACGCGTGTGTGATGTCAGTGTGTTACAGTGTGTGTGATGTCAGTGTGTTGCAGTGTGGATGTGTGTGTGTGATGTCTGTATTTCAGTGTGGGTCTGTGTGTTTCAGTGTGTGTCTGTGTGTGTGATGTCTGTGTGTTACAGTGTGTGTGATGTCAGTGCGTTACAGTGTGAGTACGCGTGTGTGATGTCAGTGTGTTACAGTGTGTGTGATGTCAGTGTGTTGCAGTGTGGATGTGTGTGTGTGATGTCTGTATTTCAGTGTGGGTCTGTGTGTTTCAGTGTGTATCTGTGTGTGTGATGTGTGTGTGTTACAGTGTGGGTGATGTCAGTGCGTTACAGTGTGAGCTCGCGTATGTGATGTCACTGTGTTACAGTGTGTGTCTGATGTCAGTGTGTTGCAGTGTGGATGTGTGTGTGTGATGTCTGTATTTCAGTGTGGGTCTGCGTGTGTGATGTCTGTGTGTTACAGTGTGGGTCTGTGTGTGTGACGTCACTGTGTTTCAGTGTGCGTCTGTGTGTGTGATGTCAGTGTGTTTCAGTGTTTGACGTCAGTGTGGATGTGTGTGTGTGGTGTCAGTGTGTTACAGTGTGGGTCTGTGTGTGATGTGTGTGTGTTTCAGTGTGGGTGTGTGTGTGATGTCAGTGTATTTCAGTGTGGATCTGTGTGTGTGATGTCAGTGTGTTTCAGTGTGGGTCTGTGTGTGTGATGTCAGTGTATTTCAGTGTGGATGTGTGTGTGTGATGTCAGTGTGTTTCAGTGTGGGTCTGTGTGTGTAATGTCAGTGTATTTCAGTGTGGATGTGTGTGTGTCATGTCTGTGTGTTTCAGTGTGGGTCTGTATGTGTACTGTCTGTGTGTTTCAGTGTGGGTCTGTGTGTGTGATGTCTGTGTGTTACAGTGTGGGTCTGTGTGTGTGATATCAGTGTGTTTCAGTGTGAGTCTGTGTGTGTGATGTCTGTGTGTTACAGTGTGGGTCTGTGTGTGTGATGTCAGTGTGGGTCTGTGTGTGTGATGTGTGGTGTGTTTCAGTGTGGGTCTGTGTGTGTGATATCTGTGTGTTTCAGTGTGGGTCTGTGTGTGTGATGTCTGTGTGTTGCAGTGTGGGTCTGTGTGTGTGATGTCAGTGTGGGTCTGTGTGTGTGATGTCTGGTGTGTTTCAGTGTGGGTCTGTGTGTGTGATATCTCTGTGTTTCAGTGTGCGTCTGTGTGTGTGATGTCAGTGTGTTTCAGTGTGGGTCTGTGTGTGTGATGTCTGTGTATTTGACGTCATTGTGGATGTGTGTGTGTGATGTCTGTATTTCAGTGTGGGTCTGTGTGTGTAATGTCTGTGTGTTTCAGTGTGGGTCTGTGTGTGTGATGTCTGTGTGTTACAGTGTGGGTCTGTGTGTGTGATATCAGTGTGTTTCAGTGTGGGTCTGGGTCTGTGTGTGTGATGTCTGTGTGTTTGACGTCAGTGTGGATGTGTGTGTGTGGTGTCAGCGTGTTACAGTGTGGGTCTGTGTGTGTGATGTCTGTGTGTTTCAGTGTGGGTCTGTGTGTGATGTCTGTGTGTTTCAGTGTGGGTGTATGTGTGTGATGTCAGTGTGTTGCAGTGTGGGTCTGTGTGTGTGATGTCTGTGTGTTTCAGTGTGGGTCTGTGTGTGATGTCAGTGCGTTACATTGTGAGTACGCGTGTGTGATGTCAGTGTGTTACAGTGTGTGTGATGTCAGTGTGTTGCAGTGTGGATGTGTGTGTGTGATGTCTGTATTTCAGTGTGGGTCTGTGTGTTTCAGTGTGTGTCTGTGTGTGTGATGTCTGTGTGTTACAGTGTGTGTGATGTCAGTGCGTTACAGTGTGAGTACGCGTGTGTGATGTCAGTGTGTTACAGTGTGTGTGATGTCAGTGTGTTGCAGTGTGGATGTGTGTGTGTGATGTCTGAATTTCAGTGTGGGTCTGCGTGTGTGATGTCTGTGTGTTTCAGTGTGGGTCTGTGTGTGTGATGTCTGTGTGTTACAGTGTGGGTCTGTGTGTGTGACGTCACTGTGTTTCAGTGTGCGTCTGTGTGTGTGATGTCAGTGTGTTTCAGTGTTTGACGTCAGTGTGGATGTGTGTGTGTGGTGTCAGCATGTTACAGTGTGGGTCTGTGTGTGTGATGTCTGTGTGTTTCAGTGTGGGTGTGTGTGTGATGTCAGTGTATTTCAGTGTGGATCTGTGTGTGTGATGTCAGTGTGTTTCAGTGTGGGTCTGTGTGTGTGATGTCAGTGTATTTCAGTGTGGATGTGTGTGTGTGATGTCAGTGTGTTTCAGTGTGGATCTGTGTGTGTGATGTCAGTGAGTTTCAGTGTGGGTCTGTGTGTGTGATGATAGTGTGTTTCAGTGTGTGTGTGTGTGTGTGTGTCATGTCTGTGTGTTTCAGTGTGGGTCTGTATGTGTGATGTCAGTGTGTTTCAGTGTGGATGTGTGTGTGTGATGTCTGTGTTACAGTGTGGCTCTGTGTGTGTGATGTCAGTGTATTTCAGTGTGGATGTGTGTGTGTGATGTCAGTGAGTTTCAGTGTGGGTCTGTGTGAGTGACGTCTGTGTGTTTCAGTGTGAGTCTGTATGTTTGATGTCTGCTGTGTTTCAGTGTGGATGTGTGTGTGATGTCAGTGTGTTTCAGTATGGGGTCCCTGTGAGAGATGTCTGTTTCAGTGTGGGTCTGTGTGTGTGATGTCTGTGTGTGTGATGTCTGTGTGTTTCAGTGTGGGTCTGTGTGTGTGATGTCTGTGTGTTTCAGTGTGGGTCTGTGTGTTACAGTGTGGGTCTGTGTGTGTGATGTCTGCTGTGTTTCAGTGTGGGTCTGTGTGTGTAATGTCAGTGTATTTCAGTGTGGATGTGTGTGTGTCATGTCTGTGTGTTACAGTGTGGGTCTGTGTGTGTGATGTCTGTGTGTTACAGTGTGGGTCTGTGTGTGTGATGTCAGTGTGGGTCTGTGTGTGTGATGTCTGGTGTGTTTCATTGTGGGTCTGTTTGTGTGATATCTGTGTGTTTCAGTGTGCATCTGTGTGTGTGATGTCAGTGTGTTTAAGATTGGGTCTGTGTGTGTGATGTCTGTGTGTTTGACGTCAGTGTGGATGTGTGTGTGTGATGTCTGTATTTCAGTGTGGGTCTGTGTGTGTAATGTCTGTGTGTTTCAGTGTGGGTCTGTGTGTGTGATGTCTGTGTGTAACAGTGTGGGTCTGTGTGTGTGATATCAGTGTGTTTCAGTGTGGGTCTGTGTGTGTGATGTCTGTGTGTTACAGTGTGGGTCTGTGTGTGTGATGTCAGTGTGGGTCTGTGTGTGTGATGTCTGGTGTGTTTCAGTGTGGGTCTGTGTGTGTGATATCTGTGTGTTTCAGTGTGGGTCTGTGTGTGTGATGTCTGTGTGTTACAGTGTGGGTCTGTGTGTGTGATATCAGTGTGTTTCAGTGTGGGTCTGTGTGTGTGATGTCTGTGTGTTACAGTGTGGGTCTGTGTGTTACAGTGTGGGTCTGTGTGTGTGATGTCAGTGTGGGTCTGTGTGTGCGATGTCTGGTTTGTTTCAGTGTGGGTCTGTGTGTGTGATATCTCTGTGTTTCAGTGTGGATCTGTGTGTGTGATG
This sequence comes from Chiloscyllium plagiosum, assembly GCF_037043375.1. Lineage (NCBI taxonomy): Eukaryota > Metazoa > Chordata > Chondrichthyes > Orectolobiformes > Hemiscylliidae > Chiloscyllium > Chiloscyllium plagiosum. The sequence goes on along the minus strand of NW_028270140.1, from coordinate 160,553,661 downwards.
TCTGTATTTCAGTGTGGGTCTGTGTGTGTAATGTCAGTGTATTTCAGTGTGGATGTGTGTGTGTCATGTCTGTGTGTTTCAGTGTGGGTCTGTGTGTGTGATGTCTGTGTGTTACAGTGTGGGTCTGTGTGTGTGATGTTAGTGTGGGTCTGTGTGTGTGATGTCTGGTGTGTTTCATTGTGGGTCTGTGTGTGTGATATCTGTGTGTTTCAGTGTGCGTCTGTGTGTGTGATGTCAGTGTGTTTAAGTGTGGGTCTGTGTGTGTGATGTCTGTGTGTTTGACGTCAGTGTGGATGTGTGTGTGTGATGTCTGTATTTCAGTGTGGGTCTGTGTGTGTAATGTCTGTGTGTTTCAGTGTGGGTCTGTGTGTGTGATGTCTGTGTGTTACAGTGTGGGTCTGTGTGTGTGATATCAGTGTGTTTCAGTGTGGGTCTGTGTGTGTGATGTCTGTGTGTTACAGTGTGGGTCTGTGTGTGTGATGTCAGTGTGGGTCTGTGTTTGTGATGTCTGGTGTGTTTCAGTGTGGGTCTGTGTGTGTGATATCTGTGTGTTTCAGTGTGGGTCTGTGTGTGTGATGTCTGTGTGTTACAGTGTGGGTCTGTGTGTGTGATGTCAGTGTGGGTCTGTGTGTGTGATGTCTGGTGTGTTTCAGTGTGGGTCTGTGTGTGTGATATCTCTGTGTTTCAGTGTGCGTCTGTGTGTGTGATGTCAGTGTGTTTCAGTGTGGGTCTGTGTGTGTGATGTCTGTGTGTTTGACGTCAGTGTGGATGTGTGTGTGTGATGTCTGTATTTCAGTGTGGGTCTGTGTGTGTGATGTCTGTGTGTTTCAGTGTGGGTGTGTGTGTGTGATGTCAGTGTATTTCAGTGTGGATCTGTGTGTGTGATGTCAGTGTGTTTCAGTGTGGGTCTGTGTGTGTGATGTCAGTGTATTTCAGTGTGGGTCTGTGTGTGTGATATCAGTGAGTTTCAGTGTGGGTCTGTGTGTGTGATGATAGTGTGTTTCAGTGTGTGTGTGTGTGTGATGTCTGTGTGTTTCAGTGTGGGTCTGTATGTGTGATGTCAGTGTGTTTCAGTGTGGATGTGTGTGTGTGATGTCTGTGTTACAGTGTGGGTCTGTGTGTGTGATGTCAGTGTATTTCAGTGTGGATGTGTGTGTGTGATGTCAGTGAGTTTCAGTGTGGGTCTGTGTGTGACATCTGTGTGTTTCAGTGTGAGTCTGTATGTGTGATGTCTGGTGTGTTTCAGTGTGGATGTGTGTGTGATGTCAGTGTGTTTCAGTATGGGGTCCCTGTGAGAGATGTCTGTTTCAGTGTGGGTCTGTGTGTGTGATGTCTGTGTGTTTCAGTGTGGGTCTGTGTGTGTGATGTCTGCTGTGTTTCAGTGTGGGTCTGTGTGTGTAATGTCAGTGTATTTCAGTGTGGATGTGTGTGTGTCATGTCTGTGTGTTTCAGTGTGGGTCTGTGTGTGTGATGTCTGTGTGTTACAGTGTGGGTCTGTGTGTGTGATGTCAGTGTGGGTCTGTGTGTGTGATGTCTGGTGTGTTTCATTGTGGGTCTGTGTGTGTGATATCTGTGTGTTTCAGTGTGCGTCTGTGTGTGTGATGTCAGTGTGTTTAAGTGTGGGTCTGTGTGTGTGATGTCTGTGTGTGTGATGTCAGTGTGGATGTGTGTGTGTGATGTCTGTATTTCAGTGTGGGTCTGTGTGTGTAATGTCTGTGTGTTTCAGTGTGGGTCTGTGTGTGTGATGTCTGTGTTACAGTGTGGGTCTGTGTGTGTGATATCAGTGTGTTACAGTGTGGGTCTGTGTGTGTGATGTCAGTGTGGGTCTGTGTGTGTGATGTCTGGTGTGTTTCAGTGTGGGTCTGTGTGTGTGATATCTGTGTGTTTCAGTGTGGGTCTGTGTGTGTGATGTCTGTGTGTTACAGTGTGGGTCTGTGTGTGTGATGTCAGTGTGGGTCTGTGTGTGTGATGTCTGGTGTGTTTCAGTGTGGGTCTGTGTGTGTGATATCTGTGTGTTTCAGTGTGCGTCTGTGTGTGTGATGTCAGTGTGTTTCAGTGTGGGTCTGTGTGTGTGATGTCTGTGTGTTTGACGTCAGTGTGGATGTGTGTGTGTGATGTCTGTATTTCAGTGTGGGTCTGTGTGTGTGATGTCTGTGTGTTACAGTGTGGGTCTGTGTGTGTGATATCAGTGTGTTTCAGTGTGGGTCTGTGTGTGTGATGTCTGTGTGGGTCTGTGTGTGTGATGTCTGGTGTGTTTCAGTGTGGGTCTGTGTGTGTGATATCTGTGTGTTTCAGTGTGGGTCTGTGTGTGTGATGTCTGTGTGTTACAGTGTGGGTCTGTGTGTGTGATGTCAGTGTGGGTCTGTGTGTGTGATGTCTGGTGTGTTTCAGTGTGGGTCTGTGTGTGTGATATCTGTGTGTTTCAGTGTGCGTCTGTGTGTGTGATGTCAGTGTGTTTCAGTGTGGGTCTGTGTGTGTGATGTCTGTGTGTTTGACGTCAGTGTGGATGTGTGTGTGTGGTGTCAGCGTGTTACAGTGTGGGTCTGTGTGTGTAATGTCTGTGTGTTTCAGTGTGGGTCTGTGTGTGATGTCTGTGTGTTTCAGTGTGGGTGTATGTGTGTGATGTCAGTGTGTTGCAGTGTGGGTCTGTGTGTGTGATGTCTGTGTGTTTCAGTGTGGGTCTGTGTGTGATGTCAGTGCGTTACATTGTGAGTACGCGTGTGTGATGTCAGTGTGTTACAGTGTGTGTGATGTCAGTGTGTTGCAGTGTGGATGTGTGTGTGTGATGTCTGTATTTCAGTGTGGGTCTGTGTGTTTCAGTGTGTGTCTGTGTGTGTGATGTCTGTGTGTTACAGTGTGTGTGATGTCAGTGCGTTACAGTGTGAGTACGCGTGTGTGATGTCAGTGTGTTACAGTGTGTGTGATGTCAGTGTGTTGCAGTGTGGATGTGTTTGTGTGATGTCTGTATTTCAGTGTGGGTCTGCGTGTGTGATGTCTGTGTGTTTCAGTGTGGGTCTGTGTGTGTGATGTCTGTGTGTTACAGTGTGGGTCTGTGTGTGTGACGTCACTGTGTTTCAGTGTGCGTCTGTGTGTGTGATGTCAGTGTGTTTCAGTGTTTGACGTCAGTGTGGATGTGTGTGTGTGGTGTCAGCGTGTTTCAGTGTGGGTCTGTGTGTGTGATGTCTGTGTGTTTCAGTGTGGGTGTGTGTGTGTGATGTCAGTGTATTTCAGTGTGGATCTGTGTGTGTGATTTCAGTGTGGGTCTGTGTGTGTGATGTCAGTGTATTTCAGTGTGGATGTGTGTGTGTGATGTCAGTGTGTTTCAGTGTGGGTCTGTGTGTGTGATGTCAGTGAGTTTCAGTGTGGGTCTGTGTGTGTGATGATAGTGTGTTTCAGTGTGTGTATGTGTGTGTGTGTGTGATGTCTGTGTGTTTCAGTGTGGGTCTGTATGTGTGATGTCAGTGTGTTTCAGTGTGGATGTGTGTGTGTGATGTCTGTGTTACCGTGTGGCTCTGTGTGTGTGATGTCAGTGTATTTCAGTGTGGATGTGTGTGTGTGATGTCAGTGAGTTTCAGTGTGGGTCTGTGTGAGTGACGTCTGTGTGTTTCAGTGTGAGTCTGTATGTGTGATGTCTGCTGTGTTTCAGTGTGGATGTGTGTGTGATGTCGGTGTGTTTCAGTATGGGGTCCCTGTGAGAGATGTCTGTTTCAGTGTGGGTCTGTGTGTGTGATGTCTGTGTGTGTGATGTCTGTGTGTTTCAGTGTGGGTCTGTGTGTGTGATGTCTGTGTGTTTCAGTGTGGGTCTGTGTGTTACAGTGTGGGTCTGTGTGTGTGATGTCTGCTGTGTTTCAGTGTGGGTCTGTGTGTGTAATGTCAGTGTATTTCAGTGTGGATGTGTGTGTGTCATGTCTGTGTGTTTCAGTGTGGGTCTGTGTGTGTGATGTCTGTGTGTTACAGTGTGGGTCTGTGTGTGTGATGTCATTGTGGGTCTGTGTGTGTGATGTCTGGTGTGTTTCATTGTGGGTCTATGTGTGTGATATCTGTGTGTTTCAGTGTGCGTCTGTGTGTGTGATGTCAGTGTGTTTAAGTGTGGGTCTGTGTGTGTGATGTCTGTGTGTTTGACGTCAGTGTGGATGTGTGTGTGTGATGTCTGTATTTCAGTGTGGGTCTGTGTGTGTAATGTCTGTGTGTTTCAGTGTGGGTCTGTGTGTGTGATGTCTGTGTGTTACAGTGTGGATCTGTGTGTGTGATATCAGTGTGTTTCAGTGTAGGTCTGTGTGTGTGATGTCTGTGTGTTACAGTGTGGGTCTGTGTGTGTGATGTCAGTGTGGGTCTGTGTGTGTGATGTCTGGTGTGTTTCAGTGTGGGTCTGTGTGTGTGATATCTGTGTGTTTCAGTGTGGGTCTGTGTGTGTGATGTCTGTGTGTTGCAGTGTGGGTCTGTGTGTGTGATGTCAGTGTGGGTCTGTGTGTGTGATGTCTGGTGTGTTTCAGTGTGGCTCTGTGTGTGTGATATCTGTGTGTTTCAGTGTGCGTCTGTGTGTGTGATGTCAGTGTGTTTCAGTGTGGGTCTGTGTGTGTGATGTCTGTGTGTTTGACGTCAGTGTGGATGTGTGTGTGTGATGTCTGTATTTCAGTGTGGGTCTGTGTGTGTAATGCCTGTGTGTTTCAGTGTGGGTCTGTGTGTGTGATGTCTGTGTGTTACAGTGTGGGTCTGTGTGTGTGATATCAGTGTGTTTCAGTGTGGGTCTGTGTGTGTGATGTCTGTGTGTTTGACGTCAGTGTGGATGTGTGTGTGTGGTGTCAGCGTGCTACAGTGTGGGTCTGTGTGTGTGATGTCTGTGTGTTTCAGTGTGGGTCTGTGTGTGATGTCTGTGTGTTTCAGTGTGGGTGTATGTGTGTGATGTCAGTGTGTTGCAGTGTGGGTCTGTGTGTGTGATGTCTGTGTGTTTCAGTGTGGGTCTGTGTGTGTGATGTCAGTGCGTTACATTGTGAGTACGCGTGTGTGATGTCAGTGTGGGTCTGTGTGTGTGATGTCAGTGTGTTACAGTGTGTGTGATGTCAGTGTGTTACAGTGTGTGTGATGTCAGTGTGTTGCAGTGTGGATGTGTGTGTGTGATGTCTGTATTTCAGTGTGGGTCTGCGTGTGTGATGTCTGTGTGTTTCAGTGTGGGTCTGTGTGTGTGATGTCTGTGTGTTACAGTGTGGGTCTGTGTGTTTGACGTCACTGTGTTTCAGTGTGCGTCTGTGTGTGTGATGTCAGTGTGTTTCAGTGTTTGACGTCAGTGTGGATGTGTGTGTGTGGTGTCAGCGTGTTACAGTGTGGGTCTGTGTGTGTGACGTCACTGTGTTTCAGTGTGCGTCTGTGTGTGTGATGTCAGTGTGTTTCAGTGTTTGACGTCAGTGTGGATGTGTGTGTGTGGTGTCAGCGTGTTACAGTGTGGGTCTGTGTGTGTGATGTCTGTGTGTTACAGTGTGGGTCTGTGTGTGTGATGTCAGTGTGGGTCTGTGTGTGTGATGTCTGGTGTGTTTCACTGTGGGTCTGTGTGTGTGATATCTCTGTGTTTCAGTGTGCGTCTGTGTGTGTGATGTCAGTGTGTGTCAGTGTGGGTCTGTGTGTGTGATGTCTGTGTGTTTGACGTCAGTGTGGATGTGTGTGTGTGATGTCTGTATTTCAGTGTGGGTCTGTGTGTGTAATGTCTGTGTGTTTCAGTGTGGGTCTGTGTGTGTGAGGTCTGTGTTACAGTGTGGCTCTGTGTGTGTGATGTCAGTGTATTTCAGTGTGGATGTGTGTGTGTGATGTCAGTGAGTTTCAGTGTGGGTCTGTGTGAGTGATGTCAGTGTGTTTCAGTGTGTGTGTGTGTGTGTGATGTCTGTGTGTTTCAGTGTGGGTCTGTATGTGTGATGTCAGTGTGTTTCAGTGTGGATGTGTGTGTGTGATGTCTGTGTTACAGTGTGGCTCTGTGTGTGTGATGTCAGTGTATTTCAGTGTGGATGTGTGTGTGTGATGTCAGTGAGTTTCAGTGTGGGTCTGTGTGAGTGACGTCTGTGTGTTTCAGTGTGAGTCTGTATGTGTGATGTCTGCTGTGTTTCAGTGTGGATGTGTGTGTGATGTCAGTGTGTTTCAGTATGGGGTCCCTGTGAGAGATGTCTGTTTCAGTGTGGGTCTGTGTGTGTGATGTCTGTGTGTGTGATGTCTGTGTGTTTCAGTGTGGGTCTGTGTGTGTGATGTCTGTGTGTTTCAGTGTGGGTCTGTGTGTTACAGTGTGGGTCTGTGTGTGTGATGTCAGTGTGGGTCTGTGTGTGTGATGTCTGGTGTGTTTCATTGTGGGTCTGTGTGTGATATCTGTGTATTTCAGTGTGCGTCTGTGTGTGTGATGTCAGTGTGTTTAAGATTGGGTCTGTGTGTGTGATGTCTGTGTGTCTGACGTCAGTGTGGATGTGTGTGTGTGATGTCTGTATTTCAGTGTGGGTCTGTGTGTGTAATGTCTGTGTGTTTCAGTGTGGGTCTGTGTGTGTGATGTCTGTGTGTTACAGTGTGGGTCTGTGTGTGTGATATCAGTGTGTTTCAGTGTGGGTCTGTGTGTGTGATGTCTGTGTGTTTGACGTCAGTGTGGATGTGTGTGTGTGATGTCTGTATTTCAGTGTGGGTCTGTGTGTGTAATGTCTGTGTGTTTCAGTGTGGGTCTGTGTGTGTGATGTCTGTGTGTTACAGTGTGGGTCTGTGTGTGTGATATCAGTGTGTTACAGTGTGGGTCTGTGTGTGTGATGTCAGTGTGGGTCTGTGTGTGTGATGTCTGGTGTGTTTCAGTGTGGGTCTGTGTGTGTGATATCTGTGTGTTTCAGTGTGGGTCTGTGTGTGTGATGTCTGTGTGTTACAGTGTGGATCTGTGTGTGTGATGTCAGTGTGGGTCTGTGTGTGTGATGTCTGGTGTGTTTCAGTGTGGGTCTGTGTGTGTGATATCTGTGTGTTTCAGTGTGCGTCTGTGTGTGTGATGTCAGTGTGTTTCAGTGTGGGTCTGTGTGTGTGATGTCTGTGTGTTTGACGTCAGTGTGGATGTGTGTGTGATGTCTGTATTTCAGTGTGGGTCTGTGTGTGTAATGTCTGTGTGTTTCAGTGTGGGTCTGTGTGTGTGATGTCAGTGTGTTACAGTGTGGGTCTGTGTGTGTGATATCAGTGTGTTTCAGTGTGGGTCTGTGTGTGTGATGTCTGGTGTGTTTCACTGTGGGTCTGTGTGTGTGATATCTCTGTGTTTCAGTGTGCGTCTTTGTGTGTGATGTCAGTGTGTGTCAGTGTGGGTCTGTGTGTGTGATGTCTGTGTGTTTGACGTCAGTGTGGATGTGTGTGTGTGATGTCTGTATTTCAGTGTGGGTCTGTGTGTGTAATGTCTGTGTGTTTCAGTGTGGGTCTGTGTGTGTGATGTCTGTGTGTTACAGTGTGGGTCTGTGTGTGTGATATCAGTGTGTTTCAGTGTGGGTCTGTGTGTGTGATGTCTGTGTGTTTGACGTCAGTGTGGATGTGTGTGTGGTGTCAGCGTGTTACAGTGTGGGTCTGTGTGTGTGATGTTTGTGTGTTTCAGTGTGGGTCTGTGTGTGATGTCTGTGTGTTTCAGTGTGGGTGTATGTGTGTGATGTCAGTGTGTTGCAGTGTGGGTCTGTGTGTGTGATGTCTGTGTGTTTCAGTGTGGGTCTGTGTGTGTGATGTCAGTGCGTTACATTGTGAGTACGCGTGTGTGATGTCAGTGTGTTACAGTGTGTGTGATGTCAGTGTGTTGCAGTGTGGATGTGTGTGTGTGATGTCTGTATTTCAGTGTGGGTCTGTGTGTTTCAGTGTGGGTCTGTGTGTGTGATGTCTGTGTGTTACAGTGTGTGTGATGTCAGTGCGTTACAGTGTGAGTACGCGTGTGTGATGTCAGTGTGTTACAGTGTGTGTGATGTCAGTGTGTTGCAGTGTGGATGTGTGTGTGTGATGTCTGTATTTCAGTGTGGGTCTGCGTGTGTGATGTCTGTGTGTTTCAGTGTGGGTCTGTGTGTGTGATGTCTGTGTGTTACAGTGTGGGTCTGTGTGTGTGACGTCAGTGTGTTTCAGTGTGCGTCTGTGTGTGTGATGTCAGTGTGTTTCAGTGTTTGACGTCAGTGTGGATGTGTGTGTGTGGTGTCAGCGTGTTACAGTGTGGGTCTGTGTGTGTGATGTCTGTGTGTTTCAGTGTGGGTGTGTGTGTGTGATGTCAGTGTATTTCAGTGTGGATGTGAGTGTGTGATGTCAGTGTGTTTCAGTGTGGGTCTGTGTGTGTGATGTCAGTGAGTTTCAGTGTGGGTCTGTGTGTGTGATGATAGTGTGTTTCAGTGTGTGTGTGATGTCTGTGTGTTTCAGTGTGGGTCTGTATGTGTGATGTCAGTGTGTTTCAGTGTGGATGTGTGTGTGTGATGTCTGTGTTACAGTGTGGCTCTGTGTGTGTGATGTCAGTGTATTTCAGTGTGGATGTGTGTGTGTGATGTCAGTGAGTTTCAGTGTGGGTCTGTGTGAGTGACGTCTGTGTGTTTCAGTGTGAGTCTGTATGTGTGATGTCTGCTGTGTTTCAGTGTGGATGTGTGTGTGATGTCAGTGTGTTTCAGTATGGGGTCCCTGTGAGAGATGTCTGTTTCAGTGTGGGTCTGTGTGTGTGATGTCTGTGTGTTTCAGTGTGGGTCTGTGTGTGTGATGTCTGTGTGTTTCAGTGTGGGTCTGTGTGTTACAGTGTGGGTCTGTGTGTGTGATGTCTGCTGTGTTTCAGTGTGGGTCTGTGTGTGTAATGTCAGTGTATTTCAGTGTGGATGTGTGTGTGTCATGTCTGTGTGTTTCAGTGTGGGTCTGTGTGTGTGATGTCTGTGTGTTACAGTGTGGGTCTGTGTGTGTGATGTCAGTGTGGGTCTGTGTGTGTGATGTCTGGTGTGTTTCATTGTGGGTCTGTGTGTGTCATATCTGTGTGTTTCAGTGTGCGTCTGTGTGTGTGATGTCAGTGTGTTTAAGATTGGGTCTGTGTGTGTGATGTCTGTGTGTTTGACGTCAGTGTGGATGTGTGTGTGTGATGTCTGTATTTCAGTGTGGGTCTGTGTGTGTAATGTCTGTGTGTTTCAGTGTGGGTCTGTGTGTGTGATGTCTGTGTGTTACAGTGTGGGTCTGTGTGTGTGATATCAGTGTGTTTCAGTGTGGGTCTGTGTGTGTGATGTCTGTGTGTTACAGTGTGGGTCTGTGTGTGTGATGTCAGTGTGGGTCTGTGTGTGTGATGTCTGGTGTGTTTCAGTGTGGGTCTATGTGTGTGATATCTGTGTGTTTCAGTGTGGGTCTGTGTGTGTGATGTCTGTGTGTTACAGTGTGGGTCTGTGTGTGTGATATCTGTGTGTTTCAGTGTGGGTCTGTGTGTGTGTGGTCTGTGTGTTACAGTGTGTGTCTGTGTGTGTGATGTCAGTGTGGGTCTGTGTGTGTGATGTCTGGTGTGTTTCAGTGTGGGTCTGTGTGTGTGATATCTCTGTGTTTCAGTGTGCGTCTGTGTGTGTGATGTCAGTGTGTTTCAGTGTGGGTCTGTGTGTGTGATGTCTGTGTGTTTGACGTCAGTGTGGATGTGTGTGTGTGATGTCTGTATTTCAGTGTGGGTCTGTGTGTTTCAGTGTGTGTCTGTGTGTGTGATGTCTGTGTGTTACAGTGTGGGTCTGTGTGTGTGATGTCTGTGTGTTTCAGTGTGGGTCTGTGTGTGTGATGTCTGTGTGTTAGACGTCAGTGTGGATGTGTGTGTGTGGTGTCAGCGTGCTACAGTGTGGGTCTGTGTGTGTGATGTCTGTGTGTTTCAGTGTGGGTCTGTGTGTGATGTCTGTGTGTTTCAGTGTGGGTGTATGTGTGTGATGTCAGTGTGTTGCAGTGTGGGTCTGTGTGTGTGATGTCTGTGTGTTTCAGTGTGGGTCTGTGTGTGTGATGTCAGTGCGTTACATTGTGAGTACGCGTGTGTGATGTCAGTGTGGGTCTGTGTGTGTGATGTCAGTGTGTTACAGTGTGTGTGATGTCAGTGTGTTACAGTGTGTGTGATGTCAGTGTGTTGCAGTGTGGATGTGTGTGTGTGATGTCTGTATTTCAGTGTGGGTCTGCGTGTGTGATGTCTGTGTGTTTCAGTGTGGGTCTGTGTGTGTGATGTCTGTGTGTTACAGTGTGGGTCTGTGTGTTTGACGTCACTGTGTTTCAGTGTGCGTCTGTGTGTGTGATGTCAGTGTGTTTCAGTGTTTGACGTCAGTGTGGATGTGTGTGTGTGGTGTCAGCGTGTTACAGTGTGGGTCTGTGTGTGTGACGTCACTGTGTTTCAGTGTGCGTCTGTGTGTGATGTCAGTGTGTTTCAGTGTTTGACGTCAGTGTGGATGTGTGTGTGTGGTGTCAGCGTGTTACAGTGTGGGTCTGTGTGTGTGATGTCTGTGTGTTACAGTGTGGGTCTGTGTGTGTGATGTCAGTGTGGGTCTGTGTGTGTGATGTCTGGTGTGTTTCACTGTGGGTCTGTGTGTGTGATATCTCTGTGTTTCAGTGTGCGTCTGTGTGTGTGATGTCAGTGTGTGTCAGTGTGGGTCTGTGTGTGTGATGTCTGTGTGTTTGACGTCAGTGTGGATGTGTGTGTGTGATGTCTGTATTTCAGTGTGGGTCTGTGTGTGTAATGTCTGTGTGTTTCAGTGTGGGTCTGTGTGTGTGATGTCTGTGTTACAGTGTGGCTCTGTGTGTGTGATGTCAGTGTATTTCAGTGTGGATGTGTGTGTGTGATGTCAGTGAGTTTCAGTGTGGGTCTGTATGTGTGATGTCAGTGTGTTTCAGTGTGGATGTGTGTGTGTGATGTCTGTGTTACAGTGTGGCTCTGTGTGTGTGATGTCAGTGTATTTCAGTGTGGATGTGTGTGTGTGATGTCAGTGAGTTTCAGTGTGGGTCTGTGTGAGTGACGTCTGTGTGTTTCAGTGTGAGTCTGTATGTGTGATGTCTGCTGTGTTTCAGTGTGGATGTGTGTGTGATGTCAGTGTGTTTCAGTATGGGGTCCCTGTGAGAGATGTCTGTTTCAGTGTGGGTCTGTGTGTGTGATGTCTGTGTGTGTGATGTCTGTGTGTTTCAGTGTGGGTCTGTGTGTGTGATGTCTGTGTGTTTCAGTGTGGGTCTGTGTGTTACAGTGTGGGTCTGTGTGTGTGATGTCAGTGTGGGTCTGTGTGTGTGATCTCTGGTGTGTTTCATTGTGGGTCTGTGTGTGATATCTGTGTATTTCAGTGTGCGTCTGTGTGTGTGATGTCAGTGTGTTTAAGATTGGGTCTGTGTGGGTGATGTCTGTGTGTTTGACGTCAGTGTGGATGTGTGTGTGTGATGTCTGTATTTCAGTGTGGGTCTGTGTGTGTAATGTCTGTGTGTTTCAGTGTGGGTCTGTGTGTGTGATGTCTGTGTGTTACAGTGTGGGTCTGTGTGTGTGATATCAGTGTGTTTCAGTGTGGGTCTGTGTGTGTGATGTCTGTGTGTTTGACGTCAGTGTGGATGTGTGTGTGTGATGTCTGTATTTCAGTGTGGGTCTGTGTGGGTAATGTCTGTGTGTTTCAGTGTGGGTCTGTGTGTGTGATGTCTGTGTGTTACAGTGTGGGTCTGTGTGTGTGATATCAGTGTGTTACAGTGTGGGTCTGTGTGTGTGATGTCAGTGTGGGTCTGTGTGTGTGATGTCTGGTGTGTTTCAGTGTGGGTCTGTGTGTGTGATATCTGTGTGTTTCAGTGTGGGTCTGTGTGTGTGATGTCTGTGTGTTACAGTGTGGATCTGTGTGTGTGATGTCAGTGTGGGTCTGTGTGTGTGATGTCTGGTGTGTTTCAGTGTGGGTCTGTGTGTGTGATATCTGTGTGTTTCAGTGTGCGTCTGTGTGTGTGATGTCAGTGTGTTTCAGTGTGGGTCTGTGTGTGTGATGTCTGTGTGTTTGACGTCAGTGTGGATGTGTGTGTGTGATGTCTGTATTTCAGTGTGGGTCTGTGTGTGTAATGTCTGTGTGTTTCAGTGTGGGTCTGTGTGTGTGATGTCTGTGTGTTACAGTGTGGGTCTGTGTGTGTGATATCAGTGTGTTTCAGTGTGGGTCTGTGTGTGTGATGTCTGGTGTGTTTCACTGTGGGTCTGTGTGTGTGATATCTCTGTGTTTCAGTGTGCGTCTTTGTGTGTGATGTCAGTGTGTGTCAGTGTGGGTCTGTGTGTGTGATGTCTGTGTGTTTGACGTCAGTGTGGATGTGTGTGTGTGATGTCTGTATTTCAGTGTGGGTCTGTGTGTGTAATGTCTGTGTGTTTCATTGTGGGTCTGTGTGTGTGATGTCTGTGTGTTACAGTGTGGGTCTGTGTGTGTGATATCAGTGTGTTTCAGTGTGGGTCTGTGTGTGTGATGTCTGTGTTTTTGACGTCAGTGTGGATGTGTGTGTGTGATGTCTGTATTTCAGTGTGGGTCTGTGTGTGTAATGTCTGTGTGTTTCAGTGTGGGTCTGTGTGTGTGATGTCTGTGTGTTACAGTGTGGGTCTGTGTGTGTGATATCAGTGTGTTTCAGTGTGGGTCTGTGTGTGTGATGTCTGTGTGTTTGACGTCAGTGTGGATGTGTGTGTGGTGTCAGCGTGTTACAGTGTGGGTCTGTGTGTATGATGTTTGTGTGTTTCAGTGTGGGTCTGTGTGTGATGTCTGTGTGTTTCAGTGTGGGTGTATGTGTGTGATGTCAGTGTGTTGCAGTGTGGGTCTGTGTGTGTGATGTCTGTGTGTTTCAGTGTGGGTCTGTGTGTGTGATGTCAGTGCGTTACATTGTGAGTACGCGTGTGTGATGTCAGTGTGTTACAGTGTGTGTGATGTCAGTGTGTTGCAGTGTGGATGTGTGTGTGTGATGTCTGTATTTCAGTGTGGGTCTGTGTGTTTCAGTGTGGGTCTGTGTGTGTGATGTCTGTGTGTTACAGTGTGTGTGATGTCAGTGCGTTACAGTGTGAGTACGCGTGTGTGATGTCAGTGTGTTACAGTGTGTGTGATGTCAGTGTGTTGCAGTGTGGATGTGTGTGTGTGATGTCTGTATTTCAGTGTGGGTCTGCGTGTGTGATGTCTGTGTGTTTCAGTGTGGGTCTGTGTGTGTGATGTCTGTGTGTTACAGTGTGGGTCTGTGTGTGTGACGTCAGTGTGTTTCAGTGTGCGTCTGTGTGTGTGATGTCAGTGTGTTTCAGTGTTTGACGTCAGTGTGGATGTGTGTGTGTGGTGTCAGCGTGTTACAGTGTGGGTCTGTGTGTGTGATGTCTGTGTGTTTCAGTGTGGGTGTGTGTGTGTGATGTCAGTGTATTTCAGTGTGGATGTGTGTGTGTGATGTCAGTGTGTTTCAGTGTGGGTCTGTGTGTGTGATGTCAGTGAGTTTCAGTGTGGGTCTGTGTGTGTGATGATAGTGTGTTTCAGTGTGTGTGTGATGTCTGTGTGTTTCAGTGTGGGTCTGTATGTGTGATGTCAGTGTGTTTCAGTGTGGATGTGTGTGTGTGATGTCTGTGTTACAGTGTGGCTCTGTGTGTGTGATGTCAGTGTATTTCAGTGTGGATGTGTGTGTGTGATGTCAGTGAGTTTCAGTGTGGGTCTGTGTGAGTGACGTCTGTGTGTTTCAGTGTGAGTCTGTATGTGTGATGTCTGCTGTGTTTCAGTGTGGATGTGTGTGTGATGTCAGTGTGTTTCAGTATGGGGTCCCTGTGAGAGATGTCTGTTTCAGTGTGGGTCTGTGTGTGTGATGTCTGTGTGTGTGATGTCTGTGTGTTTCAGTGTGGGTCTGTGTGTGTGATGTCTGTGTGTTTCAGTGTGGGTCTGTGTGTTACAGTGTGGGTCTGTGTGTGTGATGTCTGCTGTGTTTCAGTGTGGGTCTGTGTGTGTAATGTCAGTGTATTTCAGTGTGGATGTGTGTGTGTCATGTCTGTGTGTTACAGTGTGGGTCTGTGTGTGTGATGTCTGCTGTGTTTCAGTGTGGGTCTGTGTGTGTAATGTCAGTGTATTTCAGTGTGGATGTGTGTGTGATGTCAGTGTGTTTCAGTATGGGGTCCCTGTGAGAGATGTCTGTTTCAGTGTGGGTCTGTGTGTGTGATGTCTGTGTGTGTGATGTCTGTGTGTTTCAGTGTGGGTCTGTGTGTGTGATGTCTGTGTGTTTCAGTGTGGGTCTGTGTGTTACAGTGTGGGTCTGTGTGTGTGATGTCAGTGTGGGTCTGTGTGTGTGATCTCTGGTGTGTTTCATTGTGGGTCTGTGTGTGATATCTGTGTATTTCAGTGTGCGTCTGTGTGTGTGATGTCAGTGTGTTTAAGATTGGGTCTGTGTGGGTGATGTCTGTGTGTTTGACGTCAGTGTGGATGTGTGTGTGTGATGTCTGTATTTCAGTGTGGGTCTGTGTGTGTAATGTCTGTGTGTTTCAGTGTGGGTCTGTGTGTGTGATGTCTGTGTGTTACAGTGTGGGTCTGTGTGTGTGATATCAGTGTGTTTCAGTGTGGGTCTGTGTGTGTGATGTCTGTGTGTTTGACGTCAGTGTGGATGTGTGTGTGTGATGTCTGTATTTCAGTGTGGGTCTGTGTGGGTAATGTCTGTGTGTTTCAGTGTGGGTCTGTGTGTGTGATGTCTGTGTGTTACAGTGTGGGTCTGTGTGTGTGATATCAGTGTGTTACAGTGTGGGTCTGTGTGTGTGATGTCAGTGTGGGTCTGTGTGTGTGATGTCTGGTGTGTTTCAGTGTGGGTCTGTGTGTGTGATATCTGTGTGTTTCAGTGTGGGTCTGTGTGTGTGATGTCTGTGTGTTACAGTGTGGATCTGTGTGTGTGATGTCAGTGTGGGTCTGTGTGTGTGATGTCTGGTGTGTTTCAGTGTGGGTCTGTGTGTGTGATATCTGTGTGTTTCAGTGTGCGTCTGTGTGTGTGATGTCAGTGTGTTTCAGTGTGGGTCTGTGTGTGTGATGTCTGTGTGTTTGACGTCAGTGTGGATGTGTGTGTGTGATGTCTGTATTTCAGTGTGGGTCTGTGTGTGTAATGTCTGTGTGTTTCAGTGTGGGTCTGTGTGTGTGATGTCTGTGTGTTACAGTGTGGGTCTGTGTGTGTGATATCAGTGTGTTTCAGTGTGGGTCTGTGTGTGTGATGTCTGGTGTGTTTCACTGTGGGTCTGTGTGTGTGATATCTCTGTGTTTCAGTGTGCGTCTTTGTGTGTGATGTCAGTGTGTGTCAGTGTGGGTCTGTGTGTGTGATGTCTGTGTGTTTGACGTCAGTGTGGATGTGTGTGTGTGATGTCTGTATTTCAGTGTGGGTCTGTGTGTGTAATGTCTGTGTGTTTCAGTGTGGGTCTGTGTGTGTGATGTCTGTGTGTTACAGTGTGGGTCTGTGTGTGTGATATCAGTGTGTTTCAGTGTGGGTCTGTGTGTGTGATGTCTGTGTTTTTGACGTCAGTGTGGATGTGTGTGTGTGATGTCTGTATTTCAGTGTGGGTCTGTGTGTGTAATGTCTGTGTGTTTCAGTGTGGGTCTGTGTGTGTGATGTCTGTGTGTTACAGTGTGGGTCTGTGTGTGTGATATCAGTGTGTTTCAGTGTGGGTCTGTGTGTGTGATGTCTGTGTGTTTGACGTCAGTGTGGATGTGTGTGTGGTGTCAGCGTGTTACAGTGTGGGTCTGTGTGTATGATGTTTGTGTGTTTCAGTGTGGGTCTGTGTGTGATGTCTGTGTGTTTCAGTGTGGGTGTATGTGTGTGATGTCAGTGTGTTGCAGTGTGGGTCTGTGTGTGTGATGTCTGTGTGTTTCAGTGTGGGTCTGTGTGTGTGATGTCAGTGCGTTACATTGTGAGTACGCGTGTGTGATGTCAGTGTGTTACAGTGTGTGTGATGTCAGTGTGTTGCAGTGTGGATGTGTGTGTGTGATGTCTGTATTTCAGTGTGGGTCTGTGTGTTTCAGTGTGGGTCTGTGTGTGTGATGTCTGTGTGTTACAGTGTGTGTGATGTCAGTGCGTTACAGTGTGAGTACGCGTGTGTGATGTCAGTGTGTTACAGTGTGTGTGATGTCAGTGTGTTGCAGTGTGGATGTGTGTGTGTGATGTCTGTATTTCAGTGTGGGTCTGCGTGTGTGATGTCTGTGTGTTTCAGTGTGGGTCTGTGTGTGTGATGTCTGTGTGTTACAGTGTGGGTCTGTGTGTGTGACGTCAGTGTGTTTCAGTGTGCGTCTGTGTGTGTGATGTCAGTGTGTTTCAGTGTTTGACGTCAGTGTGGATGTGTGTGTGTGGTGTCAGCGTGTTACAGTGTGGGTCTGTGTGTGTGATGTCTGTGTGTTTCAGTGTGGGTGTGTGTGTGTGATGTCAGTGTATTTCAGTGTGGATGTGTGTGTGTGATGTCAGTGTGTTTCAGTGTGGGTCTGTGTGTGTGATGTCAGTGAGTTTCAGTGTGGGTCTGTGTGTGTGATGATAGTGTGTTTCAGTGTGTGTGTGATGTCTGTGTGTTTCAGTGTGGGTCTGTATGTGTGATGTCAGTGTGTTTCAGTGTGGATGTGTGTGTGTGATGTCTGTGTTACAGTGTGGCTCTGTGTGTGTGATGTCAGTGTATTTCAGTGTGGATGTGTGTGTGTGATGTCAGTGAGTTTCAGTGTGGGTCTGTGTGAGTGACGTCTGTGTGTTTCAGTGTGAGTCTGTATGTGTGATGTCTGCTGTGTTTCAGTGTGGATGTGTGTGTGATGTCAGTGTGTTTCAGTATGGGGTCCCTGTGAGAGATGTCTGTTTCAGTGTGGGTCTGTGTGTGTGATGTCTGTGTGTGTGATGTCTGTGTGTTTCAGTGTGGGTCTGTGTGTGTGATGTCTGTGTGTTTCAGTGTGGGTCTGTGTGTTACAGTGTGGGTCTGTGTGTGTGATGTCTGCTGTGTTTCAGTGTGGGTCTGTGTGTGTAATGTCAGTGTATTTCAGTGTGGATGTGTGTGTGTCATGTCTGTGTGTTTCAGTGTGGGTCTGTGTGTGTGATGTCTGTGTGTTACAGTGTGGGTCTGTGTGTGTGATGTCAGTGTGGGTCTGTGTGTGTGATGACTGGTGTGTTTCATTGTGGGTCTGTGTGTGTCATATCTGTGTGTTTCAGTGTGCGTCTGTGTGTGTGATGTCAGTGTGTTTAAGATTGGGTCTGTGTGTGTGATGTCTGTGTGTTTGACGTCAGTGTGGATGTGTGTGTGTGATGTCTGTATTTCAGTGTGGGTCTGTGTGTGTAATGTCTGTGTGTTTCAGTGTGGGTCTGTGTGTGTGATGTCTGTGTGTTACAGTGTGGGTCTGTGTGTGTGATATCAGTGTGTTTCAGTGTGGGTCTGTGTGTGTGATGTCTGTGTGTTACAGTGTGGGTCTGTGTGTGTGATGTCAGTGTGGGTCTGTGTGTGTGATGTCTGGTGTGTTTCAGTGTGGGTCTGTGTGTGTGATATCTGTGTGTTTCAGTGTGGGTCTGTGTGTGTGATGTCTGTGTGTTACAGTGTGGGTCTGTGTGTGTGATATCTGTGTGTTTCAGTGTGGGTCTGTGTGTGTGATGTCTGTGTGTTACAGTGTGTGTCTGTGTGTGTGATGTCAGTGTGGGTCTGTGTGTGTGATGTCTGGTGTGTTTCAGTGTGGGTCTGTGTGTGTGATATCTCTGTGTTTCAGTGTGCGTCTGTGTGTGTGATGTCAGTGTGTTTCAGTGTGGGTCTGTGTGTGTGATGTCTGTGTGTTTGACGTCAGTGTGGATGTGTGTGTGTGATGTCTGTATTTCAGTGTGGGTCTGTGTGTTTCAGTGTGTGTCTGTGTGTGTGATGTCTGTGTGTTACAGTGTGGGTCTGTGTGTGTGATGTCTGTGTGTTTCAGTGTGGGTCTGTGTGTGTGATGTCTGTGTGTTAGACGTCAGTGTGGATGTGTGTGTGTGGTGTCAGCGTGCTACAGTGTGGGTCTGTGTGTGTGATGTCTGTGTGTTTCAGTGTGGGTCTGTGTGTGATGTCTGTGTGTTTCAGTGTGGGTGTATGTGTGTGATGTCAGTGTGTTGCAGTGTGGGTCTGTGTGTGTGATGTCTGTGTGTTTCAGTGTGGGTCTGTGTGTGTGATGTCAGTGCGTTACATTGTGAGTACGCGTGTGTGATGTCAGTGTGGGTCTGTGTGTGTGATGTCAGTGTGTTACAGTGTGTGTGATGTCAGTGTGTTACAGTGTGTGTGATGTCAGTGTGTTGCAGTGTGGATGTGTGTGTGTGATGTCTGTATTTCAGTGTGGGTCTGCGTGTGTGATGTCTGTGTGTTTCAGTGTGGGTCTGTGTGTGTGATGTCTGTGTGTTACAGTGTGGGTCTGTGTGTTTGACGTCACTGTGTTTCAGTGTGCGTCTGTGTGTGTGATGTCAGTGTGTTTCAGTGTTTGACGTCAGTGTGGATGTGTGTGTGTGGTGTCAGCGTGTTACAGTGTGGGTCTGTGTGTGTGACGTCACTGTGTTTCAGTGTGCGTCTGTGTGTGATGTCAGTGTGTTTCAGTGTTTGACGTCAGTGTGGATGTGTGTGTGTGGTGTCAGCGTGTTACAGTGTGGGTCTGTGTGTGTGATGTCTGTGTGTTACAGTGTGGGTCTGTGTGTGTGATGTCAGTGTGGGTCTGTGTGTGTGATGTCTGGTGTGTTTCACTGTGGGTCTGTGTGTGTGATATCTCTGTGTTTCAGTGTGCGTCTGTGTGTGTGATGTCAGTGTGTGTCAGTGTGGGTCTGTGTGTGTGATGTCTGTGTGTTTGACGTCAGTGTGGATGTGTGTGTGTGATGTCTGTATTTCAGTGTGGGTCTGTGTGTGTAATGTCTGTGTCTTTCAGTGTGGGTCTGTGTGTGTGATGTCTGTGTTACAGTGTGGCTCTGTGTGTGTGATGTCAGTGTATTTCAGTGTGGATGTGTGTGTGTGATGTCAGTGAGTTTCAGTGTGGGTCTGTGTGAGTGATGTCAGTGTGTTTCAGTGTGTGTGTGTGTGTGTGTGATGTCTGTGTGTATCAGTGTGGGTCTGTATGTGTGATGTCAGTGTGTTTC
Organism: Chiloscyllium plagiosum; assembly: GCF_037043375.1. Lineage (NCBI taxonomy): Eukaryota > Metazoa > Chordata > Chondrichthyes > Orectolobiformes > Hemiscylliidae > Chiloscyllium > Chiloscyllium plagiosum. The sequence continues at coordinate 160,534,653 of NW_028270140.1, read as the reverse complement.
AGTGTGGATGTGTGTGTGTGATGTCTGTGTTACAGTGTGGCTCTGTGTGTGTGATGTCAGTGTATTTCAGTGTGGATGTGTGTGTGTGATGTCAGTGAGTTTCAGTGTGGGTCTGTGTGAGTGACGTCTGTGTGTTTCAGTGTGAGTCTGTATGTGTGATGTCTGCTGTGTTTCAGTGTGGATGTGTGTGTGATGTCAGTGTGTTTCAGTATGGGGTCCCTGTGAGAGATGTCTGTTTCAGTGTGGGTCTGTGTGTGTGATGTCTGTGTGTGTGATGTCTGTGTGTTTCAGTGTGGGTCTGTGTGTGTGATGTCTGTGTGTTTCAGTGTGGGTCTGTGTGTTACAGTGTGGGTCTGTGTGTGTGATGTCAGTGTGGGTCTGTGTGTGTGATGTCTGGTGTGTTTCATTGTGGGTCTGTGTGTGATATCTGTGTATTTCAGTGTGCGTCTGTGTGTGTGATGTCAGTGTGTTTAAGATTGGGTCTGTGTGTGTGATGTCTGTGTGTTTGACGTCAGTGTGGATGTGTGTGTGTGATGTCTGTATTTCAGTGTGGGTCTGTGTGTGTAATGTCTGTGTGTTTCAGTGTGGGTCTGTGTGTGTGATGTCTGTGTGTTACAGTGTGGGTCTGTGTGTGTGATATCAGTGTGTTTCAGTGTGGGTCTGTGTGTGTGATGTCTGTGTGTTTGACGTCAGTGTGGATGTGTGTGTGTGATGTCTGTATTTCAGTGTGGGTCTGTGTGTGTAATGTCTGTGTGTTTCAGTGTGGGTCTGTGTGTGTGATGTCTGTGTGTTACAGTGTGGGTCTGTGTGTGTGATATCAGTGTGTTACAGTGTGGGTCTGTGTGTGTGATGTCAGTGTGGGTCTGTGTGTGTGATGTCTGGTGTGTTTCAGTGTGGGTCTGTGTGTGTGATATCTGTGTGTTTCAGTGTGGGTCTGTGTGTGTGATGTCTGTGTGTTACAGTGTGGATCTGTGTGTGTGATGTCAGTGTGGGTCTGTGTGTGTGATGTCTGGTGTGTTTCAGTGTGGGTCTGTGTGTGTGATATCTGTGTGTTTCAGTGTGCGTCTGTGTGTGTGATGTCAGTGTGTTTCAGTGTGGGTCTGTGTGTGTGATGTCTGTGTGTTTGACGTCAGTGTGGATGTGTGTGTGTGATGTCTGTATTTCAGTGTGGGTCTGTGTGTGTAATGTCTGTGTGTTTCAGTGTGGGTCTGTGTGTGTGATGTCTGTGTGTTACAGTGTGGGTCTGTGTGTGTGCTATCAGTGTGTTTCAGTGTGGGTCTGTGTGTGTGATGTCTGGTGTGTTTCACTGTGGGTCTGTGTGTGTGATATCTCTGTGTTTCAGTGTGCGTCTTTGTGTGTGATGTCAGTGTGTGTCAGTGTGGGTCTGTGTGTGTGATGTCTGTGTGTTTGACGTCAGTGTGGATGTGTGTGTGTGATGTCTGTATTTCAGTGTGGGTCTGTGTGTGTAATGTCTGTGTGTTTCAGTGTGGGTCTGTGTGTGTGATGTCTGTGTGTTACAGTGTGGGTCTGTGTGTGTGATATCAGTGTGTTTCAGTGTGGGTCTGTGTGTGTGATGTCTGTGTGTTTGACGTCAGTGTGGATGTGTGTGTGGTGTCAGCGTGTTACAGTGTGGGTCTGTGTGTGTGATGTTTGTGTGTTTCAGTGTGGGTCTGTGTGTGATGTCTGTGTGTTTCAGTGTGGGTGTATGTGTGTGATGTCAGTGTGTTGCAGTGTGGGTCTGTGTGTGTGATGTCTGTGTGTTTCAGTGTGGGTCTGTGTGTGTGATGTCAGTGCGTTACATTGTGAGTACGCGTGTGTGATGTCAGTGTGTTACAGTGTGTGTGATGTCAGTGTGTTGCAGTGTGGATGTGTGTGTGTGATGTCTGTATTTCAGTGTGGGTCTGTGTGTTTCAGTGTGGGTCTGTGTGTGTGATGTCTGTGTGTTACAGTGTGTGTGATGTCAGTGCGTTACAGTGTGAGTACGCGTGTGTGATGTCAGTGTGTTACAGTGTGTGTGATGTCAGTGTGTTGCAGTGTGGATGTGTGTGTGTGATGTCTGTATTTCAGTGTGGGTCTGCGTGTGTGATGTCTGTGTGTTTCAGTGTGGGTCTGTGTGTGTGATGTCTGTGTGTTACAGTGTGGGTCTGTGTGTGTGATGTCAGAGTGGGTCTGTGTGTGTGATGTCTGGTGTGTTTCACTGTGGGTCTGTGTGTGTGATATCTCTGTGTTTCAGTGTGCGTCTGTGTGTGTGATGTCAGTGTGTGTCAGTGTGGGTCTGTGTGTGTGATGTCTGTGTGTTTGACGTCAGTGTGGATGTGTGTGTGTGATGTCTGTATTTCAGTGTGGGTCTGTGTGTGTAATGTCTGTGTGTTTCAGTGTGGGTCTGTGTGTGTGATGTCTGTGTTACAGTGTGGCTCTGTGTGTGTGATGTCAGTGTATTTCAGTGTGGATGTGTGTGTGTGATGTCAGTGAGTTTCAGTGTGGGTCTGTGTGAGTGATGTCAGTGTGTTTCAGTGTGTGTGTGTGTGTGTGATGTCTGTGTGTTTCAGTGTGGGTCTGTATGTGTGATGTCAGTGTGTTTCAGTGTGGATGTGTGTGTGTGATGTCTGTGTTACAGTGTGGCTCTGTGTGTGTGATGTCAGTGTATTTCAGTGTGGATGTGTGTGTGTGATGTCAGTGAGTTTCAGTGTGGGTCTGTGTGAGTGACGTCTGTGTGTTTCAGTGTGAGTCTGTATGTGTGATGTCTGCTGTGTTTCAGTGTGGATGTGTGTGTGATGTCAGTGTGTTTCAGTATGGGGTCCCTGTGAGAGATGTCTGTTTCAGTGTGGGTCTGTGTGTGTGATGTCTGTGTGTGTGATGTCTGTGTGTTTCAGTGTGGGTCTGTGTGTGTGATGTCTGTGTGTTTCAGTGTGGGTCTGTGTGTTACAGTGTGGGTCTGTGTGTGTGATGTCAGTGTGGGTCTGTGTGTGTGATGTCTGGTGTGTTTCATTGTGGGTCTGTGTGTGATATCTGTGTATTTCAGTGTGCGTCTGTGTGTGTGATGTCAGTGTGTTTAAGATTGGGTCTGTGTGTGTGATGTCTGTGTGTTTGACGTCAGTGTGGATGTGTGTGTGTGATGTCTGTATTTCAGTGTGGGTCTGTGTGTGTAATGTCTGTGTGTTTCAGTGTGGGTCTGTGTGTGTGATGTCTGTGTGTTACAGTGTGGGTCTGTGTGTGTGATATCAGTGTGTTTCAGTGTGGGTCTGTGTGTGTGATGTCTGTGTGTTTGACGTCAGTGTGGATGTGTGTGTGTGATGTCTGTATTTCAGTGTGGGTCTGTGTGTGTAATGTCTGTGTGTTTCAGTGTGGGTCTGTGTGTGTGATGTCTGTGTGTTACAGTGTGGGTCTGTGTGTGTGATATCAGTGTGTTACAGTGTGGGTCTGTGTGTGTGATGTCAGTGTGGGTCTGTGTGTGTGATATCTGTGTGTTTCAGTGTGGGTCTGTGTGTGTGATGTCTGTGTGTTACAGTGTGGATCTGTGTGTGTGATGTCAGTGTGGGTCTGTGTGTGTGATGTCTGGTGTGTTTCAGTGTGGGTCTGTGTGTGTGATATCTGTGTGTTTCAGTGTGCGTCTGTGTGTGTGATGTCAGTGTGTTTCAGTGTGGGTCTGTGTGTGTGATGTCTGTGTGTTTGACGTCAGTGTGGATGTGTGTGTGTGATGTCTGTATTTCAGTGTGGGTCTGTGTGTGTAATGTCTGTGTGTTTCAGTGTGGGTCTGTGTGTGTGATGTCTGTGTGTTACAGTGTGGGTCTGTGTGTGTGATATCAGTGTGTTTCAGTGTGGGTCTGTGTGTGTGATGTCTGGTGTGTTTCACTGTGGGTCTGTGTGTGTGATATCTCTGTGTTTCAGTGTGCGTCTTTGTGTGTGATGTCAGTGTGTGTCAGTGTGGGTCTGTGTGTGTGATGTCTGTGTGTTTGACGTCAGTGTGGATGTGTGTGTGTGATGTCTGTATTTCAGTGTGGGTCTGTGTGTGTAATGTCTGTGTGTTTCAGTGTGGGTCTGTGTGTGTGATGTCTGTGTGTTACAGTGTGGGTCTGTGTGTGTGATATCAGTGTGTTTCAGTGTGGGTCTGTGTGTGTGATGTCTGTGTGTTTGACGTCAGTGTGGATGTGTGTGTGGTGTCAGCGTGTTACAGTGTGGGTCTGTGTGTGTGATGTTTGTGTGTTTCAGTGTGGGTCTGTGTGTTTCAGTGTGGGTCTGTGTGTGTGATGTCTGTGTGTTACAGTGTGTGTGATGTCAGTGCGTTACAGTGTGAGTACGCGTGTGTGATGTCAGTGTGTTACAGTGTGTGTGATGTCAGTGTGTTGCAGTGTGGATGTGTGTGTGTGATGTCTGTATTTCAGTGTGGGTCTGCGTGTGTGATGTCTGTGTGTTTCAGTGTGGGTCTGTGTGTGTGATGTCTGTGTGTTACAGTGTGGGTCTGTGTGTGTGATGTCAGTGTGGGTCTGTGTGTGTGATGTCTGGTGTGTTTCACTGTGGGTCTGTGTGTGTGATATCTCTGTGTTTCAGTGTGCGTCTGTGTGTGTGATGTCAGTGTGTGTCAGTGTGGGTCTGTGTGTGTGATGTCTGTGTGTTTGACGTCAGTGTGGATGTGTGTGTGTGATGTCTGTATTTCAGTGTGGGTCTGTGTGTGTAATGTCTGTGTGTTTCAGTGTGGGTCTGTGTGTGTGATGTCTGTGTTACAGTGTGGCTCTGTGTGTGTGATGTCAGTGTATTTCAGTGTGGATGTGTGTGTGTGATGTCAGTGAGTTTCAGTGTGGGTCTGTGTGAGTGATGTCAGTGTGTTTCAGTGTGTGTGTGTGTGTGTGATGTCTGTGTGTTTCAGTGTGGGTCTGTATGTGTGATGTCAGTGTGTTTCAGTGTGGATGTGTGTGTGTGATGTCTGTGTTACAGTGTGGCTCTGTGTGTGTGATGTCAGTGTATTTCAGTGTGGATGTGTGTGTGTGATGTCAGTGAGTTTCAGTGTGGGTCTGTGTGAGTGACGTCTGTGTGTTTCAGTGTGAGTCTGTATGTGTGATGTCTGCTGTGTTTCAGTGTGGATGTGTGTGTGATGTCAGTGTGTTTCAGTATGGGGTCCCTGTGAGAGATGTCTGTTTCAGTGTGGGTCTGTGTGTGTGATGTCTGTGTGTGTGATGTCTGTGTGTTTCAGTGTGGGTCTGTGTGTGTGATGTCTGTGTGTTTCAGTGTGGGTCTGTGTGTTACAGTGTGGGTCTGTGTGTGTGATGTCAGTGTGGGTCTGTGTGTGTGATGTCTGGTGTGTTTCATTGTGGGTCTGTGTGTGATATCTGTGTATTTCAGTGTGCGTCTGTGTGTGTGATGTCAGTGTGTTTAAGATTGGGTCTGTGTGTGTGATGTCTGTGTGTTTGACGTCAGTGTGGATGTGTGTGTGTGATGTCTGTATTTCAGTGTGGGTCTGTGTGTGTAATGTCTGTGTGTTTCAGTGTGGGTCTGTGTGTGTGATGTCTGTGTGTTACAGTGTGGGTCTGTGTGTGTGATATCAGTGTGTTTCAGTGTGGGTCTGTGTGTGTGATGTCTGTGTGTTTGACGTCAGTGTGGATGTGTGTTTGTGATGTCTGTATTTCAGTGTGGGTCTGTGTGTGTAATGTCTGTGTGTTTCAGTGTGGGTCTGTGTGTGTGATGTCTGTGTGTTACAGTGTGGGTCTGTGTGTGTGATATCAGTGTGTTACAGTGTGGGTCTGTGTGTGTGATGTCAGTGTGGGTCTGTGTGTGTGATGTCTGGTGTGTTTCAGTGTGGGTCTGTGTGTGTGATATCTGTGTGTTTCAGTGTGGGTCTGTGTGTGTGATGTCTGTGTGTTACAGTGTGGATCTGTGTGTGTGATGTCAGTGTGGGTCTGTGTGTGTGATGTCTGGTGTGTTTCAGTGTGGGTCTGTGTGTGTGATATCTGTGTGTTTCAGTGTGCGTCTGTGTGTGTGATGTCAGTGTGTTTCAGTGTGGGTCTGTGTGTGTGATGTCTGTGTGTTTGACGTCAGTGTGGATGTGTGTGTGTGATGTCTGTATTTCAGTGTGGGTCTGTGTGTGTAATGTCTGTGTGTTTCAGTGTGGGTCTGTGTGTGTGATGTCTGTGTGTTACAGTGTGGGTCTGTGTGTGTGATATCAGTGTGTTTCAGTGTGGGTCTGTGTGTGTGATGTCTGGTGTGTTTCACTGTGGGTCTGTGTGTGTGATATCTCTGTGTTTCAGTGTGCGTCTTTGTGTGTGATGTCAGTGTGTGTCAGTGTGGGTCTGTGTGTGTGATGTCTGTGTGTTTGACGTCAGTGTGGATGTGTGTGTGTGATGTCTGTATTTCAGTGTGGGTCTGTGTGTGTAATGTCTGTGTGTTTCAGTGTGGGTCTGTGTGTGTGATGTCTGTGTGTTACAGTGTGGGTCTGTGTGTGTGATATCAGTGTGTTTCAGTGTGGGTCTGTGTGTGTGATGTCTGTGTGTTTGACGTCAGTGTGGATGTGTGTGTGGTGTCAGCGTGTTACAGTGTGGGTCTGTGTGTGTGATGTTTGTGTGTTTCAGTGTGGGTCTGTGTGTGATGTCTGTGTGTTTCAGTGTGGGTGTATGTGTGTGATGTCAGTGTGTTGCAGTGTGGGTCTGTGTGTGTGATGTCTGTGTGTTTCAGTGTGGGTCTGTGTGTGTGATGTCAGTGCGTTACATTGTGAGTACGCGTGTGTGATGTCAGTGTGTTACAGTGTGTGTGATGTCAGTGTGTTGCAGTGTGGATGTGTGTGTGTGATGTCTGTATTTCAGTGTGGGTCTGTGTGTTTCAGTGTGGGTCTGTGTGTGTGATGTCTGTGTGTTACAGTGTGTGTGATGTCAGTGCGTTACAGTGTGAGTACGCGTGTGTGATGTCAGTGTGTTACAGTGTGTGTGATGTCAGTGTATTGCAGTGTGGATGTGTGTGTGTGATGTCTGTATTTCAGTGTGGGTCTGCGTGTGTGATGTCTGTGTGTTTCAGTGTGGGTCTGTGTGTGTGATGTCTGTGTGTTACAGTGTGGGTCTGTGTGTGTGACGTCAGTGTGTTTCAGTGTGCGTCTGTGTGTGTGATGTCAGTGTGTTTCAGTGTTTGACGTCAGTGTGGATGTGTGTGTGTGGTGTCAGCGTGTTACAGTGTGGGTCTGTGTGTGTGATGTCTGTGTGTTTCAGTGTGGGTGTGTGTGTGTGATGTCAGTGTATTTCAGTGTGGATGTGTGTGTGTGATGTCAGTGTGTTTCAGTGTGGGTCTGTGTGTGTGATGTCAGTGAGTTTCAGTGTGGGTCTGTGTGTGTGATGATAGTGTGTTTCAGTGTGTGTGTGATGTCTGTGTGTTTCAGTGTGGGTCTGTGTGTGTGATGTCAGTGTGTTTCAGTGTGGATGTGTGTGTGTGATGTCTGTGTTACAGTGTGGCTCTGTGTGTGTGATGTCAGTGTATTTCAGTGTGGATGTGTGTGTGTGATGTCAGTGAGTTTCAGTGTGGGTCTATGTGAGTGACGTCTGTGTGTTTCAGTGTGAGTCTGTATGTGTGATGTCTGCTGTGTTTCAGTGTGGATGTGTGTGTGATGTCAGTGTGTTTCAGTATGGGGTCCCTGTGAGAGATGTCTGTTTCAGTGTGGGTCTGTGTGTGTGATGTCTGTGTGTGTGATGTCTGTGTGTTTCAGTGTGGGTCTGTGTGTGTGATGTCTGTGTGTTTCAGTGTGGGTCTGTGTGTTACAGTGTGGGTCTGTGTGTGTGATGTCTGCTGTGTTTCAGTGTGGGTCTGTGTGTGTAATGTCAGTGTATTTCAGTGTGGATGTGTGTGTGTCATGTCTGTGTGTTTCAGTGTGGGTCTGTGTGTGTGATGTCTGTGTGTTACAGTGTGGGTCTGTGTGTGTGATGTCAGTGTGGGTCTGTGTGTGTGATGTCTGGTGTGTTTCATTGTGGGTCTGTGTGTGTCATATCTGTGTGTTTCAGTGTGCGTCTGTGTGTGTGATGTCAGTGTGTTTAAGATTGGGTCTGTGTGTGTGATGTCTGTGTGTTTGACGTCAGTGTGGATGTGTGTGTGTGATGTCTGTATTTCAGTGTGGGTCTGTGTGTGTAATGTCTGTGTGTTTCAGTGTGGGTCTGTGTGTGTGATGTCTGTGTGTTACAGTGTGGGTCTGTGTGTGTGATATCAGTGTGTTTCAGTGTGGGTCTGTGTGTGTGATGTCTGTGTGTTACAGTGTGGGTCTGTGTGTGTGATGTCAGTGTGGGTCTGTGTGTGTGATGTCTGGTGTGTTTCAGTGTGGGTCTGTGTGTGTGATATCTGTGTGTTTCAGTGTGGGTCTGTGTGTGTGATGTCTGTGTGTTACAGTGTGGGTCTGTGTGTGTGATATCTGTGTGTTTCAGTGTGGGTCTGTGTGTGTGATGTCTGTGTGTTACAGTGTGTGTCTGTGTGTGTGATGTCAGTGTGGGTCTGTGTGTGTGATGTCTGGTGTGTTTCAGTGTGGGTCTGTGTGTGTGATATCTCTGTGTTTCAGTGTGCGTCTGTGTGTGTGATGTCAGTGTGTTTCAGTGTGGGTCTGTGTGTGTGATGTCTGTGTGTTTGACGTCAGTGTGGATGTGTGTGTGTGATGTCTGTATTTCAGTGTGGGTCTGTGTGTGTAATGTCTGTGTGTTTCAGTGTGGGTCTGTGTGTGTGTGATGTCTGTGTGTTTCAGTGTGGGTGTATGTGTGTGATGTCAGTGTGTTGCAGTGTGGGTCTATGTGTGTGATGTCTGTGTGTTTCAGTGTGGGTCTGTGTGTGTGATGTCAGTGCGTTACATTGTGAGTACGCGTGTGTGATGTCAGTGTGTTACAGTGTGTGTGATGTCAGTGTGTTGCAGTGTGGATGTGTGTGTGTGATGTCTGTATTTCAGTGTGGGTCTGTGTGTTTCAGTGTGTGTCTGTGTGTGTGATGTCTGTGTGTTACAGTGTGGGTGATGTCAGTGCGTTACAGTGTGTGTCTGATGTCAGTGTGTTGCAGTGTGGATGTGTGTGTGTGATGTCTGTATTTCAGTGTGGGTCTGCGTGTGTGATGTCTGTGTGTTTCAGTGTGGGTCTGTGTGTGTGATGTCTGTGTGTTACAGTGTGGGTCTGTGTGTGTGACGTCACTGTGTTTCAGTGTGGATGTGTGTGTGATGTCAGTGTGTTTCAGTGTGCGTCTGTGTGTGTGATGTCAGTGTGTTGCAGTGTTTGACGTCAGTGTGGATGTGTGTGTGTGATGTCTGTATTTCAGTGTGGGTCTGTGTGTGTAATGTCTGTGTGTTTCAATGTGGGTCTGTGTGTGCGATGTCTGTGTATTACAGTATGGGTCTGTGTGTGTGATATCAGTGTGTTTCAATGTGGGTCTGTGTGTGTGATATCTGTGTGTTTGACGTCAGTGTGGATGTGTGTTGTGGTGTCAGCGTGTTACAGTGTGGGTCTGTGTGTGTGATGTCAGCGTGTTACAGTGTGGGTCTGTGTGTGTGATGTCTGTGTGTTTCAGTGTGGGTCTGTATGTGTGATGTCTGGTGTGTTTCAGTGTGGATGTGTGTGTGATGTCAGTGTGTTTCAGTATGGGGTCCCTGTGTGAGATATCTGTTTCAGTGTGGGTCTGTGTGTGTGATGTCAGTGTGTGTCTGTGTGTGTGATGTCTGTGTGTTTCAGTGTGGGTCTGTGTGTGTGATGTCTGTGTGTTTCAGTGTGAGTCTGTGTGTTACAGTGTGGGTCTGTGTGTGTGATGTCTGGTGTGTTTCAGTGTGGGTCTGTGTGTGTCATGTCAGTGTATTTCAGTGTGGATGTGTGTGTGTCATGTCTGTGAGTTTCAGTGTGGGTCTGTGTGTGTGATGTCTGTGTGTTACAGTGTGGGTCTGTGTGTGTGATGTCAGTGTGGGTCTGTGTGTGTGATGTCTGGTGTGTTTCAGTGTGGGTCTGTGTGTGTGATGTCTGTGTGTTTCAGTGTGCGTCTGTGTGTGTGATGTCAGTGTGTTTCAGTATGGGTCTGTGTGTGTGATGTCTGTGTGTTTGACGTCAGTGTGGATGTGTGTGTGTGTGATGTCTGTATTTCAGTGTGGGTCTGTGTGTGTAATGTCTGTGTGTTTCAGTGTGGGTCTGTGTGTGTGATGTCTGTGTGTTACAGTGTGGGTCTGTGTGTGTGATATCAGTGTGTTTCAGTGTGGGTCTGTGTGTGTGATGTCTGTGTGTTACAGTGTGGGTCTGTGTGTGTGATGTCAGTGTTGGTCTGTGTGTGTGATGTCTGGTGTGTTTCAGTGTGGGTCTGTGTGTGTGATATCTTTGTGTTTCAGTGTGGGTCTGTGTGTGTGATGTCTGTGTGTTACAGTGTGGGTCTGTGTGTGTGATGTCAGTGTGGGTCTATGTGTGATGTCTGGTGTGTTTCAGTGTGGGTCTGTGTGTGTGATATCTCTGTGTTTCAGTGTGCGCTGTGTGTGTGATGTCAGTGTGGGTCTGTGTGTGTGATGTCCGGTGTGTTTCAGTGTGGGTCTGTGTGTGTGATATCTGTGTGTTTCAGTGTGGGTCTGTGTGTGTGATGTCTGTGTGTTACAGTGTGGGTCTGTGTGTGTGATATCTGTGTGTTTCAGTGTGGGTCTGTGTGTGTGATGTCTGTGTGTTACTGTGTGAGTCTGTGTGTGTGATGTCAGTGTGGGTCTGTGTGTGTGATGTCTGGTGTGTTTCAGTGTGGGTCTGTGTGTGTGATATCTCTGTGTTTCAGTGTGCGTCTGTGTGTGTGATGTCAGTGTGTTTCAGTGTGGGTCTGTGTGTGTGATGTCTGTGTGTTTGACGTCAGTGTGGATGTGTGTGTGTGATGTCTGTATTTCAGTGTGGGTCTGTGTGTGTAATGTCTGTGTGTTTCAGTGTGGGTCTGTGTGTGTGTGATGTGTGTGTGTGGTGTCAGCATGTTACAGTGTGGGTCTGTGTGTGTGATGTCTGTGTGTTTCAGTGTGGTTCTGTGTGTGATGTCTGTGTGTTTCAGTGTGGGTGTATGTGTGTGATGTCAGTGTGTTGCAGTGTGGGTCTATGTGTGTGATGTCTGTGTGTTTCAGTGTGGGTCTGTGTGTGTGATGTCAGTGCGTTACATTGTGAGTACGCGTGTGTGATGTCAGTGTGTTACAGTGTGTGTGATGTCAGTGTGTTGCAGTGTGGATGTGTGTGTGTGATGTCTGTATTTCAGTGTGGGTCTGTGTGTTTCAATGTGTGTCTGTGTGTGTGATGTCTGTGTGTTACAGTGTGGGTGATGTCAGTGCGTTACAGTGTGAGCACGCGTGTGTGATGTCACTGTGTTACAGTGTGTGTCTGATGTCAGTGTGTTGCAGTGTGGATGTGTGTGTGTGATGTCTGTATTTCAGTGTGGGTCTGCGTGTGTGATGTCTGTGTGTTTCAGTGTGGGTCTGTGTGTGTGATGTCTGTGTGTTACAGTGTGGGTCTGTGTGTGTGACGTCACTGTGTTTCAGTGTGGATGTGTGTGTGATGTCAGTGTGCGTCTGTGTGTGTGATGTCAGTGTGTTGCAGTGTTTGACGTCAGTGTGGATGTGTGTGTGTGATGTCTGTATTTCAGTGTGGGTCTGTGTGTGTAATGTCTGTGTGTTTCAATGTGGGTCTGTGTGTACGATGTCTGTATTACAGTGTGGTTCTGTGTGTGTGATATCAGTGTGTTTCAATGTGGGTCTGTGTGTGTGATATCTGTGTGTTTGACGTCAGTGTGGATGTGTGTTGTGGTGTCTGCGTGTTACAGTGTGGGTCTGTGTGTGTGATGTCAGCGTGTTACAGTGTGGGTCTGTGTGTGTGATGTCTGTGTGTTTCAGTGTGGGTCTGTGTGTGTGATGTCTGTGTGTTACAGTGTGGGTCTGTGTGTGTGACGTCACTGTGTTTCAGTGTGGATGTGTGTGTGATGTCAGTGTGCGTCTGTGTGTGTGATGTCAGTGTGTTGCAGTGTTTGACGTCAGTGTGGATGTGTGTGTGTGATGTCTGTATTTCAGTGTGGGTCTGTGTGTGTAATGTCTGTGTGTTTCAATGTGGGTCTGTGTGTACGATGTCTGTATTACAGTGTGGTTCTGTGTGTGTGATATCAGTGTGTTTCAATGTGGGTCTGTGTGTGTGATATCTGTGTGTTTGACGTCAGTGTGGATGTGTGTTGTGGTGTCAGCGTGTTACAGTGTGGGTCTGTGTGTGTGATGTCAGCGTGTTACAGTGTGGGTCTGTGTGTGTGATGTCTGTGTGTTTCAGTGTGGGTCTGTATGTGTGATGTCTGGTGTGTTTCAGTGTGGATGTGTGTGTGATGTCAGTGTGTTTCAGTATGGGGTCCCTGTGTGAGATATCTGTTTCAGTGTGGGTCTGTGTGTGTGATGTCAGTGTGTGTCTGTGTGTGTGATGTCTGTGTGTTTCAGTGTGGGTCTGTGTGTGTGATGTCTGTGTGTTTCAGTGTGAGTCTGTGTGTTACAGTGTGGGTCTGTGTGTGTGATGTCTGGTGTGTTTCAGTGTGGGTCTGTGTGTGTAATGTCAGTGTATTTCAGTGTGGATGTGTGTGTGTCATGTCTGTGAGTTTCAGTGTGGGTCTGTGTGTGTGATGGCTGTGTGTTACAGTGTGGGTCTGTGTGTGTGATGTCAGTGTGGGTCTGTGTGTGTGATGTCTGGTGTGTTTCAGTGTGGGTCTGTGTGTGTGATGTCTGTGTGTTTCAGTGTGCGTCTGTGTGTGTGATGTCAGTGTGATTCAGTATGGGTCTGTGTGTGTTTTGTCTGTGTGTTTGACGTCAGTGTGGATGTGTGTGTGTGATGTCTGTATTTCAGTGTGGGTCTGTGTGTGTAATGTCTGTGTGTTTCAGTGTGGGTCTGTGTGTGTGATGTCTGTGTGTTACAGTGTGGGTCTGTGTGTGTGATATCAGTGTGTTTCAGTGTGGGTCTGTGTGTGTGATGTCTGTGTGTTACAGTGTGGGTCTGTGTGTGTGATGTCAGTGTTGGTCTGTGTGTGTGATGTCTGGTGTGTTTCAGTGTGGGTCTGTGTGTGTGATATCTTTGTGTTTCAGTGTGGGTCTGTGTGTGTGATGTCTGTGTGTTACAGTGTGGGTCTGTGTGTGTGATGTCAGTGTGGGTCTATGTGTGATGTCTGGTGTGTTTCAGTGTGGGTCTGTGTGTGTGATATCTCTGTGTTTCAGTGTGCGCTGTGTGTGTGATGTCAGTGTGGGTCTGTGTGTGTAATGTCTGTGTGTTTGACGTCAGTGTGGATGTGTGTGTGTGATGTCTGTATTTCAGTGTGGGTCTGTGTGTGTAATGTCTGTGTGTTTCAGTGTGGGTCTGTGTGTGCGATGTCTGTGTGTTACAGTGTGGGTCTGTGTGTGTGATATCAGTGTGTTTCAGTGTGGGTCTGTGTGTGTGATATCTGTGTGTTTGACGTCAGTGTGGATGTGTGTTGTGGTGTCAGCGTGTTACAGTGTGGGTCTGTGTGTGTGATGTCAGCGTGTTACAGTGTGGGTCTGTGTGTGTGATGTTTGTGTGTTTCAGTGTGGGTCTGTGTGTGATGTCTGTGTGTTTCAGTGTGGGTGTATGTGTGTGATGTCAGTGTGTTGCAGTGTGGGTCTGTGTGTGTGATGTCTGTGTGTTTCAGTGTGGGTCTGTGTGTGTGATGTCAGTGCATTACAGTGTGAGTACGCGTGTGTGATGTCAGTGTGTTACAGTGTGTGTGATGTCAGTGTGTTGCAGTGTGGATGTGTGTGTGTGATGTCTGTATTTCAGTGTGGGTCTGTGTGTTTCAGTGTGTGTCTGTGTGTGTGATGTCTGTGTGTTACAGTGTGGGTGATGTCAGTGCGTTACAGTGTGAGCACGCGTATGTGATGTCACTGTGTTACAGTGTATGTCTGATGTCAGTGTGTTGCAGTGTGGATGTGTTTGTGTGATGTCAGTGTGGGTCTGTGTGTGTGATGTCTGGTGTGTTTCAGTGTGGGTCTGTGTGTGTGATATCTCTGTGTTTCAGTGTGCGTCTGTGTGTGATGTCAGTGTGTTTCAGTGTGGGTCTGTGTGTGTGATGTCTGTGTGTTTGACGTCAGTGTGGATGTGTGTGTGTGATGTCTGTATTTCAGTGTGGGTCTGTGTGTGTAATGTCTGTGTGTTTCAGTGTGGGTCTGTGTGTGTGTGATGTCTGTGTGTTTGACGTCAGTGTGGATGTGTGTGTGTGGTGTCAGCATGTTACAGTGTGGGTCTGTGTGTGTGATGTCTGTGTGTTTCAGTGTGGTTCTGTGTGTGATGTCTGTGTGTTTCAGTGTGGGTGTATGTGTGTGATGTCAGTGTGTTGCAGTGTGGGTCTATGTGTGTGATGTCTGTGTGTTTCAGTGTGGGTCTGTGTGTGTGATGTCAGTGCGTTACATTGTGAGTACGCGTGTGTGATGTCAGTGTGTTACAGTGTGTGTGATGTCAGTGTGTTGCAGTGTGGATGTGTGTGTGTGATGTCTGTATTTCAGTGTGGGTCTGTGTGTTTCAATGTGTGTCTGTGTGTGTGATGTCTGTGTGTTACAGTGTGGGTGATGTCAGTGCGTTACAGTGTGAGCACGCGTGTGTGATGTCACTGTGTTACAGTGTGTGTCTGATGTCAGTGTGTTGCAGTGTGGATGTGTGTGTGTGATGTCTGTATTTCAGTGTGGGTCTGCGTGTGTGATGTCTGTGTGTTTCAGTGTGGGTCTGTGTGTGTGATGTCTGTGTGTTACAGTGTGGGTCTGTGTGTGTGACGTCACTGTGTTTCAGTGTGGATGTGTGTGTGATGTCAGTGTGTTTCAGTGTGCGTCTGTGTGTGTGATGTCAGTGTGTTGCAGTGTTTGACGTCAGTGTGGATGTGTGTGTGTGATGTCTGTATTTCAGTGTGGGTCTGTGTGTGTAATGTCTGTGTGTTTCAATGTGGGTCTGTGTGTGCGATGTCTGTGTATTACAGTGTGGGTCTGTGTGTGTGATATCAGTGTGTTTCAATGTGGGTCTGTGTGTGTGATATCTGTGTGTTTGACGTCAGTGTGGATGTGTGTTGTGGTGTCAGCGTGTTACAGTGTGGGTCTGTGTGTGTGATGTCAGCGTGTTACAGTGTGGGTCTGTGTGTGTGATGTCTGTGTGTTTCAGTGTGGGTCTGTATGTGTGATGTCTGGTGTGTTTCAGTGTGGATGTGTGTGTGATGTCAGTGTGTTTCAGTATGGGGTCCCTGTGTGAGATATCTGTTTCAGTGTGGGTCTGTGTGTGTGATGTCAGTGTGTGTCTGTGTGTGTGATGTCTGTGTGTTTCAGTGTGGGTCTGTGTGTGTGATGTCTGTGTGTTTCAGTGTGAGTCTGTGTGTTACAGTGTGGGTCTGTGTGTGTGATGTCTGGTGTGTTTCAGTGTGGGTCTGTGTGTGTAATGTCAGTGTATTTCAGTGTGGATGTGTGTGTGTCATGTCTGTGAGTTTCAGTGTGGGTCTGTGTGTGTGATGTCTGTGTGTTACAGTGTGGGTCTGTGTGTGTGATGTCAGTGTGGGTCTGTGTGTGTGATGTCTGGTGTGTTTCAGTGTGGGTCTGTGTGTGTGATGTCTGTGTGTTTCAGTGTGCGTCTGTGTGTGTGATGTCAGTGTGTTTCAGTATGGGTCTGTGTGTGTGATGTCTGTGTGTTTGGCGTCAGTGTGGATGTGTGTGTGTGATGTCTGTATTTCAGTGTGGGTCTGTGTGTGTAATGTCTGTGTGTTTCAGTGTGGGTCTGTGTGTGTGATGTCTGTGTGTTACAGTGTGGGTCTGTGTGTGTGATATCAGTGTGTTTCAGTGTGGGTCTGTGTGTGTGATGTCTGTGTGTTACAGTGTGGGTCTGTGTGTGTGATGTCAGTGTTGGTCTGTGTGTGTGATGTCTGGTGTGTTTCAGTGTGGGTCTGTGTGTGTGATATCTTTGTGTTTCAGTGTGGGTCTGTGTGTGTGATGTCTGTGTGTTACAGTGTGGGTCTGTGTGTGTGATGTCAGTGTGGGTCTATGTGTGATGTCTGGTGTGTTTCAGTGTGGGTCTGTGTGTGTGATATCTCTGTGTTTCAGTGTGCGCTGTGTGTGTGATGTCAGTGTGGGTCTGTGTGTGTGATGTCTGGTGTGTTTCAGTGTGGGTCTGTGTGTGTGATATCTGTGTGTTTCAGTGTGGGTCTGTGTGTGTGATGTCTGTGTGTTACAGTGTGGGTCTGTGTGTGTGATATCTGTGTGTTTCAGTGTGGGTCTGTGTGTGTGATGTCTGTGTGTTACAGTGTGAGTCTGTGTGTGTGATGTCAGTGTGGGTCTGTGTGTGTGATGTCTGGTGTGTTTCAGTGTGGGTCTGTGTGTGTGATATCTCTGTGTTTCAGTGTGCGTCTGTGTGTGTGATTTCAGTGTGGGTCTGTGTGTGTGATGTCTGTGTGTTTGACGTCAGTGTGGATGTGTGTGTGTGATGTCTGTATTTCAGTGTGGGTCTGTGTGTGTAATGTCTGTGTGTTTCAGTGTGGGTCTGTGTGTGTGTGATGTCTGTGTGTTTGACGTCAGTGTGGATGTGTGTGTGTGGTGTCAGCATGTTACAGTGTGGGTCTGTGTGTGTGATGTCTGTGTGTTTCAGTGTGGTTCTGTGTGTGATGTCTGTGTGTTTCAGTGTGGGTGTATGTGTGTGATGTCAGTGTGTTGCAGTGTGGGTCTATGTGTGTGATGTCTGTGTGTTTCAGTGTGGGTCTGTGTGTGTGATGTCAGTGCGTTACATTGTGAGTACGCGTGTGTGATGTCAGTGTGTTACAGTGTGTGTGATGTCAGTGTGTTGCAGTGTGGATGTGTGTGTGTGATGTCTGTATTTCAGTGTGGGTCTGTGTGTTTCAATGTGTGTCTGTGTGTGTGATGTCTGTGTGTTACAGTGTGGGTGATGTCAGTGCGTTACAGTGTGAGCACGCGTGTGTGATGTCACTGTGTTACAGTGTGTGTCTGATGTCAGTGTGTTGCAGTGTGGATGTGTGTGTGTGATGTCTGTATTTCAGTGTGGGTCTGCGTGTGTGATGTCTGTGTGTTTCAGTGTGGGTCTGTGTGTGTGATGTCTGTGTGTTACAGTGTGGGTCTGTGTGTGTGACGTCACTGTGTTTCAGTGTGGATGTGTGTGTGATGTCAGTGTGCGTCTGTGTGTGTGATGTCAGTGTGTTGCAGTGTTTGACGTCAGTGTGGATGTGTGTGTGTGATGTCTGTATTTCAGTGTGGGTCTGTGTGTGTAATGTCTGTGTGTTTCACTGTGGGTCTGTGTGTGCGATGTCTGTATTACAGTGTGGTTCTGTGTGTGTGATATCAGTGTGTTTCAATGTGGGTCTGTGTGTGTGATATCTGTGTGTTTGACGTCAGTGTGGATGTGTGTTGTGGTGTCAGCGTGTTACAGTGTGGGTCTGTGTGTGTGATGTCAGCGTGTTACAGTGTGGGTCTGTGTGTGTGATGTCTGTGTGTTTCAGTGTGGGTCTGTATGTGTGATGTCTGGTGTGTTTCAGTGTGGATGTGTGTGTGATGTCAGTGTGTTTCAGTATGGGGTCCCTGTGTGAGATATCTGTTTCAGTGTGGGTCTGTGTGTGTGATGTCAGTGTGTGTCTGTGTGTGTGATGTCTGTGTGTTTCAGTGTGGGTCTGTGTGTGTGATGTCTGTGTGTTTCAGTGTGAGTCTGTGTGTTACAGTGTGGGTCTGTGTGTGTGATGTCTGGTGTGTTTCAGTGTGGGTCTGTGTGTGTAATGTCAGTGTATTTCAGTGTGGATGTGTGTGTGTCATGTCTGTGAGTTTCAGTGTGGGTCTGTGTGTGTGATGGCTGTGTGTTACAGTGTGGGTCTGTGTGTGTGATGTCAGTGTGGGTCTGTGTGTGTGATGTCTGGTGTGTTTCAGTGTGGGTCTGTGTGTGTGATGTCAGTGTGTTTCAGTATGGGTCTGTGTGTGTGATGTCTGTGTGTTTGACGTCAGTGTGGATGTGTGTGTGTGATGTCTGTATTTCAGTGTGGGTCTGTGTGTGTAATGTCTGTGTGTTGCAGTGTGGGTCTGTGTGTGTGATGTCTGTGTGTTACAGTGTGGGTCTGTGTGTGTGATATCAGTGTGTTTCAGTGTGGGTCTGTGTGTGTGATGTCTGTGTGTTACAGTGTGGGTCTGTGTGTGTGATGTCAGTGTTGGTCTGTGTGTGTGATGTCTGGTGTGTTTCAGTGTGGGTCTGTGTGTGTGATATCTTTGTGTTTCAGTGTGGGTCTGTGTGTGTGATGTCTGTGTGTTACAGTGTGGGTCTGTGTGTGTGATGTCAGTGTGGGTCTATGTGTGATGTCTGGTGTGTTTCAGTGTGGGTCTGTGTGTGTGATATCTCTGTGTTTCAGTGTGCGCTGTGTGTGTGATGTCAGTGTGGGTCTGTGTGTGTAATGTCTGTGTGTTTGACGTCAGTGTGGATGTGTGTGTGTGATGTCTGTATTTCAGTGTGGGTCTGTGTGTGTAATGTCTGTGTGTTTCAGTGTGGGTCTGTGTGTGCGATGTCTGTGTGTTACAGTGTGGGTCTGTGTGTGTGATATCAGTGTGTTTCAGTGTGGGTCTGTGTGTGTGATATCTGTGTGTTTCACGTCAGTGTGGATGTGTGTTGTGGTGTCAGCGTGTTACAGTGTGGGTCTGTGTGTGTGATGTCAGCGTGTTACAGTGTGGGTCTGTGTGTGTGATGTCTGTGTGTTTCAGTGTGGGTCTGTGTGTGATGTCTGTGTGTTTCAGTGTGGGTGTATGTGTGTGATGTCAGTGTGTTGCAGTGTGGGTCTGTGTGTGTGATGTCTGTGTGTTTCAGTGTGGGTCTGTGTGTGTGATGTCAGTGCGTTACAGTGTGAGTACGCGTGTGTGATGTCAGTGTGTTACAGTGTGTGTGATGTCAGTGTGTTGCAGTGTGGATGTGTGTGTGTGATGTCTGTATTTCAGTGTGGGTCTGTGTGTTTCAGTGTGTGTCTGTGTGTGTGATGTCTGTGTGTTACAGTGTGGGTGATGTCAGTGCGTTACAGTGTGAGCACGCGTATGTGATGTCACTGTGTTACAGTGTGTGTCTGATGTCAGTGTGTTGCAGTGTGGATGTGTGTGTGTGATGTCTGTATTTCAGTGTGGGTCTGCGTGTGTGATGTCTGTGTGTTTCAGTGTGGGTCTGTGTGTGTGATGACTGTGTGTTACAGTGTGGGTCTGTGTGTGTGACGTCACTGTGTTTCAGTGTGCGTCTGTGTGTGTGATGTCAGTGTGTTGCAGTGTTTGACGTCAGTGTGGATGTGTGTGTGTGGTGTCAGCGTGTTACAGTGTGGGTCTATGTGTGTGATGTCTGTGTGTTTCAGTGTGGGTCTGTGTGTGTGATGTCTGTGTGTTTCAGTGTGGGTGTGTGTGTGTGATGTCAGTGTATTTCAGTGTGGGTCTGTGTGTGTGATGTCAGTGTGGGTCTGTGTGTGTGATGTCTGGTGTGTTTCAGTGTGGGTCTGTGTGTGTGATATCTTTGTGTTTCAGTGTGGGTCTGTGTGTGTGATGTCTGTGTGTTACAGTGTGGGTCTGTGTGTGTGATGTCAGTGTGGGTCTATGTGTGATGTCTGGTGTGTTTCAGTGTGGGTCTGTGTGTGTGATATCTCTGTGTTTCAGTGTGCGTCTGTGTGTGTGATGTCAGTGTGGGTCTGTGTGTGTGATGTCTGGTGTGTTTCAGTGTGGGTCTGTGTGTGTGATATCTGTGTGTTTCAGTGTGGGTCTGTGTGTGTGATGTCTGTGTGTTACAGTGTGGGTCTGTGTGTGTGATATCTGTGTGTTTCAGTGTTGGTCTGTGTGTGTGATGTCTGTGTGTTACAGTGTGAGTCTGTGTGTGTGATGTCAGTTTGGGTCTGTGTGTGTGATGTCTGGTGTGTTTCAGTGTGGGTCTGTGTGTGTGATATCTCTGTGTTTCAGTGTGCGTCTGTGTGTGTGATGTCAGTGTGTTTCAGTGTGGGTCTGTGTGTGTGATGTCTGTGTGTTTGACGTCAGTGTGGATGTGTGTGTGTGATGTCTGTATTTCAGTGTGGGTCTGTGTGTGTAATGTCTGTGTGTTTCAGTGTGGGTCTGTGTGTGTGTGATGTCTGTGTGTTTGACGTCAGTGTGGATGTGTGTGTGTGGTGTCAGCATGTTACAGTGTGGGTCTGTGTGTGTGATGTCTGTGTGTTTCAGTGTGGTTCTGTGTGTGATGTCTGTGTGTTTCAGTGTGGGTGTATGTGTGTGATGTCAGTGTGTTGCAGTGTGGGTCTATGTGTGTGATGTCTGTGTGTTTCAGTGTGGGTCTGTGTGTGTGATGTCAGTGCGTTACATTGTGAGTACGCGTGTGTGATGTCAGTGTGTTACAGTGTGTGTGATGTCAGTGTGTTGCAGTGTGGATGTGTGTGTGTGATGTCTGTATTTCAGTGTGGGTCTGTGTGTTTCAATGTGTGTCTGTGTGTGTGATGTCTGTGTGTTACAGTGTGGGTGATGTCAGTGCGTTACAGTGTGAGCACGCGTGTGTGATGTCACTGTGTTACAGTGTGTGTCTGATGTCAGTGTGTTGCAGTGTGGATGTGTGTGTGTGATGTCTGTATTTCAGTGTGGGTCTGCGTGTGTGATGTCTGTGTGTTTCAGTGTGGGTCTGTGTGTGTGATGTCTGTGTGTTACAGTGTGGGTCTGTGTGTGTGACGTCACTGTGTTTCAGTGTGGATGTGTGTGTGATGTCAGTGTGTTTCAGTGTGCGTCTGTGTGTGTGATGTCAGTGTGTTGCAGTGTTTGATGTCAGTGTGGATGTGTGTGTGTGATGTCTGTATTTCAGTGTGGGTCTGTGTGTGTAATGTCTGTGTGTTTCAATGTGGGTCTGTGTGTGCGATGTCTGTGTATTACAGTGTGGGTCTGTGTGTGTGATATCAGTGTGTTTCAATGTGGGTCTGTGTGTGTGATATCTTTGTGTTTCAGTGTGGGTCTGTGTGTGTGATGTCTGTGTGTTACAGTGTGGGTCTGTGTGTGTGATGTCAGTGTGGGTCTGTATGTGTGATGTCTGGTGTGTTTCAGTGTGGGTCTGTGTGTGTGATATCTCTGTGTTTCAGTGTGCGTCTGTGTGTGTGATGTCAGTGTGGGTCTGTGTGTGTGATGTCTGGTGTGTTTCACTGTGGGTCTGTGTGTGTGATATCTGTGTGTTTCAGTGTGGGTCTGTGTGTGTGATGTCTGTGTGTTACAGTGTGGGTCTGTGTGTGTGATATCTGTGTGTTTCAGTGTGGGTCTGTGTGTGTGATGTCTGTGTGTTACAGTGTGAGTCTGTGTGTGTGATGTCAGTGTGGGTCTGTGTGTGTGATGTCTGGTGTGTTTCAGTGTGGGTCTGTGTGTGTGATATCTCTGTGTTTCAGTGTGCGTCTGTGTGTGTGATGTCAGTGTGTTTCAGTGTGGGTCTGTGTGTGTGATGTCTGTGTGTTTGACGTCAGTGTGGATGTGTGTGTGTGATGTCTGTATTTCAGTGTGGGTCTGTGTGTGTAATGTCTGTGTGTTTCAGTGTGGGTCTGTGTGTGTGTGATGCCTGTGTGTTTGACGTCAGTGTGGATGTGTGTGTGTGGTGTCAGCATGTTACAGTGTGGGTCTGTGTGTGTGATGTCTGTGTGTTACAGTGTGGGTCTGTGTGTGTGATGTCTGTGTGTTTCAGTGTGGTTCTGTGTGTGATGTCTGTGTGTTTCAGTGTGGGTGTATGTGTGTGATGTCAGTGTGTTGCAGTGTGGGTCTATGTGTGTGATGTCTGTGTGTTTCAGTGTGGGTCTGTGTGTGTGATGTCAGTGCGTTACATTGTGAGTACGCGTGTGTGATGTCAGTGTGTTACAGTGTGTGTGATGTCAGTGTGTTGCAGTGTGGATGTGTGTGTGTGATGTCTGTATTTCAGTGTGGGTCTGTGTGTTTCAATGTGTGTCTGTGTGTGTGATGTCTGTGTGTTACAGTGTGGGTGATGTCAGTGCGTTACAGTGTGAGCACGCGTGTGTGATGTCACTGTGTTACAGTGTGTGTCTGATGTCAGTGTGTTGCAGTGTGGATGTGTGTGTGTGATGTCTGTATTTCAGTGTGGGTCTGCGTGTGTGATGTCTGTGTGTTTCAGTGTGGGTCTGTGTGTGTGATGTCTGTGTGTTACAGTGTGGGTCTGTGTGTGTGACGTCACTGTGTTTCAGTGTGGATGTGTGTGTGATGTCAGTGTGCGTCTGTGTGTGTGATGTCAGTGTGTTGCAGTGTTTGATGTCAGTGTGGATGTGTGTGTGTGATGTCTGTATTTCAGTGTGGGTCTGTGTGTGTAATGTCTGTGTGTTTCAATGTGGGTCTGTGTGTGCGATGTCTGTGTATTACAGTGTGGGTCTGTGTGTGTGATATCAGTGTGTTTCAATGTGGGTCTGTGTGTGTGATATCTGTGTGTTTGACGTCAGTGTGGATGTGTGTTGTGGTGTCAGCGTGTTACAGTGTGGGTCTGTGTGTGTGATGTCAGCGTGTTACAGTGTGGGTCTGTGTGTGTGATGTCAGCGTGTTACAGTGTGGGTCTGTGTGTGTGATGTCTGTGTGTTTCAGTGTGGGTCTGTATGTGTGATGTCTGGTGTGTTTCAGTGTGGATGTGTGTGTGATGTCAGTGTGTTTCAGTATGGGGTCCCTGTGTGAGATATCTGTTTCAGTGTGGGTCTGTGTGTGTGATGTCTGTGTGTTTCAGTGTGGGTCTGTGTGTGTGATGTCTGTGTGTTTCAGTGTGAGTCTGTGTGTTACAGTGTGGGTCTGTGTGTGTGATGTCTGGTGTGTTTCAGTGTGGGTCTGTGTGTGTAATGTCAGTGTATTTCAGTGTGGATGTGTGTGTGTCATGTCTGTGAGTTTCAGTGTGGGTCTGTGTGTGTGATGTCTGTGTGTTACAGTGTGGGTCTGTGTGTGTGATGTCAGTGTGGGTCTGTGTGTGTGATGTCTGGTGTGTTTCAGTGTGGGTCTGTGTGTGTGATGTCTGTGTGTTTCAGTGTGCGTCTGTGTGTGTGATGTCAGTGTGTTTCAGTATGGGTCTGTGTGTGTGATGTCTGTGTGTTTGACGTCAGTGTGGATGTGTGTGTGTGATGTCTGTATTTCAGTGTGGGTCTGTGTGTGTAATGTCTGTGTGTTTCAGTGTGGGTCTGTGTGTGTGATGTCTGTGTGTTACAGTGTGGGTCTGTGTGTGTGATATCAGTGTGTTTCAGTGTGGGTCTGTGTGTGTGATGTCTGTGTGTTACAGTGTGGGTCTGTGTGTGTGATGTCAGTGTTGGTCTGTGTGTGTGATGTCTGGTGTGTTTCAGTGTGGGTCTGTGTGTGTGATATCTTTGTGTTTCAGTGTGGGTCTGTGTGTGTGATGTCTGTGTGTTACAGTGTGGGTCTGTGTGTGTGATGTCAGTGTGGGTCTATGTGTGATGTCTGGTGTGTTTCAGTGTGGGTCTGTGTGTGTGATATCTCTGTGTTTCAGTGTGCGCTGTGTGTGTGATGTCAGTGTGGGTCTGTGTGTGTAATGTCTGTGTGATGTCTGTATTTCAGTGTGGGTCTGTGTGTGTAATGTCTGTGTGTTTCAGTGTGGGTCTGTGTGTGCGATGTCTGTGTGTTACAGTGTGGGTCTGTGTGTGTGATATCAGTGTGTTTCAGTGTGGGTCTGTGTGTGTGATATCTGTGTGTTTGACGTCAGTGTGGATGTGTGTTGTGGTGTCAGCGTGTTACAGTGTGGGTCTGTGTGTGTGATGTCAGCGTGTTACAGTGTGGGTCTGTGTGTGTGATGTCTGTGTGTTTCAGTGTGGGTCTGTGTGTGATGTCTGTGTGTTTCAGTGTGGGTGTATGTGTGTGATGTCAGTGTGTTGCAGTGTGGGTCTGTGTGTGTGATGTCTGTGTGTTTCAGTGTGGGTCTGTGTGTGTGATGTCAGTGTGTTACAGTGTGTGTGATGTCAGTGTGTTACAGTGTGTGTGATGTCAGTGTGTTGCAGTGTGGATGTGTGTGTGTGATGTCTGTATTTCAGTGTGGGTCTGCGTGTGTGATGTCTGTGTGTTTCAGTGTGGGTCTGTGTGTGTGATGTCTGTGTGTTACAGTGTGGGTCTGTGTGTGTGATGTCTGTGTGTTACAGTGTGGATCTGTGTGTGTGATGTCAGTGTGGGTCTGTGTGTGTGATGTCTGGTGTGTTTCAGTGTGGGTCTGTGTGTGTGATATCTGTGTGTTTCAGTGTGGGTCTGTGTGTGTGATGTCTGTGTGTTACAGTGTGGATCTGTGTGTGTGATGTCAGTGTGGGTCTGTGTGTGTGATGTCTGGTGTGTTTCAGTGTGGGTCTGTGTGTGTGATATCTGTGTGTTTCAGTGTGCGTCTGTGTGTGTGATGTCAGTGTGTTTCAGTGTGGGTCTGTGTGTGTGATGTCTGTGTGTTTGACGTCAGTGTGGATGTGTGTGTGTGATGTCTGTATTTCAGTGTGGGTCTGTGTGTGTAATGTCTGTGTGTTTCAGTGTGGGTCTGTGTGTGTGATGTCTGTGTGTTACAGTGTGGGTCTGTGTGTGTGATATCAGTGTGTTTCAGTGTGGGTCTGTGTGTGTGATGTCTGGTGTGTTTCACTGTGGGTCTGTGTGTGTGATATCTCTGTGTTTCAGTGTGCGTCTTTGTGTGTGATGTCAGTGTGTGTCAGTGTGGGTCTGTGTGTGTGATGTCTGTGTGTTTGACGTCAGTGTGGATGTGTGTGTGTGATGTCTGTATTTCAGTGTGGGTCTGTGTGTGTAATGTCTGTGTGTTTCAGTGTGGGTCTGTGTGTGTGATGTCTGTGTGTTACAGTGTGGGTCTGTGTGTGTGATATCAGTGTGTTTCAGTGTGGGTCTGTGTGTGTGATGTCTGTGTGTTTGACGTCAGTGTGGATGTGTGTGTGTGGTGTCAGCGTGTTACAGTGTGGGTCTGTGTGTGTGATGTCTGTGTGTTTCAGTGTGGGTCTGTGTGTGATGTCTGTGTGTTTCAGTGTGGGTGTATGTGTGTGATGTCAGTGTGTTGCAGTGTGGGTCTGTGTGTGTGATGTCTGTGTGTTTCAGTGTGGGTCTGTGTGTGTGATGTCAGTGCGTTACATTGTGAGTACGCGTGTGTGATGTCAGTGTGTTACAGTGTGTGTGATGTCAGTGTGTTGCAGTGTGGATGTGTGTGTGTGATGTCTGTATTTCAGTGTGGGTCTGTGTGTTTCAGTGTGGGTCTGTGTGTGTGATGTCTGTGTGTTACAGTGTGTGTGATGTCAGTGCGTTACAGTGTGAGAACGCGTGTGTGATGTCAGTGTGTTACAGTGTGTGTGATGTCAGTGTGTTGCAGTGTGGATGTGTGTGTGTGATGTCTGTATTTCAGTGTGGGTCTGCGTGTGTGATGTCTGTGTGTTTCAGTGTGGGTCTGTGTGTGTGATGTCTGTGTGTTACAGTGTGGGTCTGTGTGTGTGACGTCACTGTGTTTCAGTGTGCGTCTGTGTGTGTGATGTCAGTGTGTTTCAGTGTTTGACGTCAGTGTGGATGTGTGTGTGTGGTGTCAGCGTGTTACAGTGTGGGTCTGTGTGTGTGATGTCTGTGTGTTTCAGTGTGGGTGTGTGTGTGTGATGTCAGTGTATTTCAGTGTGGATCTGTGTGTGTGATGTCAGTGTGTTTCAGTGTGGGTCTGTGTGTGTGATGTCAGTGTCTTTCAGTGTGGATGTGTGTGTGTGATGTCAGTGTGTTTCAGTGTGGGTCTGTGTGTGTGATGTCAGTGAGTTTCAGTGTGGGTCTGTGTGTGTGATGATAGTGTGTTTCAGTGTGTGTGTGTGTGATGTCTGTGTGTTTCAGTGTGGGTCTGTATGTGTGATGTCAGTGTGTTTCAGTGTGGATGTGTGTGTGTGATGTCTGTGTTACAGTGTGGCTCTGTGTGTGTGATGTCAGTGTATTTCAGTGTGGATGTGTGTGTGTGATGTCAGTGAGTTTCAGTGTGGGTCTGTGTGAGTGACGTCTGTGTGTTTCAGTGTGAGTCTGTATGTGTGATGTCTGCTGTGTTTCAGTGTGGATGTGTGTGTGATGTCAGTGTGTTTCAGTATGGGGTCCCTGTGAGAGATGTCTGTTTCAGTGTGGGTCTGTGTGTGTGATGTCTGTGTGTTTCAGTGTGGGTCTGTGTGTGTGATGTCTGTGTGTTTCAGTGTGGGTCTGTGTGTTACAGTGTGCGTCTGTGTGTGTGATGTCTGCTGTGTTTCAGTGTGGGTCTGTGTGTGTAATGTCAGTGTATTTCAGTGTGGATGTGTGTGTGTCATGTCTGTGTGTTACAGTGTGGGTCTGTGTGTGTGATGTCTGTGTGTTACAGTGTGGGTCTGTGTGTGTGATGTCAGTGTGGGTCTGTGTGTGTGATGTCTGGTGTGTTTCATTGTGGGTCTGTGTGTGTGATATCTGTGTGTTTCAGTGTGCGTCTGTGTGTGTGATGTCAGTGTGTTTAAGATTGGGTCTGTGTGTGTGATGTCTGTGTGTTTGACGTCAGTGTGGATGTGTGTGTGTGATGTCTGTATTTCAGTGTGGGTCTGTGTGTGTAATGTCTGTGTGTTTCAGTGTGGGTCTGTGTGTGTGATGTCTGTGTGTTACAGTGTGGGTCTGTGTGTGTGATATCAGTGTGTTTCAGTGTGGGTCTGTGTGTGTGATGTCTGTGTGTTACAGTGTGGGTCTGTGTGTGTGATGTCAGTGTGGGTCTGTGTGTGTGATGTCTGGTGTGTTTCAGTGTGGGTCTGTGTGTGTGATATCTGTGTGTTTCAGTGTGGGTCTGTGTGTGTGATGTCTGTGTGTTACAGTGTGGGTCTGTGTGTGTGATATCTGTGTGTTTCAGTGTGGGTCTGTGTGTGTGATGTCTGTGTGTTACAGTGTGTGTCTGTGTGTGTGATGTCAGTGTGGGTCTGTGTGTGTGATGTCTGGTGTGTTTCAGTGTGGGTCTGTGTGTGTGATATCTCTGTGTTTCAGTGTGCGTCTGTGTGTGTGATGTCAGTGTGTTTCAGTGTGGGTCTGTGTGTGTGATGTCTGTGTGTTTGACGTCAGTGTGGATGTGTGTGTGTGATGTCTGTATTTCAGTGTGGGTCTGTGTGTGTAATGTCTGTGTGTTTCAGTGTGGGTCTGTGTGTGTGTGATGTCGGTGTGTTTGACGTCAGTGTGGATGTGTGTGTGTGGTGTCAGCATGTTACAGTGTGGGTCTGTGTGTGTGATGTCTGTGTGTTTCAGTGTGGGTCTGTGTGTGATGTCTGTGTGTTTCAGTGTGGGTGTATGTGTGTGATGTCAGTGTGTTGCAGTGTGGGTCTATGTGTGTGATGTCTGTGTGTTTCAGTGTGGGTCTGTGTGTGTGATGTCAGTGCGTTACATTGTGAGTACGCGTGTGTGATGTCAGTGTGTTACAGTGTGTGTGATGTCAGTGTGTTGCAGTGTGGATGTGTGTGTGTGATGTCTGTATTTCAGTGTGGGTCTGTGTGTTTCAGTGTGTGTCTGTGTGTGTGATGTCTGTGTGTTACAGTGTGGGTGATGTCAGTGCGTTACAGTGTGAGCACGCGTATGTGATGTCACTGTGTTACAGTGTGTGTCTGATGTCAGTGTGTTGCAGTGTGGATGTGTGTGTGTGATGTCTGTATTTCAGTGTGGGTCTGCGTGTGTGATGTCTGTGTGTTACAGTGTGGGTCTGTGTGTGTGACGTCACTGTGTTTCAGTGTGCGTCTGTGTGTGTGATGTCAGTGTGTTGCAGTGTTTGACGTCAGTGTGGATGTGTGTGTGTGGTGTCAGCGTGTTACAGTGTGGGTCTGTGTGTGTGATGTCTGTGTGTTTCAGTGTGGGTCTGTGTGTGTGATGTCTGTGCGTTTCAGTGTGGGTGTGTGTGTGTGATGTCAGTGTATTTCAGTGTGGGTCTGTGTGTGTGATATCAGTGTGTTTCAGTGTGGGTCTGTGTGTCTGATGTCTGTGTGTTACAGTGTGGGTCTGTGTGTGTGATGTCAGTGTGGGTCTGTGTGTGTGATGTCTGGTGTGTTTCAGTGTGGGTCTGTGTGTGATATCTTTGTGTTTCAGTGTGGGTCTGTGTGTGTGATGTCTGTGTGTTACAGTGTGGGTCTGTGTGTGTGATGTCAGTGTGGGTCTATGTGTGATGTCTGGTGTGTTTCAGTGTGGGTCTGTGTGTGTGATATCTCTGTGTTTCAGTGTGCGCTGTGTGTGTGATGTCAGTGTGGGTCTGTGTGTGTGATGTCTGGTGTGTTTCAGTGTGGGTCTGTGTGTGTGATATCTGTGTGTTTCAGTGTGGGTCTGTGTGTGTGATGTCTGTGTGTTACAGTGTGGGTCTGTGTGTGTGATATCTGTGTGTTTCAGTGTGGGTCTGTGTGTGTGATGTCTGTGTGTTACAGTGTGAGTCTGTGTGTGTGATGTCAGTGTGGGACTGTGTGTGTGATGTCTGGTGTGTTTCAGTGTGGGTCTGTGTGTGTGATATCTCTGTGTTTCAGTGTGCGTCTGTGTGTGTGATGTCAGTGTGTTTCAGTGTGGGTCTGTGTGTGTGATGTCTGTGTGTTTGACGTCAGTGTGGATGTGTGTGTGTGATGTCTGTATTTCAGTGTGGGTCTGTGTGTGTAATGTCTGTGTGTTTCAGTGTGGGTCTGTGTGTGTGTGATGTCTGTGTGTTTGACGTCAGTGTGGATGTGTGTGTGTGGTGTCAGCATGTTACAGTGTGGGTCTGTGTGTGTGATGTCTGTGTGTTTCAGTGTGGTTCTGTGTGTGATGTCTGTGTGTTTCAGTGTGGGTGTATGTGTGTGATGTCAGTGTGTTGCAGTGTGGGTCTATGTGTGTGATGTCTGTGTGTTTCAGTGTGGGTCTGTGTGTGTGATGTCAGTGCGTTACATTGTGAGTACGCGTGTGTGATGTCAGTGTGTTACAGTGTGTGTGATGTCAGTGTGTTGCAGTGTGGATGTGTGTGTGTGATGTCTGTATTTCAGTGTGGGTCTGTGTGTTTCAATGTGTGTGTGTGTGTGTGTGATGTCTGTGTGTTACAGTGTGGGTGATGTCAGTGCGTTACAGTGTGAGCACGCGTGTGTGATGTCACTGTGTTACAGTGTGTGTCTGATGTCAGTGTGTTGCAGTGTGGATGTGTGTGTGTGATGTCTGTATTTCAGTGTGGGTCTGCGTGTGTGATGTCTGTGTGTTTCAGTGTGGGTCTGTGTGTGTGATGTCTGTGTGTTACAGTGTGGGTCTGTGTGTGTGACGTCACTGTGTTTCAGTGTGTATGTGTGTGTGATGTCAGTGTGTTTCAGTGTGCGTCTGTGTGTGTGATGTCAGTGTGTTGCAGTGTTTGACGTCAGTGTGGATGTGTGTGTGTGATGTCTGTATTTCAGTGTGGGTCTGTGTGTGTAATGTCTGTGTGTTTCAATGTGGGTCTGTGTGTGCGATGTCTGTGTATTACAGTGTGGGTCTGTGTGTGTGATATCAGTGTGTTTCAATGTGGGTCTGTGTGTGTGATATCTGTGTGTTTGACGTCAGTGTGGATGTGTGTTGTGGTGTCAGCGTGTTACAGTGTGGGTCTGTGTGTGTGATGTCAGCGTGTTACAGTGTGGGTCTGTGTGTGTGATGTCTGTGTGTTTCAGTGTGGGTCTGTGTGTGTGATGTCTGGTGTGTTTCAGTGTGGATGTGTGTGTGATGTCAGTGTGTTTCAGTATGGGGTCCCTGTGTGAGATATCTGTTTCAGTGTGGGTCTGTGTGTGTGATGTCAGTGTGTGTCTGTGTGTGTGATGTCTGTGTGTTTCAGTGTGGGTCTGTGTGTGTGATGTCTGTGTGTTTCAGTGTGAGTCTGTGTGTTACAGTGTGGGTCTGTGTGTGTGATGTCTGGTGTGTTTCAGTGTGGGTCTGTGTGTGTAATGTCAGTGTATTTCAGTGTGGATGTGTGTGTGTCATGTCTGTGAGTTTCAGTGTGGGTCTGTGTGTGTGATGGCTGTGTGTTACAGTGTGGGTCTGTGTGTGTGATGTCAGTGTGGGTCTGTGTGTGTGATGTCTGGTGTGTTTCAGTGTGGGTCTGTGTGTGTGATGTCTGTGTGTTTCAGTGTGCGTCTGTGTGTGTGATGTCAGTGTGTTTCAGTATGGGTCTGTGTGTGTGATGTCTGTGTGTTTGACGTCAGTGTGGATGTGTGTGTGTGATGTCTGTATTTCAGTGTGGGTCTGTGTGTGTACTGTCTGTGTGTTTCAGTGTGGGTCTGTGTGTGTGATGTCTGTGTGTTACAGTGTGGGTCTGTGTGTGTGATATCAGTGTGTTTCAGTGTGGGTCTGTGTGTGTGATGTCTGTGTGTTACAGTGTGGGTCTGTGTGTGTGATGTCAGTGTTGGTCTGTGTGTGTGATGTCTGGTGTGTTTCAGTGTGGGTCTGTGTGTGTGATATCTTTGTGTTTCAGTGTGGGTCTGTGTGTGTGATGTCTGTGTGTTACAGTGTGGGTCTGTGTGTGTGATGTCAGTGTGGGTCTATGTGTGATGTCCGGTGTGTTTCAGTGTGGGTCTGTGTGTGTGATATCTCTGTGTTTCAGTGTGCGCTGTGTGTGTGATGTCAGTGTGGGTCTGTGTGTGTAATGTCTGTGTGTTTGACGTCAGTGTGGATGTGTGTGTGTGATGTCTGTATTTCAGTGTGGGTCTGTGTGTGTAATGTCTGTGTGTTTCAGTGTGGGTCTGTGTGTGCGATGTCTGTGTGTTACAGTGTGGGTCTGTGTGTGTGATATCAGTGTGTTTCAGTGTGGGTCTGTGTGTGTGATATCTGTGTGTTTGACGTCAGTGTGGATGTGTGTTGTGGTGTCAGCGTGTTACAGTGTGGGTCTGTGTGTGTGATGTCAGCGTGTTACAGTGTGGGTCTGTGTGTGTGATGTCTGTGTGTTTCAGTGTGGGTCTGTGTGTGATGTCTGTGTGTTTCAGTGTGGGTGTATGTGTGTGATGTCAGTGTGTTGCAGTGTGGGTCTGTGCGTGTGATGTCTGTGTGTTTCAGTGTGGGTCTGTGTGTTTGAGTGTGGGTCTGTGTGTGTGATGTCAGTGCGTTACAGTGTGAGTACGCGTGTGTGATGTCAGTGTGTTACAGTGTGTGTGATGTCAGTGTGTTTCAGTGTGTGTCTGTGTGTGTGATGTCTGTGTGTTACAGTGTGGGTGATGTCAGTGCGTTACAGTGTGAGCACGCGTATGTGATGTCACTGTGTTACAGTGTGTGTCTGATGTCAGTGTGTTGCAGTGTGGATGTGTGTGTGTGATGTCTGTATTTCAGTGTGGGTCTGCGTGTGTGATGTCTGTGTGTTTCAGTGTGGGTCTGTGTGTGTGATGTCTGTGTGTTACAGTGTGGGTCTGTGTGTGTGACGTCACTGTGTTTCAGTGTGCGTCTGTGTGTGTGATGTCAGTGTGTTGCAGTGTTTGACGTCAGTGTGGATGTGTGTGTGTGGTGTCAGCCTGTTACAGTGTGGGTCTGTGTGTGTGATGTCTGTGTGTTTCAGTGTGGGTCTGTGTGTGTGATGTCTGTGTGTTTCAGTGTGGGTGTGTGTGTGTGATGTCAGTGTATTTCAGTGTGGGTCTGTGTGTGTGATGTCAGTGTATTTCAGTGTGGATGTGTGTGTGTGATGTCAGTGAGTTTCAGTGTGGGTCTGTGTGTGTGACGTCTGTGTGTTTCAGTGTGGGTCTGTATGTGTGATGTCTGGTGTGTTTCAGTGTGGATGTGTGTGTGATGTCAGTGTGTTTCAGTATCGGGTCCCTGTGTGAGATGTCTGTTTCAGTGTGGGTCTGTGTGTGTGATGTCTGTGTGTTTCAGTGTGGGTCTGTGTGTGTGATGTCTGTGTGTTTCAGTGTGAGTCTGTGTGTTACAGTGTGGGTCTGTGTGTGTGATGTCTGGTGTGTTTCAGTGTGGGTCTGTGTGTGTAATGTCAGTGTTATTCAGTGTGGATGTGTGTGTGTCATGTCTGTGTGTTTCAGTGTGGGTCTGTGTGTGTGATGTCTGTGTGTTACAGTGTGGGTCTGTGTGTGTGATATCTGTGTGTTTCAGTGTGGGTCTGTGTGTGTGATGTCTGTTTGTTACAGTGTGGGTCTGTGTGTGTGATGTCAGTGTGGGTCTATGTGTGATGTCTGGTGTGGTTCTGTGTGTGTGATATCTCTGTGTTTCAGTGTGCGTCTGTGTGTGTGATGTCAGTGTGGGTCTGTGTGTGTAATGTCTGTGTGTTTGACGTCAGTGTGGATGTGTGTGTGTGATGTCTGTATTTCAGTGTGGGTGTGTGTGTGTAATGTCTGTGTGTTTCAGTGTGGGTCTATGTGTCCGATGTCTGTGTGTTACAGTGTGGGTCTGTGTGTGTGATATCAGTGTGTTTCAGTGTGGGTCTGTGTGTGTGATGTCTGTGTGTTTGACGTCAGTGTGGATGTGTGTGTGTGGTGTCAGCATGTTACAGTGTGGGTCTGTGTGTGTGATGTCTGTGTGTTTCAGTGTGGGTCTGTGTGTGATGTCTGTGTGTTTCAGTGTGGGTGTATGTGTGTGATGTCAGTGTGTTGCAGTGTGGGTCTGTGTGTGTGATGTCTGTGTGTTTCAGTGTGGGTCTGTGTGTGTGATGTCAGTGCGTTACAGTTTGAGTACGCGTGTGTGATGTCAGTGTGTTACAGTGTGTGTGATGTCAGTGTGTTTGACGTCAGTGTGGATGTGTGTGTGTGATGTCTGTATTTCAGTGTGGGTCTGTGTGTTTCAGTGTGTGTCTGTGTGTGTGATGTCTGTGTGTTACAGTGTGGGTGATGTCAGTGCGTTACAGTGTGAGCACGCGTATGTGATGTCACTGTGTTACAGTGTGTGTCTGATGTCAGTGTGTTGCAGTGTGGATGTGTGTGTGTGATGTCTGTATTTCAGTGTGGGTCTGCGTGTGTGATGTCTGTGTGTTTCAGTGTGGGTCTGTGTGTGTGATGTCTGTGTGTTACAGTGTGGGTCTGTGTGTGTGACGTCACTGTGTTTCAGTGTGCGTCTGTGTGTGTGATGTCAGTGTGTTGCAGTGTTTGACGTCAGTGTGGATGTGTGTGTGTGGTGTCAGCGTGTTACAGTGTGGGTCTGTGCGTGTGATGTCTGTGTGTTTCAGTGTGGGTCTGTGTGTGTGATGTCTGTGTGTTTCAGTGTGGGTGTGTGTGTGATGTCAGTGTATTTCAGTGTGGATCTGTGTGTGTGATGTCAGTGTGTTTCAGTGTGGATGTGTGTGTGTGATGTCAGTGTATTTCAGTGTGGATGTGTGTGTGTGATGTCAGTGTGTTTCAGTGTGGGTCCCTGTGTGTGATGTCAGTGTGTTTCAGTATGGGTCTGTGTGTGTGATGTCAGTGTGTTTCACTGTGGGTCTGTGTGTGTAATGTCTGTGTGTTTCAGTGTGGGTCTGTGTGTGTGATGTCTGTGTTACAGTGTGGGTCTGTGTGTGTGATGTCTGGTGTGTTTCAGTGTGGGTCAGTGTGTGTGATGTCAGTGTATTTCAGTGTGGATGTGTGTGTGTGATGTCAGTGTGTTTCAGTGTGTGTCTGTGTGTGTGATGTCAGTTTGTTTCAGTATGGGTCTGTGTGTGTGATGTCAGTGTGTTTCACTGTGGGTCTGTGGGTGTAATGTCTGTGTGTTTCAGTGTGGGTCTGTGTGTGTGATGTCTGTGTTACAGTGTGGGTGTGTGTGTGTGATGTCTGATGTGTTTCAGTGTGGGTCTGTGTGTGTGATGTCAGTGTATTTCAGTGTGGATCTGTATGTGTGATGTCAGTGTGTTTCAGTGTGGGTCTGTGTGTGTGATGTCTGTGTTACAGTGTGGGTCTGTGTGTGTGATTTCTGGTGTGTTTCAGTGTGAGTCTGTGTGTGTGATGTCTGTGTGTTACAGTGTGGGTCTATGTGTGTGTGAGATGTCAGTGTGTTTCACTGTGGGTCTGTGTGTGTAATGTCTGTGTGTTTCAGTGTGGGTCTGTGTGTGTGATGTCTGTGTTACAGTGTGGGTCTGTGTGTGTGATGTCTGGTGTGTTTCAGTGTGGGTCTGTGTGTGTGATGTCAGTGTATATCAGTGTGGATGTGTGTGTGTGATGTCAGTGTGTTTCAGTGTGGGTCTGTGTGTGTGATGTCCGTGTGGATGTGTGTGTGATGTCAGTGTGTTTCAGTGTGGGTCTGTGTGTGTGAATCAGTGTATTTCAGTGTGGGTCTGTGTGTGTGATGTCAGTGTGATATCAGTGTTGGTCTGTGTGTGTGATATCGGTGTGGATGTGTGTGTGATGTCAGTGTGTTTCAGTATGGGTCTGTGTGTGTGATTTCTGGTGTGTTTCAGTGTGAGTCTGTGTGTGTGATGTCAGTGTGTTTCACTGTGGGTCTGTGTGTGTGATGTCAGTGTGTTTCAGTGTGGATGTGTGTGTGTGATGTCAGTGTGTTTCAGTGTGGGTCTGTGTGTTTGATATCAGTGTGTTTCAGTGTGGATGTGTGTGTGATGTCAGTGTGTTTCAGTGTGGGTCTGTGTGTGTGATGTCTGGTGTGTTTCAGTGTGGGCCTGTGTGTATGAGATGTCAGTGTGTTTCAGTGTGCGTCTGTGTGTGTGAGGTCTGGTGTGTTTCAGTGTGTGTGATCTCAGTGTGTGATGTCAGTGTATTTCAGTGTGGGTCTGTGTGTGTGATGTCAGTGTGTTTTAGTGTGGATTGTGTGTGTGATGTCAGTGTGTAGCAGTGTGGGTCTATGTGTGTGATGTCTGGTGTGTTTCAGTGTGGGTCTGTGTGCGTGTGAGATGTCAGTGTGTTTCAGTGTGGATGTGTTTATGTGATGTCAGTGTGTTTCAGTGTGGATGTGTGTGTGTGATGTCAGAGTGTTTCAGTGTGGGTCTGTGTGTTTGATATCAGTGTGTTTCAGTGTGGATGTGTGTGTGATGTCAGTGTGTTTCAGTGTGGGTCTGTGTGTGTGATGTCTGGTGTGTTTCCGTGTGGGTCTGTGTGTGTGTGAGATGTCAGTGTGTTTCAGTGTGGGTCTGTATGTGTGATGTCTGGTGTGTTTCAGTGTGGATGTGTGTGTGATGTCAGTGTGTTTCAGTATGGGGTCCCTGTGTGAGATGTCTGTTTCAGTGTGGGTCTGTGTGTGTGATGTCAGTGTGTGTCTGTGTGTGTGATGTCTTTGTGTTTCAGTGTGGGTCTGTGTGTGTGATGTCTGTGTGTTTCAGTGTGAGTCTGTGTGTTACAGTGTGGGTCTGTGTGTGTCATGTCTGGTGTGTTTCAGTGTGGGTCTGTGTGTGTAATGTCAGTGTATTTCAGTGTGGATGTGTGTGTGTCATGTCTGTGTGTTTCAGTGTGGGTCTGTGTGTGTGATGTCTGTGTGTTACAGTGTGGGTCTGTGTGTGTGATGTCAGTGTGGGTCTGTGTGTGTGATGTCTGGTGTGTTTCAGTGTGGGTCTGTGTGTGTGATATCTGTGTGTTTCAGTGTGCGTCTGTGTGTGTGATGTCAGTGTGTTACAGTGTGGGTCTGTGTGTGTGTTGGACGTCAGTGTGGATGTGTGTGTGTGATGTCTGTATTTCAGTGTGGGTCTGTGTGTGTAATGTCTGTGTGTTTCAGTGTGGGTCTGTGTGTGTGATGTCTGTGTGTTACAGTGTGGGTCTGTGTGTGTGATATCAGTGTGTTTCAGTGTGGGTCTGTGTGTGTGATGTCTGTGTGTTACAGTGTGGGTCTGTGTGTGTGATGTCAGTGTGGGTCTGTGTGTGTGATGTCTGGTGTGTTTCAGTGTGGGTCTGTGTGTGTGATATCTGTGTGTTTCAGTGTGGGTCTGTGTGTGTGATGTCTGTGTGTTACAGTGTGGGTCTGTGTGTGTGATGTCAGTGTGGGTCTGTGTGTGATGTCTGGTGTGTTTCAGTGTGGGTCTGTGTGTGTGATATCTCTGTGTTTCAGTGTGCGTCTGTGTGTGTGATGTCAGTGTGGGTCTGTGTGTGTAATGTCTGTGTGTTTGACGTCAGTGTGGATGTGTGTGTGTGATGTCTGTATTTCAGTGTGGGTCTGTGTGTGTAATGTCTGTGTGTTTCAGTGTGGGTGTGTGTGTGCGATGCCTGTGTGTTACAGTGTGGGTCTGTGTGTGTGCTATCAGTGTGTTTCAGTGTGGGTCTGTGTGTGTGATGTCTGTGTGTTTGACGTCAGTGTGGATGTGTGTGTGTGGTGTCAGCATGTTACAGTGTGGGTCTGTGTGTGTGATGTCTGTGTGTTTCAGTGTGGGTCTGTGTGTGATGTCTGTGTGTTTCAGTGTGGGTGTATGTGTGTGTTGTCAGTGTGTTGCAGTGTGGGTCTGTGTGTGTGATGTCTGTGTGTTTCAGTGTGGGTCTGTGTGTGTGATGTCAGTGCGTTACAGTGTGAGTACGCGTGTGTGATGTCAGTGTGTTACAGTGTGTGTGATGTCAGTGTGTTGCAGTGTGGATGTGTGTGTGTGATGTCTGTATTTCAGTGTGGGTCTGTGTGTTTCAGTGTGTGTCTGTGTGTGTGATGTCTGTGTGTTACAGTGTGGGTGATGTCTGTGCGTTACAGTGTGAGCACGCGTATGTGATGTCACTGTGTTACAGTGTGTGTCTGATGTCAGTGTGTTGCAGTGTGGATGTGCGTGTGTGATGTCTGTATTTCAGTGTGGGTCTCCGTGTGTGATGTATGTGTGTTTCAGTGTGGGTCTGTGTGTGTGATGTCTGTGTGTTACAGTGTGGGTCTGTGTGTGTGACGTCACTGTGTTTCAGTGTGCGTCTGTGTGTGTGATGTCAGTGTGTTGCAGTGTTTGACGTCAGTGTGGATGTGTGTGTGTGGTGTCAGCGTGTTACAGTGTGGGTCTGTGCGTGTGATGTCTGTGTGTTTCAGTGTGGGTCTGTGTGTGTGATGTCTGTGTGTTTCAGTGTGGGTGTGTGGGTGTGATGTCAGTGTATTTCAGTGTGGAATTGTGTGTGTGATGTCAGTGTGTTTCAGTGTGGATGTTTGTGTGTGATGTCAGTGTATTTCAGTGTGGATGTGTGTGTGTGATGTCAGTGTGTTTCAGTGTGGGTCTGTGTGTGTGATGTCAGTG
Source organism: Chiloscyllium plagiosum (assembly GCF_037043375.1). NCBI lineage: Eukaryota > Metazoa > Chordata > Chondrichthyes > Orectolobiformes > Hemiscylliidae > Chiloscyllium > Chiloscyllium plagiosum. The sequence continues at coordinate 160,497,682 of NW_028270140.1, read as the reverse complement.
TGTTTCAGAACGGGTCTGTGTGTGTGGTTTCTGGTGTGTTTCAGTGTGAGTCTGTGTGTGTGATGTCTGTGTGTTTCACTGTGGGTCTGTGTTTGTAATGTCTGTGTGTTTCAGTGTGGGTCTGTGTGTGTGATGTCTGTGTTACAGTGTGGGTCTGTGTGTGTGATGTCTGGTGTGTTTCAGTGTGTGTCTGTGTGTGTGATGTCATTGTATTTCAGTGTGGATGTGTGTGTGTGATGTCAGTTTGTTTCAGTGTGGGTCTGTGTGTGTGATGTCAGTGTGGATGTGTGTGTGATGTCAGTGTGTTTCATTGTGGGTCTGTGTGTGTGATGTCAGTGTATTTCAGTGTGGGTCTGCGTGTGTGATGTCAGTGTGATATCAGTGTGGGTCTGTGTGTGTGATATCAGTGTGGATATGTGTGTGATGTCAGTGTGTTTCAGTATGGGTCTGTGTGTGTGATTTCTGGTGTGTTTCAGTGTGAGTCTGTGTGTGTGATGTCAGTGTGTTTCACTGTGGGTCTGTGTGTGTGATGTCAGTGTGTTTCAGTGTGGATGTGTTTGTGTGATGTCAGTGAGTTTCAGTGTGGGTCTGTATGTGTGATGTCTGGTGTGTTTCAGTGTGGATGTGTGTGTGATGTCAGTGTGTTTCAGTATGGGGTCCCTGTGTGAGATGTCTGTTTCAGTGTGGGTCTGTGTGTGTGATGTCAGTGTGTGTCTGTGTGTGTGATGTCTGTGTGTTTCAGTGTGGGTCTGTGTGTGTGATGTCTGTGTGTTTCAGTGTGAGTCTGTGTGTTACAGTGTGGGTCTGTGTGTGTGATGTCTGGTGTGTTTCAGTGTGGGTCTGTGTGTGTAATGTCAGTGTATTTCAATGTGGATGTGTGTGTGTGATGTCTGGTGTGTTTCAGTGTGGGTCTGTGTGTGTGATATCTGTGTGTTTCAGTGTGCGTCTGTGTGTGTGATGTCAGTGTGTTTCAGTGTGGGTCTGTGTGTGTGATGTCTGGTGTGTTTCAGTGTGGGTCTGTGTGTGTGATGTCAGTGTGTTTCAGTGTGGGTCTGTGTGTGTAATGTCTGTGTGTTTCAGTGTGGGTCTGTGTGTGTGATGTCAGTGTGGGTCTGTGTGTGTGATGTCAGTGTGTTTCAGTGTGGGTCTGTGTGTGTGATGTCTGTGTGTTTCAGTGTGGGTCTGTGTGTGAGATGTCAGTGTGTTTCAGTGTGGGTCTGTGTGTGTGATGTCTGTGTGTTTCAGTGTGTGTGTGTGATGTCAGTGTGTTTCAGTGTGGATGCGTGTGTGTGATGTCAATGTGTTGCAGTGTGGGTCTGTGTGTGTGATGTCTGAGTGTTTCAGTGTGGGTCTGTTTGTGTGATGTCAGTGTGTTTCAGTGTAGGTCTGTGTGTGTGATGTCTGGTGTGGGTCAGTGTGGATGTGTGTGTGATGTCAGTGTGTTTCAGTATGGGGTCTATGTGTGAGATGTCTGTTTCAGTGTGGGTCTGTGTGTGTGATGTCAGTGTGTTTCAGTGTGGATGTGTGTGTGATGTCAGTGTGTTTCAGTGTGGGTCTGTGTGTGTAATGTCTGTGTGTTTCAGTGTGGGTCTGTTGTGTGATGTCTGTGTGTTTCAGTGTGGGTCTGTGTGTGTGTGATGTCTGGTGTGTTTCAGTGTGGGTCTGTGTGTGTGATGTCAGTGTGTTTCAGTGTGGGTCTGTGTGTGTGATGTCAGTGTGTTTCAGTGTCGGCCTGTGTGTGTGATGTCTGGTGTGTTTCAGTGTGGGTCTGTGTGTGTGATGTCAGTGTATTTCAATGTGGATGTGTGTGTGATGTCAGTGTGTTTCAGTGTGGGTCTGTGTGTGTGATGTCTGGTGTGTTTCAGTGTGGGTCTGTGTGAGTGATGTCAGTGTATTTCAGTGTGGATATGTGTGTGATGTCAGTGTGTTTCAGTGTGGGTCTGTGTGTGTGATGTCAGTGTGTTTCAGTGTGGGTCTGTGTTTTGAATGTCTGTGTGTTTCATTGCGGGACTGTGTCTGTGATGTCTGTGAGTTCCAGTGTGGGTCTGAGTGTGTGATGTCAGTGTGCTTCAGTATGGCTCTATGTGTGTGATATCAGTGTGTTTTAGTGTGTGCCTGTGTGTGTGATGTCTGTGTGTTTGACGTCAGTGTGGATGTGTGTGTGTGATGTCAGTGTGTTTCAGTGTGTGTGTGTGATGTCAGTGTATTTCAGTGTGGATGTGTGTATGTGTGATGTCAGTGTGATTCAGTGTGGGTCTGTGTGTGTGATGTCTGGTGTGGGTCAGTGTGGATGTGTGTGTGATGTCAGTGTGTTTCAGTATGGGGTCTGTGTGTGAGATGTCTGTTTCAGTGTGGGTCTGTGTGTGTGATGTCAGTGTGTTTCAGTGTGGATGTGTGTGTGTGATATCTGTGTTACAGTGTGGGTCTGTGTGTGTGATGTCAGTGTGTTTCAGTGTGGGTCTGTGTGTGTGATGCCTGTGTGTTTCAGTGTGGGTCTGTGTGTGTGATGTCTGTGTGTTTCAGTGTGAGTCTGTGTGTCTGATGTCTGTGTGTTACAGTGTGGGTCTGTGTGTGTAATGTCTGTGTGTTTCAGTGTGGGTCTGTGTTTGTGATGTCTGTGTGTTTCAGTGTGAGTCTGTGTGTCTGATGTCATTGTGTTTCACTGTGGGTCTGTGTGTGTAATGTCTGTGTGTTTCAGTATGGGTCTGTGTGTGTGATGTCTGTGTGTTACAGTGTGGGTCTGTGTGTGTGATGTCTGGTGTGTTTCAGTGTGGGTCTGTGTGTGTGATGTCAGTGTATTTCAGTGTGGATGTGTGTGTGATGTCAATGTGTTTCATTGTGGGTCTGTGTGTGTGATGTCAGTGTGTTTCAGTGTGGGTCTGTGTGTGTGATGTCAGTGTGGATGTGTGTGTGATGTCAGTGTGTTTCAGTGTGGGTCTGTGTGTGTGATGTCCGGTGTGTTTCATTGTGGGTCTGTGTGTGTGATGTCCGGTGTATTTCAGTGTGGATGTGTGTGTGTCATGTCTGTGTGTTTCAGTGTGGGTCTGTGTGTGTGATGTCTGTGTGTTACAGTGTGGGTCTGTGTGTGTGATGTCAGTGTGGGTCTGTGTGTGTGATGTCAGTGTATTTCAATGTGGATGTGTGTCTGATGTCAGTGTGTTTCAGTGTGAGTCTGTGTGTGTGATGTCAGTGTGTTTCACTGTGGGTCTGTGTGTGTGATGTCAGTGTGTTTCAGTGTGGATGTGTGTGTGTGATGTCAGTGTGTTTCAGTGTGGGTCTGTGTGTTTGATATCAGTGTGTTTCAGTGTGGATGTGTGTGTGATGTCAGTGTGTTTCAGTGTGGGTCTGTGTGTGTGATGTCTGGTGTGTTTCAGTGTGGGTCTGTGTGTATGAGATGTCAGTGTGTTTCAGTGTGCATCTGTGTGTGTGAGGTCTGGTGTGTTTCAGTGTGTGTGATCTCAGTGTGTGATGTCAGTGTATTTCAGTGTGGGTCTGTGTGTGTGATATCAGTGTGTTTCAGTGTGGATGTGTGTGTGATGTCAGTGTGTTTCAGTGTGGGTCTGTGTGTGTGATGTCTGGTGCGTTTCAGTGTGGGTCTGTGTGTATGAGATGTCAGTGTGTTTCAGTGTGCATCTGTGTGTGTGAGGTCTGGTGTGTTTCAGTGTGTGTGATCTCAGTGTGTGATGTCAGTGTATTTCAGTGTGGGTCTGTGTGTGTGATGTCAGTATGTTTTAGTGTGGATGTGTGTGTGTGTGATGTCTGTGTGTTTCAGTGTGGGTCTGTGTGTGTGATGTCAGTGTATTTCAGTGTGGATGTGTGTGTGTGATGTCAGAGTGTTTCAGTGTGGGTCTGTGTGTTTGATATCAGTGTGTTTCAGTGTGGATATGTGTGTGATGTCAGTGTGTTTCAGTGTGGGTCTGTGTGTGTGATGTCTGGTGTGTTTCAGTGTGGGTCTGCGTGTGTGTGAGATGTCAGTGTGTTTCAGTGTGGGTCTGTGTGTGTGATGTCTGGTGTGTTTCAGTGTGGGTCTGCGTGTGTGTGTGATGTCAGTGTATTTCAGTGTGGGTCTGTGTGTGTGATGTCAGTGTGTTTCAGTATGGGGTCCCTGTGTGAGATGTCTGTTTCAGTGTGGGTCTGTGTGTGTCTGTGTGTGTGATGTCTGTGTGTTTCAGTGTGGGTCTGTGTGTTTGATATCAGTGTGTTTCAGTGTGGATGTGTGTGTGATGTCAGTGTGTTTCAGTGTGGGTCTGTGTGTGTGATGTCTGGTGTGTTTCAGTGTGGGTCTGTGTGTATGAGATGTCAGTGTGTTTCAGTGTGCATCTGTGTGTGTGAGGTCTGGTGTGTTTCAGTGTGTGTGATCTCAGTGTGTGATGTCAGTGTATTTCAGTGTGGGTCTGTGTGTGTGATATCAGTGTGTTTCAGTGTGGATGTGTGTGTGATGTCAGTGTGTTTCAGTGTGGGTCTGTGTGTGTGATGTCTGGTGTGTTTCAGTGTGGGTCTGTGTGTATGAGATGTCAGTGTGTTTCAGTGTGCATCTGTGTGTGTGAGGTCTGGTGTGTTTCAGTGTGTGTGATCTCAGTGTGTGATGTCAGTGTATTTCAGTGTGGATGTGTGTGTGTGATGTCAGAGTGTTTCAGTGTGGGTCTGTGTGTTTGATATCAGTGTGTTTCAGTGTGGATATGTGTGTGATGTCAGTGTGTTTCAGTGTGGGTCTGTGTGTGTGATGTCTGGTGTGTTTCAGTGTGGGTCTGTGTGTGTGTGAGATGTCAGTGTGTTTCAGTGTGCGTCTGTGTGTGTGATGTCCGGTGTGTTTCAGTGTGTGTGATGTCAGTGTGTTTCAGTGTGGATGTGTGTGTGTGTGTGATGTCAGTGTATTTCAGTGTGGGTCTGTGTGTGTGATGTCAGTGTGTTTCAGTATGGGGTCCCTGTGTGAGATGTCTGTTTCAGTGTGGGTCTGTGTGTGTGATGTCAGTGTGTGTCTGTGTGTGTGATGTCTGTGTGTTTCAGTGTGGGTCTGTGTGTGTGATGTCTGTGTGTTTCAGTGTGAGTCTTTGTGTTACAGTGTGGGTCTGTGTGTGTGATGTCTGGTGTGTTTCAGTGTGCGTCTGTGTGTGTGATGTCAGTGTATTTCAGTGTGGATGTGTGTGTGTGATGTCTGGTGTGTTTCAGTGTGGGTCTGTGTGTGTGATATCAGTGTGTTTCAGTGTGGATATGTGTGTGATGTCAGTGTGTTTCAGTGTGGGTCTGTGTGTGTGATGTCTGGTGTGTTTCAGTGTGGGTCTGTGTGTGTGATGTCAGTGTGTTTCAGTGTGGGTCTGTGTGTGTAATGTCTGTGTGTTTCAGTGTGGGTCTGTGTGTGTGATGTCAGTGTGGGTCTGTGTGTGTGATGTCAGTGTGTTTCAGTGTGGGTCTGTGTGTGTGATGTCTGTGTGTTTCAGTGTGGGTCTGTGTGTGAGATGTCAGTGTGTTTCAGTGTGGGTCTGTGTGTGTGATGTCAGTGTATTTCAGTGTGGGTCTGTGTGTGTGATGTCAGTGTGTTTCAGTGTGTGTCTGTGTGTGTGATGTCAGTGTGTTTCAGTATGGGTCTATGTGTGTGATATCCGTGTGTTTTAATGTGCGCCTGTGTGTGTGATGTCTGTGTGTTTGACGTCAGTGTGGATGTGTGTGTGTGATGTCATTGTGTTTCAGTGTGTGTGTGATGTCTGGTGTGGGTCAGTGTGGATGTGTGTGTGATGTCAGTGTGTTTCAGTATGGGGTCTGTGTGTGAGATGTCTGTTTCAGTGTGGGTGTTGTGTGATGTCAGTGTGTTTCAGTTTGGATGTGTGTGTGTGATGTCTGTGTTACAGTGTGGGTCTGTGTGTGTGATGTCAGTGTGTTTCAGTGTGGGTCTGTGTGTGTGATGTCAGTCTGGGTCTGTATGTGTGATGTCAGTGTGTTTCAGTGTGGGTTTGTGTGTGTGATGTCTGTGTGTTATAGTGTGGGTCTGTGTGTGTGATGTCAGTGTGGGTCTGTGTGTGTGATGTCAGTGTGTTTCAGTGTGTGTGTGTGTGTGTGATGTCAGTGTATTTCAGTGTGGCTGTGTGTGTGTGATGTCTGTGTGTTATAGTGTGGGTCTGTGTGTGTGATGTCAGTGTGGGTCTGTGTGTGTGATGTCAGTGTGTTTCAGTGTGTTTGTGTGTGTGTGATGTCAGTGTGTTTCAGTGTGGATGCGTGTGTGTGATGTCAGTGTGTTGCAGTGTGGGTCTGTGTGTGTGATGTCAGTGTATTTGAATGTGTAGATGTGTGTGTGTGTCAGTGTGGGTCTGTGTGTGTGATGTCTGAGTGTTTCAGTGTGGGTCTGTTTGTGTGATGTCAGTGTGTTTCAGTGTAGGTCTGTGTGTGTGATGTCTGGTGTGGGTCAGTGTGGATGTGTGTGTGATGTCAGTGTGTTTCAGTATGGGGTCTATGTGTGAGATGTCTGTTTCAGTGTGGGTCTGTGTGTGATGTCAGTGTGTTTCAGTGTGGATGTGTGTGTTTGATGTCTGTGTTACAGTGTGGGTCTGTGTGTGTGATGTCAGTGTGTTTCAGTGTGGGTCTGTGTGTGTGATGTCTGTGTGTTTCAATGTGAGTCTGTGTGTGTAATGTCTGTGTGTTACAGTGTGTGTGATGTCTGTGTGTTTCAGTGTGGGTCTGTGTGTGTAATGTCTGTGTGTTTCAGTGTGGGTCTGTTGTGTGATGTCTGTGTGTTACAGTGTGGGTCTGTGTGTGTGATGTCTGGTGTGTTTCAGTGTGGGTCTGTGTGTGTGATGTCAGTGTATTTCAGTGTGGGTCTGTGTGTGTGATGTCTGTTTCAGTGTGGGTCTGTGTGTGATGTCAGTGTGTTTCAGAGTGGGTCTGTGTGTGTGATGTCAGTGTGTTTCAGTGTGGGTCTCTGTGTGTGATGTCAGTGTATTTCAATGTGGATGTGTGTGTGATGTCAGTGTATTTCAGTGTGGGTCTGTGTGTGTGATGTCTGGTGTGTTTCAGTGTGGGTCTGTGTGAGTGATGTCAGTGTATTTCAGTGTGGATGTGTGTGTGATGTCAGTGTGTTTCAGTGTGGGTCTGTGTGTGTGATGTCAGTGTGTTTCAGTGTGGGTCTGTGTGTTGAATGTCTGTGTGTTTCAGTGTGGGTCTGTGTCTGTGATGTCTGTGAGTTACAGTGTGGGTCTGGGTGTGTGATGTCAGTGTGCTTCAGTATGGCTCTATGTGTGTGATATCAGTGTGTTTTAGTGTGCGCCTGTGTGTGTGATGTCTGTGTGTGTGATGTCAGTGTGGATGTGTGTGTGTGATGTCAGTGTGTTTCAGTGTGTGTGTGTGTGTGATGTCAGTGTATTTCAGTGTGGATGTGTGTGTGTGTGATGTCAGTGTGTTTCAGTGTGGGTCTGTGTGTGTGATGTCTGGTGTGGGTCAGTGTGGATGTGTGTGTGATGTCAGTGTGTTTCAGTATGGGGTCTGTGTGTGAGATGTCTGTTTCAGTGTGGATCTGTGTGTGTGATGTCAGTGTGTTTCAGTGTGGATGTGTGTGTGTGATATCTGTGTTACAGTGTGGGTCTGTGTGTGTGATGTCAGTGTGTTTCAGTGTGGGTCTGTGTGTGTGATGTCTGTGTGTTTCAGTGTGGGTCTGTGTGTGTGATGTCTGTGTGTTTCAGTGTGAGTCTGTGTGTCTGATGTCTGTGTGTTACAGTGTGGGTCTGTGTGTGTAATGTCTGTGTGTTTCAGTGTGGGTCTGTGTTTGTGATGTCTGTGTGTTTCAGTGTGAGTCTGTGTGTCTGATGTCAGTGTGTTTCAGTGTGGGTCTGTGTGTGTAATGTCTGTGTGTTTCAGTGTGGGTCTGTGTGTTTGATGTCAGTGTGGGTCTGTGTGTGTGATGTCAGTGTGTTTCAGTGTGGGTCTGTGTGTGTGATGTCTGTGTGTTTCAGTGTGGGTCTGTGTGTGAGATGTCAGTGTGTTTCAGTGTGGGTCTGTGTGTGTGATGTCAGTGTATTTCAGTGTGGGTCTGTGTGTGTGATGTCAGTGTGTTTCAGAGTGGGTCTGTGTGTGTGATGTCAGTGTGTTTCAGTATGGGTCTATGTGTGTGATATCCGTGTGTTTTAATGTGCGCCTGTGTGTGTGATGTCTGTGTGTTTGACGTCAGTGTGGATGTGTTTGTGTGATGTCATTGTGTTTCAGTGTGTGTGTGATGTCTGGTGTGGGTCAGTGTGGATGTGTTTGTGATGTCAGTGTGTTTCAGTATGGGGTCTGTGTGTGAGATGTCTGTTTCAGTGTGGGTGTGTGTGTGATGTCAGTGTGTTTCAGTTTGGATGTGTGTGTGTGATGTCTGTGTTACAGTGTGGGTCTGTGTGTGTGATGTCAGTGTGTTTCAGTGAGGGTCTGTGTGTGTGATGTCAGTCTGGGTCTGTATGTGTGATGTCAGTGTGTTTCAGTGTGGGTTTGTGTGTGTGATGTCTGTGTGTTATAGTGTGGGTCTGTGTGTGTGATGTCAGTGTGGGTCTGTGTGTGTGATGTCAGTGTGTTTCAGTGTGTGTGTGTGTGTGTGATGTCAGTGTATTTCAGTGTGGCTGTGTGTGTGTGATGTCTGTGTGTTATAGTGTGGGTCTGTGTGTGTGATGTCAGTGTGGGTCTGTGTGTGTGATGTCAGTGTGTTTCAGTGTGTTTGTGTGTGTGTGATGTCAGTGTGTTTCAGTGTGGATGCGTGTGTGTGATGTCAGTGTGTTGCAGTGTGGGTCTGTGTGTGTGATGTCAGTGTATTTGAATGTGTAGATGTGTGTGTGTGTCAGTGTGGGTCTGTGTGTGTGATGTCTGAGTGTTTCAGTGTGGGTCTGTTTGTGTGATGTCAGTGTGTTTCAGTGTAGGTCTGTGTGTGTGATGTCTGGTGTGGGTCAGTGTGGATGTGTGTGTGATGTCAGTGTGTTTCAGTATGGGGTCTATGTGTGAGATGTCTGTTTCAGTGTGGGTCTGTGTGTGATGTCAGTGTGTTTCAGTGTGGATGTGTGTGTTTGATGTCTGTGTTACAGTGTGCGTCTGTGTGTGTGATGTCAGTGTGTTTCAGTGTGGGTCTGTGTGTGTGATGTCTGTGTGTTTCAATGTGAGTCTGTGTGTGTAATGTCTGTGTGTTACAGTGTGGGTCTATGTGTGTGTGATGTCTGTGTGTTTCAGTGTGGGTCTGTGTGTGTAATGTCTGTGTGTTTCAGTGTGGGTCTGTTGTGTGATGTCTGTGTGTTACAGTGTGGGTCTGTGTGTGTGATGTCTGGTGTGTTTCAGTGTGGGTCTGTGTGTGTGATGTCAGTGTATTTCAGTGTGGGTCTGTGTGTGTGATGTCTGTTTCAGTGTTGGTCTGTGTGTGATGTCAGTGTGTTTCAGTGTGGATGTGTGTGTTTGATGTCTGTGTTACAGTGTGGGTCTGTGTGTGTGATGTCTGTGTGTTTCAGTGTGGGTCTGTGTGTGAGATGTCAGTGTGTTTCAGTGTGGGTCTGTGTGTGTGATGTCAGTGTATTTCAGTGTGGGTCTGTGTGTGTGATGTCAGTGTGTTTCAGTGTGTGTCTGTGTGTGTGATGTCAGTGTGTTTCAGTATGGGTCTATGTGTGTGATATCCGTGTGTTTTAATGTGCGCCTGTGTGTGTGATGTCTGTGTGTTTGACGTCAGTGTGGATGTGTGTGTGTGATGTCATTGTGTTTCAGTGTGTGTGTGATGTCTGGTGTGGGTCAGTGTGGATGTGTGTGTGATGTCAGTGTGTTTCAGTATGGGGTCTGTGTGTGAGATGTCTGTTTCAGTGTGGGTGTTGTGTGATGTCAGTGTGTTTCAGTTTGGATGTGTGTGTGTGATGTCTGTGTTACAGTGTGGGTCTGTGTGTGTGATGTCAGTGTGTTTCAGTGTGGGTCTGTGTGTGTGATGTCAGTCTGGGTCTGTATGTGTGATGTCAGTGTGTTTCAGTGTGGGTCTGTGTGTGTGATGTCTGTGTGTTTCAGTGTGGGTCTGTGTGTGTGATGTCTGTGTGTTTCAGTGTGAGTCTGTGTGTCTGATGTCTGTGTGTTTCAGTGTGCGTCTGTGTGTGTGATGTCAGTGTGTTTCAGTGTGGGTCTGTGTGTGTGATGTCTGGTGTGTTTCAGTGTGGGTCTGTGTGTGTGATGTCAGTGTGTTTCAGTGTGGGTCTGTGTGTGTAATGTCTGTGTGTTTCAGTGTGGGTCTGTGTGTGTGATGTCAGTGTGGGTCTGTGTGTGTGATGTCAGTGTGTTTCAGTGTGGGTCTGTGTGTGTGATGTCTGTGTGTTTCAGTGTGGGTCTGTGTGTGAGATGTCAGTGTGTTTCAGTGTGGGTCTGTGTGTGTGATGTCAGTGTATTTCAGTGTGGGTCTGTGTGTGTGATGTCAGTGTGTTTCAGTGTGTGTCTGTGTGTGTGATGTCAGTGTGTTTCAGTATGGGTCTATGTGTGTGATATCCGTGTGTTTTAATGTGCGCCTGTGTGTGTGATGTCTGTGTGTTTGACGTCAGTGTGGATGTGTGTGTGTGATGTCATTGTGTTTCAGTGTGTGTGTGATGTCTGGTGTGGGTCAGTGTGGATGTGTGTGTGATGTCAGTGTGTTTCAGTATGGGGTCTGTGTGTGAGATGTCTGTTTCAGTGTGGGTGTTGTGTGATGTCAGTGTGTTTCAGTTTGGATGTGTGTGTGTGATGTCTGTGTTACAGTGTGGGTCTGTGTGTGTGATGTCAGTGTGTTTCAGTGTGGGTCTGTGTGTGTGATGTCAGTCTGGGTCTGTATGTGTGATGTCAGTGTGTTTCAGTGTGGGTTTGTGTGTGTGATGTCTGTGTGTTATAGTGTGGGTCTGTGTGTGTGATGTCAGTGTGGGTCTGTGTGTGTGATGTCAGTGTGTTTCAGTGTGTGTGTGTGTGTGTGATGTCAGTGTATTTCAGTGTGGCTGTGTGTGTGTGATGTCTGTGTGTTATAGTGTGGGTCTGTGTGTGTGATGTCAGTGTGGGTCTGTGTGTGTGATGTCAGTGTGTTTCAGTGTGTTTGTGTGTGTGTGATGTCAGTGTGTTTCAGTGTGGATGCGTGTGTGTGATGTCAGTGTGTTGCAGTGTGGGTCTGTGTGTGTGATGTCAGTGTATTTGAATGTGTAGATGTGTGTGTGTGTCAGTGTGGGTCTGTGTGTGTGATGTCTGAGTGTTTCAGTGTGGGTCTGTTTGTGTGATGTCAGTGTGTTTCAGTGTAGGTCTGTGTGTGTGATGTCTGGTGTGGGTGTGTGTGTGATGTCAGTGTGTTTCAGTATGGGGTCTATGTGTGAGATGTCTGTTTCAGTGTGGGTCTGTGTGTGATGTCAGTGTGTTTCAGTGTGGATGTGTGTGTTTGATGTCTGTGTTACAGTGTGGGTCTGTGTGTGTGATGTCAGTGTGTTTCAGTGTGGGTCTGTGTGTGTGATGTCTGTGTGTTTCAATGTGAGTCTGTGTGTGTAATGTCTGTGTGTTACAGTGTGTGTGATGTCTGTGTGTTTCAGTGTGGGTCTGTGTGTGTAATGTCTGTGTGTTTCAGTGTGGGTCTGTTGTGTGATGTCTGTGTGTTACAGTGTGGGTCTGTGTGTGTGATGTCTGGTGTGTTTCAGTGTGGGTCTGTGTGTGTGATGTCAGTGTATTTCAGTGTGGGTCTGTGTGTGTGATGTCTGTTTCAGTGTGGGTCTGTGTGTGATGTCAGTGTGTTTCAGAGTGGGTCTGTGTGTGTGATGTCAGTGTGTTTCAGTGTGGGTCTCTGTGTGTGATGTCAGTGTATTTCAATGTGGATGTGTGTGTGATGTCAGTGTATTTCAGTGTGGGTCTGTGTGTGTGATGTCTGGTGTGTTTCAGTGTGGGTCTGTGTGAGTGATGTCAGTGTATTTCAGTGTGGATGTGTGTGTGATGTCAGTGTGTTTCAGTGTGGGTCTGTGTGTGTGATGTCAGTGTGTTTCAGTGTGGGTCTGTGTGTTGAATGTCTGTGTGTTTCAGTGTGGGTCTGTGTCTGTGATGTCTGTGAGTTACAGTGTGGGTCTGGGTGTGTGATGTCAGTGTGCTTCAGTATGGCTCTATGTGTGTGATATCAGTGTGTTTTAGTGTGCGCCTGTGTGTGTGATGTCTGTGTGTGTGATGTCAGTGTGGATGTGTGTGTGTGATGTCAGTGTGTTTCAGTGTGTGTGTGTGTGTGATGTCAGTGTATTTCAGTGTGGATGTGTGTGTGTGATGTCAGTGTGTTTCAGTGTGGGTCTGTGTGTGTGATGTCTGGTGTGGGTCAGTGTGGATGTGTGTGTGATGTCAGTGTGTTTCAGTATGGGGTCTGTGTGTGAGATGTCTGTTTCAGTGTGGATCTGTGTGTGTGATGTCAGTGTGTTTCAGTGTGGATGTGTGTGTGTGATATCTGTGTTACAGTGTGGGTCTGTGTGTGTGATGTCAGTGTGTTTCAGTGTGGGTCTGTGTGTGTGATGTCTGTGTGTTTCAGTGTGGGTCTGTGTGTGTGATGTCTGTGTGTTTCAGTGTGAGTCTGTGTGTCTGATGTCTGTGTGTTACAGTGTGGGTCTGTGTGTGTAATGTCTGTGTGTTTCAGTGTGGGTCTGTGTTTGTGATGTCTGTGTGTTTCAGTGTAAGTCTGTGTGTCTGATGTCAGTGTGTTTCAGTGTGGGTCTGTGTGTGTAATGTCTGTGTGTTTCAGTGTGGGTCTGTGTGTGTGATGTCAGTGTGGGTCTGTGTGTGTGATGTCAGTGTGTTTCAGTGTGGGTCTGTGTGTGTGATGTCTGTGTGTTTCAGTGTGGGTCTGTGTGTGAGATGTCAGTGTGTTTCAGTGTGGGTCTGTGTGTGTGATGTCAGTGTATTTCAGTGTGGGTCTGTGTGTGTGATGTCAGTGTGTTTCAGAGTGGGTCTGTGTGTGTGATGTCAGTGTGTTTCAGTATGGGTCTATGTGTGTGATATCCGTGTGTTTTAATGTGCGCCTGTGTGTGTGATGTCTGTGTGTTTGACGTCAGTGTGGATGTGTGTGTGTGATGTCATTGTGTTTCAGTGTGTGTGTGATGTCTGGTGTGGGTCAGTGTGGATGTGTTTGTGATGTCAGTGTGTTTCAGTATGGGGTCTGTGTGTGAGATGTCTGTTTCAGTGTGGGTGTGTGTGTGATGTCAGTGTGTTTCAGTTTGGATGTGTGTGTGTGATGTCTGTGTTACAGTGTGGGTCTGTGTGTGTGATGTCAGTGTGTTTCAGTGAGGGTCTGTGTGTGTGATGTCAGTCTGGGTCTGTATGTGTGATGACAGTGTGTTTCAGTGTGGGTTTGTGTGTGTGATGTCTGTGTGTTATAGTGTGGGTCTGTGTGTGTGATGTCAGTGTGGGTCTGTGTGTGTGATGTCAGTGTGTTTCAGTGTGTGTGTGTGTGTGTGATGTCAGTGTATTTCAGTGTGGCTGTGTGTGTGTGATGTCTGTGTGTTATAGTGTGGGTCTGTGTGTGTGATGTCAGTGTGGGTCTGTGTGTGTGATGTCAGTGTGTTTCAGTGTGTTTGTGTGTGTGTGATGTCAGTGTGTTTCAGTGTGGATGCGTGTGTGTGATGTCAGTGTGTTGCAGTGTGGGTCTGTGTGTGTGATGTCAGTGTATTTGAATGTGTAGATGTGTGTGTGTGTCAGTGTGGGTCTGTGTGTGTGATGTCTGAGTGTTTCAGTGTGGGTCTGTTTGTGTGATGTCAGTGTGTTTCAGTGTAGGTCTGTGTGTGTGATGTCTGGTGTGGGTCAGTGTGGATGTGTGTGTGATGTCAGTGTGTTTCAGTATGGGGTCTATGTGTGAGATGTCTGTTTCAGTGTGGGTCTGTGTGTGATGTCAGTGTGTTTCAGTGTGGATGTGTGTGTTTGATGTCTGTGTTACAGTGTGCGTCTGTGTGTGTGATGTCAGTGTGTTTCAGTGTGGGTCTGTGTGTGTGATGTCTGTGTGTTTCAATGTGAGTCTGTGTGTGTAATGTCTGTGTGTTACAGTGTGGGTCTATGTGTGTGTGATGTCTGTGTGTTTCAGTGTGGGTCTGTGTGTGTAATGTCTGTGTGTTTCAGTGTGGGTCTGTTGTGTGATGTCTGTGTGTTACAGTGTGGGTCTGTGTGTGTGATGTCTGGTGTGTTTCAGTGTGGGTCTGTGTGTGTGATGTCAGTGTATTTCAGTGTGGGTCTGTGTGTGTGATGTCTGTTTCAGTGTTGGTCTGTGTGTGATGTCAGTGTGTTTCAGTGTGGATGTGTGTGTTTGATGTCTGTGTTACAGTGTGGGTCTGTGTGTGTGATGTCTGTGTGTTTCAGTGTGGGTCTGTGTGTGAGATGTCAGTGTGTTTCAGTGTGGGTCTGTGTGTGTGATGTCAGTGTATTTCAGTGTGGGTCTGTGTGTGTGATGTCAGTGTGTTTCAGTGTGTGTCTGTGTGTGTGATGTCAGTGTGTTTCAGTATGGGTCTATGTGTGTGATATCCGTGTGTTTTAATGTGCGCCTGTGTGTGTGATGTCTGTGTGTTTGACGTCAGTGTGGATGTGTGTGTGTGATGTCATTGTGTTTCAGTGTGTGTGTGATGTCTGGTGTGGGTCAGTGTGGATGTGTGTGTGATGTCAGTGTGTTTCAGTATGGGGTCTGTGTGTGAGATGTCTGTTTCAGTGTGGGTGTTGTGTGATGTCAGTGTGTTTCAGTTTGGATGTGTGTGTGTGATGTCTGTGTTACAGTGTGGGTCTGTGTGTGTGATGTCAGTGTGTTTCAGTGAGGGTCTGTGTGTGTGATGTCAGTCTGGGTCTGTATGTGTGATGTCAGTGTGTTTCAGTGTGGGTTTGTGTGTGTGATGTCTGTGTGTTATAGTGTGGGTCTGTGTGTGTGATGTCTGTGTGTTTCAATGTGAGTCTGTGTGTGTAATGTCTGTGTGTTACAGTGTGGGTCTATGTGTGTGTGATGTCTGTGTGTTTCAGTGTGGGTCTGTGTGTGTAATGTCTGTGTGTTTCAGTGTGGGTCTGTTGTGTGATGTCTGTGTGTTACAGTGTGGGTCTGTGTGTGTGATGTCTGGTGTGTTTCAGTGTGGGTCTGTGTGTGTGATGTCAGTGTATTTCAGTGTGGGTCTGTGTGTGTGATGTCTGTTTCAGTGTTGGTCTGTGTGTGATGTCAGTGTGTTTCAGTGTGGATGTGTGTGTTTGATGTCTGTGTTACAGTGTGGGTCTGTGTGTGTGATGTCTGTGTGTTTCAGTGTGGGTCTGTGTGTGAGATGTCAGTGTGTTTCAGTGTGGGTCTGTGTGTGTGATGTCAGTGTATTTCAGTGTGGGTCTGTGTGTGTGATGTCAGTGTGTTTCAGTGTGTGTCTGTGTGTGTGATGTCAGTGTGTTTCAGTATGGGTCTATGTGTGTGATATCCGTGTGTTTTAATGTGCGCCTGTGTGTGTGATGTCTGTGTGTTTGACGTCAGTGTGGATGTGTGTGTGTGATGTCATTGTGTTTCAGTGTGTGTGTGATGTCTGGTGTGGGTCAGTGTGGATGTGTGTGTGATGTCAGTGTGTTTCAGTATGGGGTCTGTGTGTGAGATGTCTGTTTCAGTGTGGGTGTTGTGTGATGTCAGTGTGTTTCAGTTTGGATGTGTGTGTGTGATGTCTGTGTTACAGTGTGGGTCTGTGTGTGTGATGTCAGTGTGTTTCAGTGAGGGTCTGTGTGTGTGATGTCAGTCTGGGTCTGTATGTGTGATGTCAGTGTGTTTCAGTGTGGGTTTGTGTGTGTGATGTCTGTGTGTTATAGTGTGGGTCTGTGTGTGTGATGTCAGTGTGGGTCTGTGTGTGTGATGTCAGTGTGTTTCAGTGTGTGTGTGTGTGTGTGATGTCAGTGTATTTCAGTGTGGCTGTGTGTGTGTGATGTCTGTGTGTTATAGTGTGGGTCTGTGTGTGTGATGTCAGTGTGGGTCTGTGTGTGTGATGTCAGTGTGTTTCAGTGTGTTTGTGTGTGTGTGATGTCAGTGTGTTTCAGTGTGGATGCGTGTGTGTGATGTCAGTGTGTTGCAGTGTGGGTCTGTGTGTGTGATGTCAGTGTATTTGAATGTGTAGATGTGTGTGTGTCAGTGTGGGTCTGTGTGTGTGATGTCTGAGTGTTTCAGTGTGGGTCTGTTTGTGTGATGTCAGTGTGTTTCAGTGTAGGTCTGTGTGTGTGATGTCTGGTGTGTTTCAGTGTGGATGTGTGTGTGATGTCAGTGTGTTTCAGTATGGGGTCTATGTGTGAGATGTCTTTCAGTGTGGG